>NC_044328.1:127067100-127369589 GCF_007399415.2 Gopherus evgoodei | reverse complement strand
TTTTTAAATGTTTAAGAAGCTTCATTTAAAATTAAATTAAAATGCAGAGCCCCCCTGGACCGGTGGCCAGGACCCAGGCAGTGTGTGTGCCACTGAAAAATCAGCTCACGTGCCACCTTTGGCACCCATGCCATAGGTTGTCTACCCCTGGTCTAGATAATACTTAATCCTGCCATGGGGAAGGGGGCTGGACTAGATGACCTCTGAGGGTCCCTTCCTGTTCTGTACCTTTTTTTAATTTTTTTTATTTTTTTAATGATTTAACCTATTAGCCAGACTCTAAACCAGGCACCATACAGGAAATTAAGATTCTCAGTCTAAATACCAATTTGAATTTGATCCGGGCCACTTGGTTCTTACTGGCAATTCAGTGACTCTATGAAAAAGATGTGATTGATAATGGGATGACAGCTTTTTACATGGGATTTTGTGAGGTGGACATATATGACCAGACCCTCAAAAGATATTTAGATACCTGAAATAAATGAGAGGTAAGAGACATTTTAGGGAGCTGGGAGAGATCTTTGAGGAGCTGGTCCATATTGTCTCAGAAGTGGATTGAGTCTCAGCAGAGCAACCAAGGACTGAATGCGCATGGAACCCTAGACTGTCCTCTTTCCACTGGCTATTGTCCCTGCAGAATGTCATCCAAGCATATTGGGATGGGAAGCTTGCGCCTGTGGTATAATTCGTATGTCAAGAGCTATCCATGCGGCACCTTCCTGTGAACATTGTTCCATGATTTTTCTTTTTAAAAAACATATTTTAAAATCACATGTAAGTGCCAAGAAAAAAAAATTACTGTCTTCACTTCCCATTGACGAGCAAACATGTTTGTCAATCATATTTGACATGTTGTTAGGAGCACTGAAAAAAAAGTGTGTGTGTGTGTCTCTAAGAATTAATGGGGTTTGGCCATTAGCATGCTAGAATGAACCAAGTGACTTAGTTGAATGTACAGAGTTTTACTGAAAAAGTCCTTCCTCATAGTTGAAAAACAAATGAAATTGCTTCTTATTGATTTTAATTTACGTTGAAACACTGCTGTCTCTCTAACAATGCCAGAAATGGAAGCAACTATAAATGAGTACAAGATGTGATAAGATAGATGGACTCTTAAGCAGTCAAGAACACAGACAACCTCCAAGTTAGACAGTAGTTAAAATATGAGACTATGCATGGATCAATACATAAGTTTGCCTTAATCTTGTCCTTAAGCGCTTGATAGCTACATGTCTGGTATGTAGACCTCCTCCTCCTCCTCCGCCTCTCTCTGGCAGAGACTGTAAGGCCTACTGACAGAAGGGAATATTTTTCACTGTTGCCCTGTCCCTGCACATGTGGGTTTGCTTGTGCACTGCAGTACACAGCCACATGGGAAATAGAGTGAGGAAGAATAGAGGGCAAAGCCTGTATTTCTAGAGACCCTTCAGCAGCCATTTGTAGAAGGAAGTGCTGCATGGTTTTTGGAATAACACCTCCTCCCCCCCCCCCCACAGACCATCACTCTCAAAACTAAATACACCAATATGTTTAGAAGGAGAGTTAGTTGAGTGTGAGACATCCACTGAAAGTTAGTGGTGCACCCTACACATCTGGCAAGAAACTGCAGCAGTAGTAAGATAGCGAGAGGAAGAAATGCCACGTCACCTGGGCTTCAGCTATTCTTTTACTCACCACCCTCTCCTTTAAATGTGGAGTTGCTTTTTGTGAGTAATTTGAGCAGAGATTAGTAAATATGAGAAACCATACAACACACACCCCAGGTATTGGACTCAAAAGACTGAGCCAACATTGCAGCTGCAGTAATTAATAAGGTAACTCCAGTGGAAACTGTTAACTGCATTCTACTGGCCTGATCCTGAGGGGTACTGTGCATTCCTAAGTGCTACTGAAGTTAATGGGAGCTGTAAGTGCTTAGCACATATTTAGGATCAGGTACTAATTCAGTAATGCAAATACCTTATCTGGAGAGAGAAGCAGTGCCCTTAACCTAGCATCCTGAGGAGGTGATGGGGTAGGTTCTCTTAATCAAGCTGTACTAAAAAGCCATGAATAAGCTACAATATAGGACACCTATGTTGTCATTGTAGGTTACTTCCATGTCAGCCTTTTGATTTTGCGCATTGGATGGCCACCATGGACAGCTTGGGGGAAGGGGAGGTTCATTTAAAAAATGTTGCATTTCTTTCTTTGATAAAAATGTCAAGACAACTTAAAAAAAAAAATTAGTTTGGTTGGGAAAATCCTGCTCTCTGGCAAGAGATCTGTTGCCCAACAAAAATGAAACAGGTTCAATGAAAACAAATTCTGATAAATATTTTTTTATATAATCAAAAAAGTGTGTGTGGGGGGGGGGAGGGAGTCAACCCGTGCCAGTAGAACAAGATTCACAGGTGAAGAGGACACTAGTTATAGGGGCCCACCTCCTCCCTCCCCAGCAGACTTACATGACATGGGCAACTACCTTGCACAGCTGCCCTCACTGGTGTACCCGAGCAAGTTGGGATTGGTTAGGATGCTTCTATCCAATGTTCTCAAAAATCTGAGCAGAGAGGGGAATTTTACACATTACTCCAGAAGCAGCCAACCCTGCTCAGACATGGATCTAGCAGAAACAAAGTGTCTTCAAAGGCAAAAAGCTCACCGATGACACTCTGCTTCAGGCTCCAACAAGCATCATCTCTGGAACGAATGGTGAAGTATCGTGAGTGCAGAGCAGAAGTCTGGCAATTGCTCACTTACAGAAGAGAGCATAAGCAGTGCCACAGTAGATCAGAGTAATGCCTCATCTAATAATGATCCCCTCCCCAACCACGACTAGTACAGGATGTTTGAAAGAATGCTGCAATGACTCCTGAGGAAAACAATATGCAGTAGGAGGGTCAATAGTTTCTTCCTTTTAATAATAATAATAATAATACATTTTAAAAAATCCATAACTGCCAGGGGTTCCATCCCAAGAGTACCAAGCACTTTCCATTCCACCTGAAGCTGAACTGTCAGACACAGAGTACTGTGCACAGGTGGTGTACATGTGTACTAGTCTGCCCTTCTCAAGGGAGAATCATATTGGATATTACATGAAGTTTCTGCAAGGTACAGGGCATTGGGTGCAAACCTTAATGTGATCCATGCTGTTGTCAAGGTTCCTTCCCCACTCTGAACTCTAGGGTGCACATTTCCGGTGAGCAAATGTCCTCCCTCAATCTTTGCATCTGTTTGGGAATCTCAACAGAGGCCAAGAGCTGGCTGCGTATGGAGACTTTAACTGCTTTTTCCAACTTAAGACAGCCCTTCCAGACAGGATTCAGACTTCTACTGGTGGAACACTCTTGTGTGTGCACGTGTGTGTGCACGCGCACATTTGCACTGCTGCTAATATCATACCTCCTCTATGGATAAAGAAAAGTGCAGTTACTAGTACTGTCAAACTAGCACCTTTAAAGACCATTGCATTGTCCAGTCTATCACATGTTTAAATAAAATATAACTGGTGAAGTCTTGGCCCCTCTGAATTCACTGGCAAATGCAGCTGCTTTCAGTGGGGTCAGGATTTCCTCCACTCTGCTTCTTTGGGTTGCTACAGTTTTGACCTCTATTTCACTCACTTGGAGTAGTTTGGCATACTTAATACATTTCTAATAGGCTAAGGGTAAATTTTCTAGTTTGCTTTTTAAAAAAAATCTCTCTCTCTCGCTCTTCCTCTCCCCTCCCCCATATCCAGGGATATTTGGAGGTGAGCTACCTACTCTCTTGCATTTAGCTTCCTTGTCGCTCTTGCTTTGCTCATAGTTATCTTACTGATTCAGAAAGGCTAATGAATTGGGGTAGAAGGGCAGCAGTGCTTCTTGGGAAAATCAGGGTGAGCTTTTATTCCCCTGAAACTGTAAGAAAGCCATGTTCTGTTGCTACAAAATTAATAACTAGCTTGTGTTGATGAAGAGCTCATTTCATTCACCTTTGAAGGCAACTTGAGTAGCATGTGAACTGCTCGGATCTGATATCAAAACAGCAAACCATTTCTTTTCAGCTAATCACCTAGAACTATGTAGGAATTCATGCACAGGTGCCAGATGGCCAGCTGTGTTTAAAATATACGAATAGTCTCAATGCACATTGCACCTGTGAATCTAAGCTAATAGGTGTTTGATCATACCTATCCTATGTGAATCCAGGATAGCAGTATAATAAAAGCAGTAATGTTTTCCAGCTCAAGCAGTTCATTGGTGTGCAGTTAGTTAATGCTTAGTTCTGCATGCTCTGCCTTTCTACATTTTATATTATCAAGCCATGTGACTTTTTTTCTTTTTTAAAACTAACTAGTTTTAAATGTTAAATAGAATTTTCATCTCAGCTAATTTTTTTTTTCTGGATCTTGGAGTCTTGTACAAGGTTTTCCAGTAATCCTGGTCTCCTCTAAAATTAGATTTCTGGGCCAGGATTGCATGTGTAGGTGCCTAACTCCCATTGACATCAATAAAAACTAGGCACTGCAAGTCCCTTTGAGGATCTGGGCCTTGGTGACTGTTTTAGCCTGCGAACTCCCACTTCTGTGATTGTGCATTGAATTACCATGCCCCACTCACCAAGGTCTCTCTCATAGCTATAATTCCGAAAGGTGTAAACCCCTCTCTTCTCATTGATACTCAAGTGCACAGGCTATCTGTAGAGCCAGGTAAGTACTCACAGGATTTCCATTATGAATGGATAACTACAGCAGCTTATCTCGTTTGCACTCTATTAGTACCTAGTTAATTTAATAAATAACTCTGTAGTCCTAATCTTCAATTTTTAATTTGCCTGTCAGTTGCTTTCTGCTGAATTGATAACTGCTTTGAAGTGCCCAGCAGAAGAATGCAGTCCTGATGTTTTGTTCCTCAAATCCAGCTGTACAAAATAGTGTATGCTATATGCATGAGAGAGAGACAGATTATTTTTGGGGGGTCTGTATACTTAGGGACCATACTGAAGTTTGCTGCATGACATTTTGATCCCGTAAAAGAGATTCAGAAACTCAGACTCCCTTTTTGAGAGTTGCCAGCTGAAAGTGAATTAAGCCATTTTGCCAACACTGTCTTCATTCCTGTTCATTGTATGGACCTCTTCATCCAGTGTACCATATGATGTCAAGCAAAACAATCGATGAAACCATTAGCCAGCTTGCTATCTGGGTAGGAACATTGATGAATTCCTTCATATTTCCCCTTGGGTTTATTTAGTAATTTGTGTCAGAGGAGGAATGAAGTAGTGTAAACAAGTCACACGCTTGCTGTACCTCTCAATCCAGGAATAAGGCAGAGACGATGAGTGATTTGCTTTTGCTTGCCTTCCTTATGTATATTTATAGAGTGTGGCATGAAGGATCTGCTTAACTCTTTCCTCCTTTTAACTTTACGCATGGCCTTATAGGAGTAGTTGGATTTTTACATCTAGTAAAGAATGAATATACAGAAATTAATCAGAGGGCTTTAGCAGAACTGTATAATGATACTGTAGTAATACAGTACTGTAAGTGTGCTCTTTTAAATGTTGCTTGAAGTGTCTCTGCAGAACCTTTCTACTGATGCTTTGATGTACGTGCCTTGGCTGAACAAGCAGATATTTCTGTCTTGCTGCAGAATCAGAAGGTTGTTTGTCTGTCTCTTTTTGCTTATTTTGTCTTGCAGCAGGGCTGTATGGGTCAGCAGCTAGGGCATGGGAAACCTGGGCTCAGTTCCCTACTCTGATGTGACTTTGGGCATATCATTTAGCTGCTCTGTGCCTCAGTTTCCCATTTGTAAAAGGGGAGAACAGTCCTTCCCTACCTCACACAGGTGCTGTGAGGATAAAACACATCAAAATATTGTGGGGCACTCGGAGACCTATTGAGGAAATGAGCATTATTATTGTCTGTCGGGCATTGTCCTCTGTTCGTTGTTTTCTTGGTGGTGCATGGCCTTCACAGCAACACTGGCTTTCTATGTAGGGTCTTATAGCACTCTCATGACAACCTTCCAGTTGTGAATTAAGCACGTGCTTAACAAACACACAGCTTGTTTTCCCCCCCTCCCCGTGGGACAACTGCATATGCATTGGAGTAGGGGAGGCTTGGTGGGGGGGGGGCGGGGCGGGTGTCATTCAGTGGGACTGCTCACAGTAGTGAAGCTCAGCGTATACAGAGGTATTTGTGGAATAAAGGGCCCAGACCTGAAGTGCTCACTGACGTCAATGGCAGCCTTGCCTGTGTCAGGCCTAGAGCGGCAGGCAACTCTGACCTGAAGGGCTTGAGAGTAAAGGGTTCCCAAGTGTTTCCTTTAATCCTTGGGCAATGGCTGCAGCTGCATGTGTCAGTAGTAATAAAAATGCTCTAGGTAAGCATTTTGCATCTTTACTGGCCATTATCCTTTCATTTTTTAGCTTAATACCATGTTTCATTTGCATTTGGTCTCCTTAAAATGCTTAAGAAATGAGTGGGGGGGTGGGAGAGAGTGCTGTTTAAGGCCCCGATCCAGCAAAGTACCTATGCATGTGCTTAAATCTGACTTCAGTGGGACTTAAGCATGTACTTAGATATTGCTTTGCTGAATTGGGCCTTAATGCTCAAGTCTTTTTACAAATGAACTGTGTTCATGATGAAACAAAACAGTGCCATTCAAGGATTGTTTATATGTAAATTCTGCCCCTTTGCAACTGTGCAAAACAATAAGCAAACGGAGTGATGGTATCGAAGAGGTTTCCTCCATGCACAATTGGTATGCGAAGTAGATAACTTTTAGCAAACGTCGGGTTAATAAATCAGTCCTAATTTAATGAAGTGGCATTGTAATCTGTGTCTAAAGCTATGCTTGTGGAAGAGCACAAAATATGGTCATGTCAATGGACTAGATAAGATAAATGTCCAAAGTAGACCGCGGCAAGGTCACGTGGCCTAACTGTGCTCTCTGTTGAATGGTGGTGAAATGTTGACTCAAAAACATGCGGATTTTTAACAATCTGAGCAAGAGCTAGTTGTTACTGAGGCAAAGTTGAAACCGTAGTTTGTCAGTAGCACCTGAGGGTGACAGCTGAAAGCTGATAGGGAAATTGATATAGGAAGGGACTCAAAACAGAGTGGGGAAAGGCTGTTCTGAGGAGTTTTCTCTAAAGACACCCTATATATAGCAGGGTAAATCTACGGACCCCTATGGTACCTCTTTTTGTTCTGACAAAACTCCTTGCTGAATTCAATGGGGACCTCTGCTTTAATGTCTAGTATAATATGAAGCAATATTTGATTAGTGAGTGACTTACTGTAGTGATGACAAGGAAAGACTATCAACTACAAGATATATTGATAAAGGGCAATAGTGTTTCTTTACGGTTGCTTCCCTGGAAAGCTGGTATGGTACATGTTTCATGAGATTTGGAAGTCTAGTGTTGCTGAATGGATGTGTGGAAATTGCATGTTTTAAAATACTGTGGCTTTAATATATAATATAAAGATTAATAAAATAAAGATTATATTAGTCAAACCAATAGGAGGAGGAAAAACTCTATTAGCACCATTATATATGTAGTCACAGACAGCTCTTATTGTCTACATATTCCCATTTTACCATCTGCACTTCTGTTCCAAGTAAAAATTTTGAAGACTAAAAGAGCAGTAGAAATTCTGGTGGCAGATAGATGATGATAATGCAGCACTGAAAATCAGTTCAATTATAGAGTGTATCTTAATACACTAAAACTCCAAATGCTTTTCTTCCTCACTGGTTTCCCATTTCCATTCTGTACAACGTCTCTGGAGCCTAGAATTCTCAGTGCAACTGTCAAGGTTCCTTCCCTACTCTGAGCTTTAGGGTACAAATGTGGGGACCTGCATGGACACTTCTAAGCTTAATTACTAGCTTAGATCTGGTAACTCTGCCACTATCCAGAAATTTCAGTGTCTGGAACACTTCCTGTCCCCCTAAACTCTCCCCTCCCTGGGTGGCCTTGAGGGACTTCACCAATTCCCTGGTGAACACAGATCCAAACCCCTTGGATCTTAAAACAAGGAAAAATCAATGAGGTTCTTAAGGTAAAAATCATCTCTGTAAAATCAGGATGGAAAATACTTTACAGGGTAATCAAATTTGTATAGCCCAGAGGAACCCCCTCTAGCCTTAGGTTCAAAGTTACAGCAAACAGAGGTAAAATCCTCTCAGTAAAAAAGGAACATTTGCAGGTTGAGAAAACAAAAATAAAACTAATCCGCCTTGCCTGGCTGTTACAATTTTGAAACATGAAAGACTGGTTCAGAAAGATTTGGAGAGCCTGGATTGATGTCTGGTCCCTCTTAGTCCCAAGAGCGAACAACACCCAAAACAAAGAGCACAAACAGACTTCCCTCCACCAAGATTTGAAAGTATCTTGTCCCCTTATTGATCTTCTGGTCAGGTGTCAGCCCCGTTTACTGAGCTTCTTAACCCTTTACAAGTAAGAGCCATTAACCCTTAACTATTTGTTTATTACAGCAACACTTCAGAATTCTGCAGGTGGAGACAGTGTAGGAGTTACATGCAGTAAGACACTGGACTATAGGATGTTTGCCCCAATTATAAAACCACAGAGGGATTCTGATGATTGTGTTGGTGAGAGTCTGATTCTGTTATCTCTCGATCCATGTCCTGGATGAACTCTGATTGGAAGAGTTAAAACTTTGAGACCAATGGGGTGTGACCCAAATCTGTCCACCCACCATGACCATCAGTCTACCCTAGATATGCAGGCTAGAGACTGTAATATCAAAGGTAGCTTAGCTTTGAACCACTGCTAAGGTGGTGAAAAATACTTTAGCATGGCACACAACCAACACTACTCAGGTAAAAACCCATATCTCCATCACCTCCAGGTTGGACTGCCATAACTCACATTATCTGAAGTTGGACACAACTGATGTAAAAAGGCTAGTACACCATGTCTTACTAGTGTTTTTTTTGGTGTTTTTGGTTTTTTTTTTTAAAGGCCAGTGTGATCACATCACACCTCTGACTGGCAAACTCATTTGGCTCCCAGTTCTCTCTAGAACTGCTTTAAAATTCATGGTCCTGATTTGTAAGGGAATTAGATCTGTGTATCCTGGAAAACTTCTTACCATCTCCCTTCCATCCTGAAAACCATTGTAGTTGGATAGGCCTGGGCTCAGAGTAGAGGGCACTAGAAATAGAGTATTTTCAGTGACTGGACCCCAGCTGTAGAATTCTCTGCCATGTGAGATTGGGCTGAGTCCAAGCCTTGGAGGAAGACTGAAAGACATGTATCTTCTCTTCTGCTCTCGTTTGCTTCTCAGTTTTGGGTGGTGCATGTATACCAGAGTAATAGGAATTGAGAGAGGGACTATAATCATGTAAAGATTGCCAATAATAGCTTTCCTTCTCTCAGGAGCGTTGACTAGCTCGGTCAAAAGTGGACTGAAATTCTGCATGGGTTTCCACCAGCCAAGAAGAGCCTGGGTGCATTTTTTGCATGAGGAAGCACTGACTGCCCCAGTGCTTGCAGCATGTCCTGTTGTGGGTTTGGAACTTTAGGGCAGGTGGTTTTGCTGTCTCCTTCCATCCTGGTTCTGACTGAGGGCCTGTGACACTCTTCCCCAATTCAGTCAACGCTTCCTGTGCGGTAGGATGAGCAGTAGTATGCCAGGCAATGGGCAACCCAGACTAATTAGCCATCTTGCTGCATCCATGGTCAAGGAGAGAGACCCAAAGACGTCTTCCTTGCTGTTGTGGCAGAGGAGTGAATCAAATTCTTGCACCATAATCAGGTTCAGCTGTGTCAGGAGCACGAATGGCAGTAAATCCTACCCCCCATTTCATTTGGCTACCTGGGGGGGGAGAGAGCAGGGAGTGAGGAGTAACTGAGGACGAGTATTTTGATGGTGGCTTTTTTCTTGACCTACCTATCATTGCAGTATCTGATCATCTTTGCTTGTGGAAAGTAGATGGCTGTAATGCTCTGCCATACCATCAAGGAATGCTTTGTTCAGCCTGCTGGATGCCATTGTCAGTGAATTAGCATTTATGGACAAACAGCTGATTCTGTCGGCTGGAATCCAGGATAGGGCTGCCCATCTCTGTTGGGATGAGGTGGTGGGCGTGGTTGTGATCGAGGTAACGCTGTGTGATTGGGTTGTGGATGCCACCTGTGTGCATCCTGAGCCTGCTTGACAGTAATCACAGAGTAGCAATGTGCTTTAGACGTCCCAGTAATTGGCTCAACACAGATTCCAGTACGTGGATCAGCTGAAGAAAGGATGGTCTGTATATCCCTTGGGAGCCCTCTTGGCCTTGCATAGAGACTGGCCACCCCTTTGGCTCAGTTTCTGCTCAGTGCTGCACCAAATGAGTGGAAAGCACAAGTTGTGGTTACTCAGGGCTGTCTGCCTCATCCTGTCTGGTCTCTGACCTACCCCACCTTCAGACTGGTTTTTGCTTTCTGAGCTGTGGATGGTGCTGGCTCTAGTGGGTTTAGACATTGCATGGAGCCTCACGGGCCTGAATTTGAAGTCTAGCATCATGTCAATAGAGCAAATGGCCCAATGTGATCTTGAATGATGCATCCATCATATCTGCTTTTTGCTCTAATTGGTGTTACTTTTTGAGAAAGTACCATGTGCCTGTGAACTCTTCAGGTATAACGCAGGGATTGAAAAGCAAACAACCAGACACCCTCATAGTTACAAATCTCTCATTTATTGCCTCATAAACGGTCTCCAAAGGCACTTATTCCATGCAAAGCAAACTATTCCAGGGTGGAGGTATTAGTACTCTGTCAGGCAGAGAGTAACAGCTTCTGTAAACCAAGTTTTCTTTTAAATAGACCTCATGACCTGTTCAATATTTACGTATTAATATTCCCTCATGGCTTGATCAGCGATTTTGAAATGAATTATCTTGCGCTGCTGTCACAATTAGAGAGACATGCTGAGGTGAAAGGGATTGTCTGTTTCCTAGATTGGAAGGATGTGTTTGGTGAAAATGAACATCCTCCTAAGGTTAAATTATCTGTTTAAAACTGTTCCAATTATGTTGCTAGGTAGAGGCTTTTTTATGAGATATAGCAGAGAACAAATGAGTTAATCGGAGGAGGAGAGATATTCGGCACATGCCTCCTGCTGCACCCTTCATCTGCTCTCTCCTATTTTTCATCCCACTCTAGGGGAGGGGTGAGAATGGAATTGCCAGCCATCCAACTGCACTTGTGGGTTTTTGTATTTTGCTGTCCGGAACATTAATCCCATGCATTCAGGAGCACATGTGTGCGAACACTACTTGTGACCTCCCTTTCTTTGGCATCCCATGTGGGGCCGGCCATGTCTTCACAGTGGGAAGGAGTTTTTTTTGTCAGAAGCTCCTGCCTGTCCTAACTCGCAGCTGACGGTGGCACCCAGTAGCTGTTTCTCTTCAAACGCAGTAACCCATGAGAGGTGACACATTTTGGTCTCTTCTTCAACCCTATTTTTCAGCTAACACAAGTTCCCGTAGCCCGAATCCAAACCAGCGCTGTCCTTGGCCACAGAGGCAAACCAGCTGCCTGCGACATGAGGAGATGCTCTCCACTGCACTGCTAGCTTTGGAAACATTTTTTCTCCATTTGTCCCTTCCTGTTGGAGTTGGGGACAATGGACTCTAACCAGCTGAGAGCTTCCACTGGGTGCTCCCTTGGTGGTGAGGGGCTGGTCTGGCTTCATGGAGTGGGAGCAGAGTGGAACTAAAGAGTCTTTCTGGAAACCCTGTGGATTCTGGATCAGCTGCCCAGAGAGCCTGACTCTCAGCACCGTGGTGACCTTTCATCGTCAGCCCCTGGAACAGAGGTTGCTGAGGCGTCTGGCAGCATGAATTTCCACAGGTGGCCATCTCCTTGTGTCAACTTTTTCTCACAAAAATCCTGCTAGGTTTGGAAAGGAGCAAAGTGGCTGCTAGCCCTTTTGCCCTATTGATTCCCCCTTTCCCCCGTTGGTCCCCAACAGCTCCTTCCCTGCAGAGCCATGACTAGATGGTTGCCTAGGAGAGTTTACACATGCTCCCTGTGGAGGAAGGGAAGACACTTATGCTGTGCCAATACCCCATCCCCATATTCCATGAGCCATGGGGTATCGCCTTTCACCTCCTTGTTCCAGTGTCGCACAGCAGAGTGCATTGGCTGCAGATGGCAAGTCCTAGTAACTTGTGTTTCAAGAGAATGCTCTGTCTAAATTAGATAAGTAGAATATGACAGTAAAAGACGATCACTGAATAGAGGGTTCTTAAAATACTCAGGGAATACACCTCTTTAAACTGGGGGCTGCTGGGATTTACTCACAGAATGCGGCAAGGTTTTTAATTTTTTAACTATTCCAAAGCTCTTTCCCTTTGAAGATAATAGTCTTTGTGTAATTGAACTTCAGGGTATGTACTTGTGATTGAAAAGCTGCAGATCTTGTCCTGAGATATTGTCTGCTTTTCTTGGGCCTGTTATTGACCCAGTTAACAGGCTTTATAACTGTATGCTCAGACTGAAGCCTGGTGCTGCCGTCTTGAACTTGAGAAATTCACCTCCAGGTCTGTAATGATGATCACTAGATGAATCTTATCTGTGAAGCAGATGGCCTTCTTTGCTTGTTTCCTAACTTGGAATACACACCTAATTGCCCTTCTGAGAGACATCATTTTGCAAGCTTACATTGGAAGGAGGCTTATTGTCTGCAGACCTATTTTTCCCTGGCTGCCAGAGGCCTTACTCCAGCAAAGAAACCAGATTATAGCAGATCTGAGGAAGTGTCCTTTAGGAGGGAGTTTACTAATAGCAAAAATAGAAGAAAAATCCTCTGGTGTCTATAGGATATTTTACACTATCGTGTACGATACTGTTGCGTCTCACTCCAATGTGAGACTCTTACTGTAGGAAAGCCAAACCTCTATTGCCATGATTAATGTAACAGATAAACGAGCCAAATATTCAGGCAGGTAAAATGTAGTCAATCCTGGCTCTGTGTGTGTGTATAATATGAAAAAACCCTGCTAATTCTGTGAAATAAATTTTTGAAACTTCCCCAGCATAAAATTTATACTGAACTACATAAACACACTTGTAAAAAGCGCATCTGCTGCTGTAGTTACCACTTTAACACTGCTCTGGGGAATATCTTCAAAAATCAATAGGAAGCTCAGACAGACAAATCACGACCTAGATCTCTAGAGTGTTGATACTAGAACGTGTGGCGCTCAAATTCCACACAGAAAGAAGGGAATAGCTTGTCTTGGAAGTGGCAAATGAAGATGGCCTGGCCCTGAATCACCTGACCTCGAGCCTGGACTAGGGTGACCAGATAGCAAATGTGAAAAATTGGGATGGGGGAGGGGGAAAATAGGTGCCTATGTAAGAAAGACCTTAAAACCAGGACTGTCCCTATAAAATCAGGACATCTGGTCACCCTAGCCTGGGCTGAAGCCCTTTAGCTGTGGAATATAAAGTGAGAAGACCGACTTCAGAATGCTGATAGCTGGATGGAGAGATCCTGGCTCAGAGAGCAAGGTGTCTGTTGAGTGGTCCAGAGGTTGAAATGCTGGGAGTGGCTAGGCCTGGAAGAAGACTTGAGCTGGACTTCGTTACCTTATTGTTATCTTTGTTAATAATGGCGGTGCTCAGGAAGCGGATGGTAAAACTTCCGTTGACTCCAAGGGGAGCAGAGCTATGCCACTGCTGAGCATAGGTGGAAATTCCACCCGATATATTGTGTGGACTGGACTTTCAAACAAAGCATAACATTGGGGAAAAGCATTGTTCACAAATGGGTTGAACCTTAAAGGAATGATACTGTACATAAATGAGTGGCTTCTGTTGCACCGTTTGCATCAGTTATTTTCCCTGTCCTTCTTGGGTTGAAAATATTCTGTATAGAGAATGGAGCAAAAGACATTATGGAGTTAAATTATACAAGCTTAAAAAAAAAAAGCCTTACACACAGGACTTTCGGAGGGGTAGGAGGGAATCAAAGGCATAACAAATTTGCATAGATAACATTTTGAATTGTTAATTCACATCACAAGGATGTGTCATTTTTAATTAAGAATAAAATGTGGATATTCTAAATTGGAAATGATTATAATTGCAGATGGAAATTGAGCTTATGGGAGCTGGTTTCATTTAACTTAACATTTAGAACTTGCTTTGTTTTTTTGTTTTGTTTGTGGTACTGGTGATAGGGGTAGGTTATAAATCCATAAATTTAAGCATGTGTTGATGAAGACCTCATTTCCGCAAACACACAGGTTTGTAACTTAGGTCTGAGTTGTTCTGTTGATATGAATGGGGTCTACCTACGTGGGTACAGTTACTCACGCATGTGTTTAACTGTTTGCAGCATTAACCCAATATTATGGCCTTAAATACTATTGCTAGTAGATTTCAGTGCTGTTAAAATAGTGTTCATTAGGAAGAATGTTTTTTGTCCCATAGTGTTTTCATTTTTATGGCATCTCTATTGACAAATATGGCAAGTACTGTGCTTCTAAACACACAACTCAGCCAGATATTTAACTGGAGGTAGCTGTATGACTCACTGGATTATAAATCAGGGAGAAAAAACTGTAGGTTTTAGAGCTTTGTTAGAAATGGTCACCTGTTCAGCCATGTGAGAGAGCAGCAAATGTAATTATCCAGCATGCACCTGTGTGTTAGGAAAATAAATATTTTGAAGCAAGGAAAATTAGAAGGTGCTGCTGCTTCTGCTAAGAGCAATACACTAAGGGCTCCATTACCTCTGGGATACAAAGGGGTTTTAAAGCGAGAACTCCAATTAGTGCTAATGGGAGTTATCTGTGTAAACCTTCAGCACCTTGGTGGGAGAATGGCCCCTCTGAATGATTGGCAGGTATTACCTCTGCATTCTAATTCTCTGTGGAAGTGTAATCCAGAATCATTTCTTTGATCATTCTGTTCAGCCTTCCTGTTTGCTGTATGCTGCAACACACTAGGAATAAACTATTGTTTACCAACAATGGCCAGGTAGCATCGTTGAGTTACTAGAATAATGTGCATGTAGAAATTTTAATGCACGTTTGTATAATATACTAGGTCAAGAGTAGCTCAGCTGTCTGAGACTTTAATAGGGATTCAGTAGGGCTTTCTTCTAAGAAGGGTTGAATTCTTCTTCTTCTTTTTTTCCTGGAAATTTAATTGATCTGTGATTCTCTAACAAACTCTCTCTTCTTCCCCTCCATGCATATCATGCATCCCTGTAAACTCCTTTTTGAAAGGTCTCTCTCCTCTCAGTTGCTGCAATACTTAAGAAGCAGTGATTTACAACAAATAATTCCATGTTAGGCTTTAGTCAGGGTTGGCAAGTTCTTGCTAATGAAGATCAACTATATGTGGGAAGAAAGATCACAGCTTAATTTTATTGTGTGGTGTGTAAATAGCTAAAACATTAAGATTGAAGTGAACTAATATTTAGTAGGATGATAAAAGAACTTACTTGAATGACAGCACAGTTGCTTTTCCCAAGTACGTGACTAGAGATGTAAAGCAGGGTAACGTCACTAGGGTAATATACAGCTGATAACAGTGACTTCATTTGCATTTCTTCCCCTTACCTTGTGGTTTTTTCCCCTGAAGCACATGTGTTGGGAATTGAAAATGCAGTTTGCCTGCCATGTTGGCAGTAATCTTTCAATTTTTTTACCTAAAAAATGAGGCAGCAGACATGAGAAGCCACTGATGTATGGGGCTATTGATGGGAATTGAATTTGCAAAGGGAAAATGGGATTTGGTTGCAGTCTAAACTGGTAATGATATAGCCCAAATGAATCTGTAATGGTCATTCATTCATTTGTTTTTGCCAACTGTGTGATTTGACAAAACATATTCATGGAGGTGACTATGAAAGAAGCATAGGTTAGCTCTGTGAGTAGGAGTTAATAGCTCATAGCAAACAACAGGTATGCAAACATTGGACTGCAGCCTGTTCCCAGTGACTTCATTAGATTCAGAAGGGGACTGAGATTTATTTACATGGGAGGAAAAATGGTTGGTGTTTGTACATATTTTTATTAGTAACTAACTGTCACACACAGAGTAAAATATACCGTGGTGCGTACATTTTTAAGAATGTGTTTAGGTTTGTTGTATGGACCTTGAGAATTCTTCACTACTGTTCATTATTTGTACAGCGTTGTAAACCTACCAGGCACTTCACAGAATATCCAAATAGTCAAGTTGCATGCCCTGGGGATGTGGCAACTTAGCACAGATGAATCTGATGCCTAGTGCAAAGATGCACGCATTCCAGTGGGTCTTCTGCTGTTTTGTTTTAAGTCACTGACTGAACGAGGAGTTTTGAGTCATGTCTACACTGCAGCTGGGAGCAAGATGAGCACTACCTGGGCTTAAGCCAGTGTGCTGAAAATAGCAGCATGGATATTGTGGCTCTGGCGGAGACTCAAGCTAGACACCCAAGCTCAGGCCCGTAGGTTTGGATGAGCATGAGTTCCCAAGC
Organism: Gopherus evgoodei; assembly: GCF_007399415.2. Taxonomy (NCBI): domain Eukaryota; kingdom Metazoa; phylum Chordata; order Testudines; family Testudinidae; genus Gopherus; species Gopherus evgoodei. Next base: position 127,353,115 of record NC_044328.1, on the reverse strand, counting down.
TGCAGCATTGACACTACTATTTTTAGTGCTCTAGCATGAGCTGGACTACCGAGTGTCTACCTGGGGCTTTGAGGCTCCCTCCCAGCTGCAGTGTAGACATGCTCTTGTTTGCTAGAAGAATGTCGCATCGTGTTTCACGCCACTATACATGTTGAGCTTAGGTCATCTAAGGGTGTGTGTCTGCCTCAAATGAAGGGGTGATTGTAGCATGGGTAGCATACCTGTTCTAGCTTTAATCTAGCTAGCCTGGGTAACAGTGGTAGGAAAGATGAAATATTTGGACCTGAGTACAAGCTATCTAGGTTCAAAACAAGTAATAGGTGAAAGTACTTCCTGATGGCTCCTTCTCCTGTTAGGGGTTAAAAATCCACTTTTTCAGAATCATTAATGGTCCAGTATGCATAGCAGTGAAGGCCAAGGCAGAAATTTGGGTTTAGTAAATGAAAATTGCATAAGGTTTGAGAAAATCCGTGCTATGTCGTCAGTAGCACCCACAATAGGACTACCTATCTTTAACAAATGTTAGAAGGCAAGCACTGAAAGAAAGGGACCCGAACTTCGTGTCTACTAGCAAATGACCAGAATGCTACGCCTAAAAATTTATTAGAGAATGTTTAAATAAAAATGATACAGAGAGTTCAAAGCGTCAGTTGTTGGTCATTGGGGGCAACATACAGAGTATAGGGGGATGCTGGTATGTGGGAATTGGTTAGCACATAACACATACAGGGCTTGTCTACATCACAAAGTTGCAGCGCTGGTGAGGGGGCTACAGCGCTGCAACTTAGGAGGTGTACACATCTGCAGGGCATCACCAGCGCTGCAACTCCCTGTTTGCAGCGCTGGCCGTACTCCTGTTTTGTCTCGGGTGTAGAGGATCCAGCACTGGTGATCCAGCGCTGGTAATCAAGTGTAGACACTTAACAGCGCTTTTCTTGACCTCTGTGGAATAAGCAGGTATCCCAGCATACCTGAGGAAGCCTCTGGTAATCAAGCAGGTCTCCTTCCCTGGTTTGCTCTCGCGTTCCCCGAACCCCCGAGCAAGCAGGTCTCCTTCCCTGCGGTTTGCAGGGGGGTTCGGGGAACGCGAGAGCAAACCGCGGCGAAGCTGATCTCCTTCCCCGGTTTGCTCTCGCGTTCCCCGAACCCCGAGCAAGCAGGTCTCCTTCCCTGCGGTTTGCTCTCGCTTTCCCCGAATCCCCGAGCAAGCAGGTCTCCTTCCCTGCGGTTTGCAGGGGGGTTCGGGGAACGCGAGAGCAAACCGCGGCGAAGCTGGTCTCCTTCCCCAGTTTGCTCTCGCGTTCCCCGAACCCCCCTTGAAGCCGCCCAACAGCGCTGCAGTGTGGCCACATCTAACACCACTTGCAGCGCTGGTTGCTGTAAGTGTGGCCACTCTGCAGCGCTGGCCCTATACAGCTGTACTAATACAGCTGTAACAACCAGCGCTGCAAAATTGTAGATGTAGACATACCCCCAGTCTGCAAGGTCCCCCAATGCGGGGTGTATGGTAGGTGGGATCAAGAAGCAGTAAGGAAGCAGTGAGGGTACATCGCTCATACAGTGGGTTACGCGCAGTCATGGGTATAAGTAAACGGGCCGGGTAATGGGGACAGGATGACCCTCGCATGGTGGAATCTAGTTCGGTGGCTTTAGGGTTTAGGGGGTAAGGTTCAGTAGGGGGGGTTTATAGGCCTCCTCCCCCCGTGGGTGCACAGAGCCACGCCGGCTCACCTGCATCATCTAACCCTACTTATCTATTTGAGCAATAGAGTCCCTCCCTGGGAAGTGAAAAAATCTTTTCTACTCTCTCTTTGCCATCAGCACTTGTGTATATATATTTTTAATATAAGGATGTTGGAGACTGAGGAAGAAAGCATGCCCAATGGTCTCAATAATTCATGGGTACTTATTTGGGAGTGCTAGTGGAAAGCTTAAGTTTCTGCCTTTCTGTGGAGCAGATATTGGAGCAGGTGTCTTCATGCCTAAGGATGTGTTTTGCTTGTGGTCCTCAGAGGCAGGAGAATAAATCTGACTCAATATTGTGTGTATAAAGAACTGTTTAGTTCTACAGCTGTGTAAAACCTACAAAACATTCATGTGAAAAGGGGGTGTACTGTCAACATGGAAACTTTTTAAACAAGACATGCCTGTGACTTTGCACTCTCTATGATTTTATGAAAGTATGCTAATGTGTGAATATAATGTAACTAAAATATGCTTCATGCAAAAAGTATCTTGTAAGGTATCATTACAAAGTTTATAATCTGAGTATGTTCATCCTATTTGTATAAATGTATCACTCTTGTATCTGAAACTCAAAATATGAAATAACTCTAAGGGCCCATTGTAGTTATGCAAAGCGTGGGCCGTTAATGGTAGTTTGGAATCTTAATGGCTCCCATCAACCAGGACAATTGACTGGATGGCTCTGTTGGCAGGCAAGCCTTCCTGTGAGTCAGGCTGGGAGGAATGAAGGCTTGGAGTCTTACAGTGACATGTGGTCATGTCACTTGAACAGGAATCCATCTTTAACCTGGTGCTTTTCCATTTAGAATGGGGGAGGGAACCCAGAGAGGGACAAAGGATTCCCACCTTATGCAAAAGATATATATATATATATATATAAGTGGGTGGAACAGAACAAAGGGGAGGCCCTCTTGATAAATCCCCCTAGCTACTACCTGAGCTGGAACAAGGGCTGTACTAGGGGAAAGGATTGCGCCCAAACTAGGAAGGCGTCCAGTCTTGAAAGAAATTTACTGAAACATCTCTGAAGGTGAGATTTTTACCTGTATTCAGTTTTATTACTGTACTAGGCTTAGACTTGAATGTTTTTATTTTGCTTGGTAAGTCACTTTGTTCTGTCTTTCACTACTTGGAACCACTTAAATCCTGCTTTCTGTATTCAATAAAATCACTTTACTTAATTAACCCAGAGTATGTATTAATACTGTGTGTGTATGCAAACAGCTGTGCCTATCTCTCTATCAGCGTTAGAGAGTGAACAATTTATGAGTTTACCCTGTCTAAGGGTACGTCTACACTACAGGATAATTTCGAATTAACTTAAACCGGTTTTATTAAACAGATATTATAAAGTCAAATGCATGTGTCCACACTAGGCACATTAATTCGGCAGTGTGCATCCATGGTCCAAGGCTAGCATCGATTTCCGGAGCATTGCACTGTGGGTAGCTATCACTATAACTGTCCGGCCAATAACTTTGATTTGCGGCCACACTAACCCTAAATCGATATGTTAATATCGATTTTAGCATTACTCCTCTCGTTGGGGAGGAGTACAGAAATCGATTTTAAGAGCCCTTTAAATTGATTTAAAGTGCATTGTAGTGTGGACGGGTACAGCGTTAAATGGATTTAACGCTGTTAAAATCAGTTTAACAGCGTAGTGTGGACCAGGCCTAAGCTTCATACAAGTTAAAGCCTTTTTATTTGTGGTTTGGACCCCATTGGGAGTTGAGCACCTGAGTGTTAAAGACAGGAACACTTCTTAAATTGCTTTCAGTTAAGTCTGCGGCTTTGGGTCATGTGGTTCAGATCCTGGGGCTGTGTTGGGGCAGACGGGCATGTCTGGCTTAACAGGACAAGGTGCTGGAGTCCCAAGCTGGCAGGGAAAGCAGGGGCAGAAGTAGTCTTGGCACATCAGCTGGCAGTTCCCAAGGGGGTTTCTGTGATCCAACCTGTCACAATACTTGGTCTCTTTCCCTGCACTCCCGTTCAAGTCGATGGAGCTCCTCACCTTGCAGCACTGCTAGGCATTAGGTTTGTAACTGAAGGCACAGATATATTCTCCAGTAGTCTACAAACCTCAAATCAGAGCAGTGACAAATGATCTGTTGAATCAGGGTCTCCCATTACCTCCTGAATCAAATGGAAATGCTTTCTATGGGAACTTACTGGTAATTTACTTCTGAGTTGAAAAGAAAAAATCAGTTATATTGATCTTAATTTCATAGCTAGGTAGGGGGGTGTGTGTGTGTGTGTGTGTGTGTGTGTGTGTGTGTGTTTAAAAAAAAAAAAAGTGGCTTTAGTTAAAAGTGAGAGGACCTAGAACAAGAATCTCCTCCATACAATGTAACAGACCATTTCCATGGTCAGACTTATTATAAAACTGTGTGATGCTGAAGTGATTAGGTTTATGCCAAAGACTCCGTAGGGATACAGTCTCTATGCTTGCTGTTGTTGAGGTAATACCCAGATTTCCTTTTAAGTTCCGTTCTACATAGATAGAGCACTAGTGTTCCTATCTTGGCATAACTCACTCCTGTCATTATCCATAGTTTGCTTACGGTTCGCCATTCTTGTACTTGCTGTGACCCTCACATCCAGTCTTTCACAAGTGGTCGTCTTTAGATACATCCCAGAATCCTTTGTGTCTGTTTCCATGGTAATTCAGAAGAGTCCCCAGATCCCATGGCCCTTCAAAAGGGATGTCATGGAAGTACAATGATTTATGGGATGCTTCTGGCATCTGAAGGGGACTAGTGGAAAGTGACTGAACAAACCGGCTTTGGCAGGAAGCCAGAACCAAGAAATAGGAACTAGCTTGCACCATCTTCTCTAATACCCCCATGCACGTTGCTGGCAACCCAGAAACTGAGACTTGCTGTTCTAGGGGATTTAGTGTGGAAATATCAGATGTGAACTTTTGGCAAGCAAAAAAGGGATTTAAAGACCAACAGTGAGTTTCCTTGAACTCGGGGGGGCGGGGGGGGCGCAGAGGTGGCCAGGCTAGCATCTAAGGGCTGAATTCTGTGGTTCCTACCAAAGTAAGGCTCCCAGTGAAGTCCAGAGTAATGGCAAATGGTGCATTCTAGTCAAAGAATCTCTTAAATCAGCATTGTCACAAAACTGGTTGTATAGGGATCCACTGCGTTGTGTAAAAGCTAGCGATCCAAAAAGTGACAGGAGTGATCCTAACTTAGCTCAGGAAGCAGGGTGAGGTCCACTATTCAGTGGTAAAAAGGATTAACTTGTTCTCTTAATAAGCCCATAATTCCTTTTGGAGAAGTTTGGATGAAATGGGCAATTTGCAAATACAGGCTTATTCCCAAACATAGTAGGAGCTGCTGTGTTTCCCAAAGACATCGCTGTTTTTTAAAAAACAAAAACAAAAAAACAACAAGAAAAAAAGATACTGCCAGGTCAGTATCACCTGAACAAATGCATGAGTGTTGTTTTTATCTAGATTCAGTTCTTGGTATTGATGGAAAGAACTGAGGCAGTGGCTCTAAACCTTTCCAGACTACTGTACCCTTTACAAGAGTCTGATTTGTCTTGTGTACCCTCAAGTTTCACCTCACTTAATTTATAAAATCTGACATAAAAATACGAAGTGTCACAGCACACTTACTGAACAATGGCTGACTTTCTTATTTTGAACCATATAATTACAAAAAATCATTTTCAATATAAATATTGTACTTACATTTCAGTGTCTAGTGTACAGAGCAGTATAAACAAATCCTTGTCAATGAAATTTTAGTTCCTACTGACTTCTCTAGTGCTTTTTATGTAGCCTGTTGCAAAACTAGGCAAGTTACTAGCTGAGTTGATGTACCCCCGGAAGACCTCTAAGTACCCCTGGTTGAGAACCACTGCACTAAGGTTCTATGTTCGTGTAACCCACAAGCACTCTGTCCCCCTCTAGTGGTGGCTGAGCCTCATATAAAGCTCTTAAGTCTGCTACAACCTAGGGTAATGAAGCTGCATTTTCTAGCTCAGACAGTAGTGGCTTGTGCTTTAAGACTCAGAAGTTGCAGACTCTATCTCCACTCCCAACTGCACACGCAAAGGGTGTCGTGTTCCATTACGTAATGCACCTGATTTAACTCTCTGCTTCTGGTCACTGCTAAACAAACAAACAAACATTTATTCTTCAAGCCTCCAGTTCAGGAAAGTGCTTCAGCATATGCTTAGAGTTAAGCTCATGCGTAATTATTTTCCTGAATCCGAGCCAAAGCAATGGAAAAACATGTCGCTTTCAGTATAAAGTAAATTATTTTCTAGTTAAAATTCATGTGAACTCTTTCTGAAACAATGTAGGTGATTGTGCTGCTTGGCTTTAGCCTTCTGTTTTGGCAAAATGTGCATCTGTTGCTTTAATAATTTGCAACATGGACACAACATATGTTCTTCCACATACTGTGAAGAGAAAATATGAACTTTAATCTAAATAAAATGTGCTTATGATCACTTGTGTGGCTGCTGTTGTGTTTGTTTTGTTCCCTTCCCAACCACCTTAGGTTTTATGTAGCGCAGTGGAGTGGTGTAGTTCTACGTTTCCATTGCAGCAGTGTTTTGCTCATGTTGGTTTATAAGATTTTTCAAGAGTAAGCCAGTATTTGTCATGAATGTCACTGATTGAACAGAACATTTTCTTTTTCCATATGTCTGACTATGCAGACATTTGTTCTGGATATTTTTATTTAACAGTTCAAGGTTCAATTATTTCACTGGATAGAGTTAATTTCCACCCCCCTAACCTATTTAGTACCTGCATATAACAATAAGTTAATGAAACATTTATGGTGGCAGTCCATTAACAAGGAAACAAAGGATCCCATCTAAAGACAGCCGCCAAAATGTTTTGTTTGAAATGAAACCTGTTCTCTAGCTATTTTGAATTCATTACCGCTGCCTCTTACTGAAAGTTGAAAAGGGCAGTATGATGTAATGCAGTGATACCTTTGTGTGCGAAGCTGCTGGGAAGCAATCTGAGTCAACAGGAAAGCAATATCTTAAAGCTTGTGACTTATTACTTTTGTGATCTCAGGTATGAAGGAGATAAAAAGGGCAAGAGTTTACTGTAGATTCTCTTGAAGGCATGTAGAGTTCTTGAAGTAGTAATAAATGGCAGATTAAAATTGATCTCAGTGAGACTTCCGATGTTAACCAGTGTTATGAAAGTAAATGATTTTAGCTTTTTAGCTGCTTCATCAAACAGATCATGTCATATCATAGTGTCACGGAACCTCCTTCCCTGAAACCCTACAGAGAGAGCTTTGAAAAGCATTTCTGGACTGGCTCTGGAACAGTAATTTCCAAGCAATAACGAGCCATCAAATGCTTCTTTTTTTTTTTTAATTGGAAAAGTTAATCCTCTTGAAGATCCACAACAGTAGTTAATGATTCAGAGGTGCTTTAAAAGCAGCAGTGTTGTTTTTGGGTGTGTCATACGGCATGCCCCCAGCTGATCTACTGTGGCTCTTCAGGCACTTAGCCTCAGTTTTCCTTCTCTCGTGGCCCTTCTGAACTTCACACCCTTTTGGACACTGTGGCAAAATTTTCTGCTAGGTTTCTAATTTATGAAATTCAAATAAACTTGATAGTCTTTGCCCTTGGCTCAGTGGGTTGTGCAGCCTACGTCCTTGGGGGCTTGTGTGTATCAATCCTAGTATCTCTGGCCTGTAGTCCTTACCCACGGTGGCTTCATCTGTTGTGTGCATATGCATGTGAGGTCTGTAGATTCTGGGTGCTTCTCTCCCTTAGGAGAGCTGCCCTCTCTGTCAGCACCTCTCTTCAGCTGATGGCCTTTTATTGGGCCCAGGAGCTCCTTAGTCAACTAACTGCCAGCTGGGCTTGTTCCTCATAGGGAACTTGTGGCCCGACTGCCCTCAAGGGGCCAGCAACACTGGGACAGTGGTTGAGGGATTCAAATTTGTTGTTTAAAATGTGTGCATCAGGCATGGCTGAAACAAAAGGAATCATTGTCAATTTATGGGTTTTAGAAAATGCTAAATCCACAACGACTGCTGGGGTAGAACCTCAAAGTACTTTTAAATTCCTTGTCTGAACTCTACTAGATTGCATGCGGGTGTCTTGTAATTGGCATAACCCCTGGTGCTGTTGACTCTCGTGTATCGTAGTACATATTTAATTGAGTAATATGGATGGATGGCAGGGCAGGGGGAGAGGAGTGTGAAAGTGTGCCTGCCTCTTCTTTCACAACAAAAGGAATGAATTTACTCCACAACTATTGTAATTTGCTCTGGAAGGACTGACCAGCATCTAGTTGGATCCAGAGTATAAGCTGAATTCATTGTTGGTGTCTGTGAGCATATCTTCCCCTCCCCCGCCACCACCAGTGGAAGTGGCAGTCCATGTCCATAACGGAAGCTAAAGCATTGCCCCAGCATGACTGAATGTCTGGCTATATGGATCGTATTAAAGCCATTCTTTGTGCTGTTTCCAGTCTGACTGATAGCTCTATAGGTCTGAACAAATAAGTGGCCCCTCTGTCAGAGATTACAATCCAGGTTACATATGTTACATGAGATGTCAGATGAGGAGGGAGAGATGGGAGGCTTACACGAAATAAGGCTGAGGGTATTTGGTTTTTACAGGTTATGCTTTGTGCCTAGTTTAATTGGCATGTGTGCCATTTATTAGATCTAATAGTTACGTGGGATACTGTTATCTCACCCGTGTGGGATTGTTATATTTTTACACAAACAGGTCATTTGACATAGGTTAAGAAGTGTGGAGGTCGCACAAGAGTTCATCTTAATATATCAGAGGGTAGCCGTGTTAGTCTGGATCTGTAAAAGCAGCAAAGAATCCTGTGGCACCTTATAGACTAACAGACGTTTTGGAGCATGAGCTTTCGTGGGTGAATACCCACTTCCTCAGATGCATGTCATGACATGCATCTGAGGAAGTGGGTATTCACCCACGAAAGCTCATGCTCCAAAACGTCTGTTAGTCTATAAGGTGCCACAGGATTCTTTGCTGCTTTTACATCTTAATATATTGCATTTCTAAACCAACATGCATTCAAAGCACTCTCAGCACTTCAGACAATGGAGGTAAGCCTCACAGCATCCTTGTGAGGAAGGACAAGGATTGGTTATGGAGAAACTGAGACCAAGATGTGAAGTGCCTTGCCCAGGGTCTTGGAAGGAGTCAGTGTCCAAGCCAAAACTGGAACTCGAGAGGGCCTTGCGTGGGCCTTTCTCAGATGAAGGCCATAGATTGTCCTACTGGCTTTCCACAGTACCATGTAAATTGAATTGGCTTGCATCATGCATATTTACCCTGCCTTTCACATGGGATATGATGAGTTTATTAGTAACTACCGATAGCAGCTCTGTTTTGTTTACCTGCTAGCTTGATGGAGAACTAGCTAGCTGCTGAAGAGAGGAACAAGGAATTTAATCCCTCCTTCTCCCAAATACAAAGTCTACTCTTCTGGAAAGAGTTAAACGTGATATAATTGTTTGTGATTACGAGGTTTCTTGAAAAATGTAACCATTGACATAATATGCTTAAATTTCTGTAAGGCGTTCAGCTTAGTCTTGTATGATCTGATGTAAATCTGTGTAGCCATATTTAATGGATTAAAATTAGGTTACCTGATCACAAAAAGCAACTGTAAATGAGAAATCATCTCCCAGCATGGGGGTGTTTCTGGGGCCTGGTAGGAACCTGCTTTTGACTGAATGTAATTTAATCTCATCAATGATCTTGAAGAAAATATAAATTAACCGTTGGTAAAATTTGCAGATGACACAGGGTTCGAGTGGCACATAAAGGGAACGTGTGTTACGCAGACCAAAGCTGGGTTGCTTGGTAAGATAGGCTCACTTGAACAGCATGCCAAATGCAAGGTCAATAGATCTAGCAACAAAGAAAGTAGGTCACACAAGAGAGTATACAATACATAGGAATGCAGTGACCCTAAAAAAGGACTTGGGAGTCATGATAGATATCTATAACACTACACTGGAAGCTCACTTTCTCTTGGTTAAGAGCACAAATGCAGTCCTTGGAGTCATAAGCAACGGATACCAAGTAGAAATAAAGAGGTAGGATTGCTTCTGTATATGGCATGAACTAAAGGAAACTCAGTCTGTTTATTCAGCTGATCAAGTGATCTCTTACTCTTTTCTTTAATCATGGTATATTAGTACAGTGGAACCTCCGAGTTACGAACACCTCAGGAATGGAGGTTGTTCGTAATTCTGAACAAAATGTTGTGGTTCTTTCAAAAGTTTACTACTGAACATTGACTTAATACAGGGTTGAAACTTTACTTTGCAGAAGAAAAATGCTGCTTTTAAACCATCTTAATTTAAATGAAACCAGCACAGGAACAGTTTCTTTACCTTGTCAAATCTTTTTTTAACATTCCTCTTTTTTTAGTAGTTTACATTTAACACAGTACTATACTGTATTTACTTTTTTAATTTTAATTTATTTTGGAGTCTGCTGCTGCCTGATTTGTGTAATTCCGGTTCCAAATGAGGTGTGTGGTTGACTGGTCAGTTCGTAACTCTGGTGCTCATAACTCTGAGGTACTACTGTAGCTATGTAGGGATGAGAATTCTGGTAGTAAATGGCTCTCTAATCTAGCAGAAAAGGACATAATGAGAAGAGATCCAAACATTGGAAGCTGAAGCTAGAGAGATTCAGATTGTCAATAAGACACTTGTTCCGGTCATCAGCACGGTTAACAGCTTGCCTAGGGATGAGGTGGCTTTTCCATAACTGAAATTCTTTAAACCCAAACAGCCTATTCTTCTAGAGGAGATACTGTAACTGTAGTGATGGGCTTGGTGTAGAAGTCACTGGATGAAGTTCTCTGGCTTGTGTCTATGCAGGAGGTCAGATAAGGTGCTCATAATGGTCCTTTTTGGCCATAAAAATCTAGGAATGTAAGTAACAAACATTTTCTTGAAAAGTAACTTTTCAGCCAGCTTTACTATCTTGAGGAGCTCTCAAAACCCATCCTGTGCAGGTGAATAACAGTGAAACACATCTGTCTACCTTGATCCAAAGTGATATGGAAGTCAGTATAACACTCTGGATCCTGTAGCTTTTATATTTGTTGTGTAAGTTAGTGTTTTTTACACACTTTTTTGAAAACAACATTTTTTGAGTAAAATAATATTGTATTGGTTTTTAACTCCCCTCCCTCTGCCTCCCCGATGTATTGTTTGTTTGTTTTTTTTTGTTTTTCTTCTGGTGAACAAACTAATTGGGGAAACAGTCATAGAATCAAATGCATACAGGAATCTTCATTTTCCCTGTTGGATTCGTGTAGCATACTGGATGGAGGACTCTAGAAAATGCATTGTTAAAGGAAGGGAGTGTTAGTCAGACTGGCAGAGTTCTCCACTATTCAGAATCCCTGAGGAAGGGTCAAGAGACAAGTGACAGGGACTTCTTTGTTTTTTCCATTGCTGTATGTGCACAGAGTTTTTATGTAAGACAAGTTAATCAAGGAAAACGTCTGTGCTATGTCTTTATTTCTTCCCCCTTCAGCATCTTCTTGTAGTAGCTCATTTTAGCGACGCTTGACTCACTGGTGTGGCATCTCTTGCTGGTAGTCTTAGGAATTAGGTCTTGTCCAGCCTGGAGTGCCCTCTGCAGGCCAATGACTCACCTGCCTCAGGTCCCCGTGTCCCTCCTGGACCCCAGTGCCCCTTACCCCGTGGTTCTGCCCACTGTAGTACCCCCACATGCTCTGGTCTCCCCTCCCTGGTGGAACTCCCAACCCTCTCACCCACCTTGCCTCAGTGGCTACTGCCAGTCATCATGTAGCCCCACTCACTGGGGCATACTGCAGTCTGTCATGGCCACTCATCATTGGCAAGGGGGTTAGGCAGAGGCAGCTGGTCCATCTCTGGGCTTCACCTCTTAGCCCCAGTACCTGCATAGGCCTTTACCAAGGCCTCAACCTGGGGAGTTGCCAGGTCAGAGCTCCCCAGCTCTTCTGGCCTTTCCCCAGTCCTGCTCCACTCTAGGTACCCTTTTCTCCCCAGCAGTCAGACCCTTCTCTCTCCACAGCTAGAGAGAGACTCCCTCTGTCTCCTGGCTCAACAGCCCTCTTATCGGGGCCAGCTGGGCCCTGACTGAGTTGGCCACAGGTGTGTCTGCTTTCCCAATCAGCCTAGCTTGGCTGCTTTTAACTCCTGCCTATGGGAGTGGGGCAGTCACCCCACTACACACATTACAGCTTTTTTTATGTTTTTTTTGAGGCTTAGGTCATAGGTAAATTCTGCCCTTTGGCCCAAAGCCACTTGACCCCCGTTAGGTTGTAACTTGCCCTTGGTTACACCCCAGATGTGATTGTCCCCTAAGGTCTTTTCTGTGGTGTTGTGATGAGGGCGGAATGTAATTTTTCCTGTGGAAATGGCTACATAACAAGATGGTTTCTCCTCCTCTTCCCCCCCCCCCGCCCAAACTAGCAAAAGGCACTGCTGGAATGGAATGCCCCGTCTATGCGAATGCCATTGGTGTGTTTGTTTTGCCAGTGTAATACTGTCAAAGCTTTGTTGAATGAGCTGATTTCAAGCTGTTGATATAGTTCAGACCTTGGCAGCTCTCTAATCTCCTTGAAGCTTTAGTGTTTGATTGCATTCGGTTGCCCAGCAAATAGTCAACTGTGTAAGTTATCTCAAAGCGAGAATATATCTAAAGCCTGTATTTATAACAGACAAGGTTCACAGGAGAGCAGAGACCCTATAAATACACATATGGGCTTTTTTGAATATCCAGTGAAATCTCAAGTTCTGCTTGTCAACACCTGTTAAACAGGCCCAAGTTATCTTTTTGGGTGCTGTTGGTTTTATTGTTTTAACAATATGTGAAATAATATCTGATCTCTTTTTTCAGATCACTGTGGCAGTTTTATGTCTAAACTAAAAGGTCTTCTCATCCGTGATGCACTAAAATGTATATTTGCAATTGGTGATTGTTGAAGGAGAGAACGCTGCATAATTGACGGTAGATGTTTATGCAGATTTAGTAGCAATTTAATGTCTTGTCAACTCTAACCAACTAATATTACTTCATGCCAAAAATCTGGGAAGTTTAGTGGCTGTAGGGGAACAAATGTTTATACAATCTGCAACTCAATAATAAACTAATTGCTTTCTAATATGCACTCATGTTTGTATATAATTGTACTACTCTGGACCCAGTGCAGCATGACTCTTACAGGAAAGGCAGCAAGGGCACCTTTCATTTGCTTACAACTTGGCACATTTTTGCCCAGCCCCACAGAAAGTTATGGAGAGTTTGAGTAAAAAGAGAACAGCTATTTTGGCAAGAGGGAGGAAAAACATATTGCAGCAGTTCCAAACGAGCTTTGCAAGCTGTCGTATGAACAGCTCAAGCTTCTGGAAGGTGGTGGTGTTAAACTCCAAGTTCAGCAGGGATGGATAGAACTCTGTCAGTGGTGCCTTTTTGCCTGTCAGACTGCCCCCCTAAGAAAACCACCGAGTCTTATTGTGCTTTTCTCTGCTCATCTCCCCAGACTTCCATTTTCTTGAACGGCTGTTGTTCCTCACGTTACATGAACAGTGTATTTGAACACTTTTCTATGCTAGAAACATCAAGGTCTGTGGAAAAAAGGAAAGTGAAAAGGAAAGACATGAAACGGTCAAGGCACTTATTTCCCACTAGGCCTAAAAGGCATAAACAATAAAAACGCGTGAATTGTCTAGATGCCTCAAAGACAGGGACAGATTAAGGCTGCTGCAACCTAGCCAGGTGCAATCCCTGTGCGCTAGGCCCCAATGCTCCTCAGTCAATTTGGTTCCACTGCCCCCCCCCGGTAACGGTCAAACTTGAGTGGGCAGTGGATGGCCAGGGCTGCTCCTTACCTCTGCCACAGGGCTGGCTTCTGCCCAGAAAACCAGCCATAGCTTCCCTGCCAGATGGGGAACTGTGGTAAGTGCCCACAACGGGTATGTTGTCTGGGACAAGGGCGGTACGGAGACTTGGGTGGCCACAAATACAGAGGGGTTAATAAGGCAGTGTCCATGCAGCCAGATTAACTGGCTAGGAGAGGGTTAACTATAAGTAACATCTCTGTGTGTTTGTCTAAGGCCCAGTGCTGGGTTAATTGGCCCTGCTGGAAGGGCAGGGAGTTTTGGAGTCAGTGTTGATTAGAGCCAGGCATGGCTGGACAGGGTCATAGTGGAAATCCTTTGTCACTGTTTGTTGCTAAAGTGAAAATAATGTCAAGAGCTTGTAAGTCACAAGCTGGAAAGGATTTGTGCTCACATCAAAAAGCAGAAAATCATTTCGGTTTCCTCAGGATGGTTCAATGAAATTTGGATAGCAAAATGCTGCAAGTGAGATGTTTTTCCAATGATGCCATCGTCAAAACCTATCAGCAGCAAGGACTTAAATCCCTGCCTCCAGGTGTCTCAGTAGCTTATTTGAGGAGCAGGCCCTGTTTGGCTCCAACATCCCAAAAATGGCAAAATGTAATTGTCATAAAAACAGATTTGAGCTTTTATCAAGGTGAAACCTCCTTAAATGTCTTCAGTGTAGCACAAAATAAGCAATTTAAAGACCAATAGTTCAAGCACTCTGGCCTGCAAGTTTATACTAGTCTGAAAAAATAGATCCAGGGCAATCAGCCTGTAGTCATCTCGCCTACATTCCCTGCTATCCAAATTGTGCACTGGATGGGTCAGATCTTTTAGAAGAATTTGTTTGACCATGTGTAGTTAACAATTGTAGGATAATGCAAATGTAAAAAGGTGAGGAGTTCATGTTGCCCAGACAACCTTAACACTCATTTCCTGAATCTTGAGTGTCCCACTTTACAACATTAATATTCTTTGAGTGGATTATTGTATGCATGTACCCTTCTGCCCCCAATTCTATGCAGGGTGGGAGGGAGGGTAGGTGTGAGTATGTGACACTGCCTCAAGTGATTCTCAAATGAATTTCTACCACAAAACAATTGAATACTCTTCATTCAATTTCCCAGCGTGAAAGACTCAGTGGAACATGTGGTTGTACCCCAGCGTGGTAAAAATGTTGTTTTAAAATGGAAGTTCAAATTAATGTTAAAAGTTAGAAATAGCAAGTGTAGTAAAGCAGAAAGTCTTAGAGAATCAGGACATATATTCATCTTACTCAGAACTCCAGTGCTGTCCTTGCCTCTCGTGGAAGTTTCAACAGCTTGTGAAGCATATGAACAGTCCACTTTACTTAAGAATAGGCTAGTAAAAACTTTAAAGAAAAACCTATTGACTGGGGTGAAAATGGTTTCTGAACATGTGAAAGAGGTGTGTGTGTGTGTGTGTGTTTTATTTTTTAAAGCCAAAAGCAAACCTTTCCATTAGTCTCGCAACTTGAAATTATCTGGGTGAATTTTTTCCCCCTAAACATTGAAGGTTTTTGTTTTTTTCTACAGACCATTTTAAATTCCTGTTCTTCTTAATAATCTCTCTTGCTTGCGCACACAAGATAACGTTTGTCTATCTGGTTTTGCTGGATTACTAAATTGACAAAGCATCAGAATAAACAACAATCTGTTGTGAGTAGAATTAGCTGGTGTGCATTAGCTTATTTATTTATTTATTCTAATGTAGCCTATTTCCATAATGGTGCAAGGCTCCGAAGTGAAAGAATTCCACGATGGCTCACTCCATGGAATTCTATGCAATTCAAAATGATTACACTAACCTATCAAATGAGTGGGGATGGGGGCAGGTGAGTGACTGAATTTGGAGTTGGAGTTTTTTTGCAAGATATTCTGTTTTTTGCCAGACATCCAGAAAGCCCGCTCTATAGTCTGTAAATTTTATAATCCCTTTAATGTATTGGCTTTGTTGCATGCTGATGTCAAATAATAAATGTGATATTATAGTTCATGGGAGGGATTTTGTTGCCCCAAAATTGGACTGAAAATATAACATTATGGTGATGGAAATTCCTTTGGAGCTGAAGGGTTTCTTTCTGCTGGGCTACCTGTTCTCCATAGGCCTCCCAGAGTAATTGGCACTAATCATTTTGATGTGTTTGGGTTGTAGAAGTTTGACCTTGTACCTACTGAAGACTGCAGGGGACCTGACCTACTGTGAAACATCTTGTTAAAGTTAAGGCCCAGAAGAACCTTTCACTTCTGTTACCTGTTATAGTCTTGGAGCCTCTTGTAAAGGGTTCACTTAAAACCTATCCTGGTACATTCCTAATAGGAATTTGACTTACCCTTGGATACAACTAATCAGGATGAGTATGAATTAAAATAATGTGCCTTTCTGCTGGGTGAGGTGAAGTTCATGGAGTTCAAGCTGTTATGAAACTCTTGAACCATATATGTTCAGGTTTGCAGAACATATTCTTAAGCTGAAAAACCTCTCCTCTCTAATTTAACGTCTCGCCTCCCTGTGGACCCCCAAGGATGATCCAGTGTTAAGAACTAGGTTCTTCTCATGCAAGAGGAATCTGTGATTTTATATCAAAGCTAGGGTGGCATAGGCAAGTGCCCTAAATGCAGTGTTAATATCCTGTTCTGTATTTTTACTAATCTTATTTCTCTCTACCTTTCTGCTACTTTTATTTAAAAGGCCTGCACATTGTTTAGAAACTGGTATCAACCACAGATACCCAAAGCAGCAGTTTCCCCAAGTCCTAGGATTTATCTCTTGAGTTGAAAGTCACCCTACCTGCAATCTAGGAATTCTTCCTTTTTGTATAACTTTGTTTCATATACTCACTTAACCTAGTTCGTTCTAGATCAGATCATTTCAGCAGAGCTGCAGGTTTCTAGCTGGATGATGAGCTCCGTACTTGAGAATGAGTTCTGATTTTGTATGCAGGGATATGACTAAGGGTTGAGGTTTGGATGTCGCTGGAAGCCACCTGGCACATCTAAATAGTGACCTCATAACATCTTGATGGCATTAAATGAAAGTTGAGGATTAAAGCCCCAATTCTCCACTACAAAACTCATATTTTTTTTCTCTCTCTCTGATGTAGTTAGCCGTAGTACGACTCTGCTATGTGGAAGTGAGATGGGCATAGAACCTTAAGGTTGAGAGAGCACTATTAGCACAAATTAAACCTAATACGTGTCAATGCCTTGGTTTAAAGGAGCGATTCTCAAACTACAGGGCAAATTTTCCAAGGGAGGCACGGGAATGTGTCAAGGGAGGTGCCATCTGTTCACTTTTTCTTTTTTTTTTTTTTTTTTTTTTTTTTTTTTTGCAGAGGGGCTGTGCACACCCCCAGGAGGCAGGGATAAAGGAGACAGCTGGAGCCCCGCTGACCGGACTCAGGCTCCACTCCCCAATCCCTTTCCTGGAGGTGATGGGGCTCCAGCTGTCAGCCCCAGGATAGCAGCAGCAACGCAGAAGTAAGGGTGGCAACGGGGTGCCAAATCTGCTGTGAAAATATTGATGAATATCACTTTTTACATTGCCACCCTTCTGTGCTGGTACAATGCAACTTTCAGAGCTGGGCACCTGGCTAGCAGTCGCTGGTATCCACTCTACTTTCAGAGCTGGGTGGCAATATATGTACATGTGTATGTGGGGGCGGGGCATAAATGGCTACAGACTCACAGACGAGGGAGCCCCCATTCAAATAAATTTGAGAATCACTGGTTTAAAGCTGGAATATCTTCTTTGATGATAGCTCTGTAGTATGACACATTCCTTACTGTTGTAAAGACCTAAATCTAAAAACTAATTCTAACTGAGGCAGATACTTAAGATAAAAGGTTAGGGTTTTTTTTAGACTTTGACATTAGACATTTGAAATGGGTGTTATAGAACAGAATGTAATTTTTTCTTGTTCTATTGAAAGGTTATTCCTTTTATGTTGGGATTTAATCCAGGGTTGTAGTTCTTAGCAGATGTTTTGATTAAATCCTGACTAATTGTAGACTTTTTTTTTTCTTTCTCCTCTGAAAGAAACAGTTGGGAGGATAGGAAACTGTATTTGTAAGAAATGTTGGAACCATTAGTTGCACAATTTGGAATTTAGGGAAGTGTGAAAGAAATCAACTTTCTCTACAAGAGAGAACAGGGCTATAAAATTGATGGTTCTTATCAGGTTTCATGTCTGTATTTAATATGGCAACAACTCTCATTCAAACCAGAGTTTGCTGATCATTGTGAAAGAATAGCTTTTGAAGACAAATAGCCAGGCATGACTTGGGTAATCTCTGTAAAAGATGACTCGCTGAAGGGACATGAGAAGTTCCTTTTCAAGGTATTTCTGGCTAGAGTGAATGTTATATGCTTACGTGGCTTCAAATGGATTTTTGTGTTTTAAAATGAAAAGCACAGGCCTTGTTTTTGTCTTGTCTTCAAGCCATCTTTTTTTTTTAATTCATATCCCTCCCCTCTGCCCCTCATAATAGAAGTTGCTTGTGATCAGGCTACTTTGACCCAGTGCTGAGGCATGTGTTTCTCTTTGCCTCTGGCTCTTCATCTTTCGATTGTGTATTCTAGCTCTTACTGTTTTGTCAGTTCTCTCTCCCTTGTGACAAGGACCTTTCTTGGCTCGCCCCAAGGGGTACTGTGTGTGTGTGTTTTCACAGATGCCTTTTAGGGATCACATGGCAGCTCAAGGCAAGCTGAGGACTCTGTCCAACCATACGCAGGGGTTAAGGAAGGGAATGGTTGTGGAGCACCTCAGTGCTCAGACCCTGTTTTGTGGATTTGTCATTCAGAATGGCCATTCCCTTAGACTCCGAGAGATGATTTTCGGGGGTCAGTCCTTTTGGGTTCTGAGCTGGAAGGGAAACTACTGTCAGAACAATTTTTGGTTAATTGTCTGTCTGCTAATTGTTGGAGTCCTTTAGCTCCATTATGATAGGAACACAGCAGTCATTGTGGATTACTGGCTTTTTTCCCCAAAGCAGAGAGAGCTGGCCAATTGCTTGACAAGTTCCCTTCCTACTTATTTGGTGCATTGTGGGTCCCTCCCCACCGTCATTCTAATGAGAGAATAACTAGGAGCAACCTAGTAAAAGAGCTGTTAAATTATTATTATTATATGCTGGCCTGAGGTTCAAAAGGGAATTGACTTGACTTTTGAACTTTCAGTACCCTATGGAGCTTACTATTTTCCATTTTGAATAACTTTTAGTTATTAACTTACATCCTACCATTAAACCCTGATATTTTCGAACTCTGTGGCAGATTCTAGAAATTCGTTATTAGTCTAACAGAACAGATTGTCAGATCGGACAGTTCTGGAAAGATTTGCTGTAATCTTAAGTAGACCTAAATATTCAGTGGTGTTCGAAAGAGCAGCCATTTGTTGGGGGTAGCAGGTTTAATTGTTTCTATAAATGTCAAGAAGTATACTACATGCTGAGGATCATCTTCTGGCATCTTATCTACTAACTACTCACGCATATACAACGTGTCTGTAACACTAACTGGACATTAAATCTGGCTACAGGTTGCATAACAAGCCCTTAATTTGTAGAAAATTAGATACATTGTGCTGAAGAGGAGACTAAATACTATTTAGAGCTTACGGTATTAATACTGTTTAAGCTTTAAATAGTATTTAAAGCTTAAAGTACACCTGAGATTTCTGTAAGGTTACTTCCATGCCAAGGTCTACCTTGTTGCTTGGAATTGGTTTGCTTTGGTTGTAGAAAAACTGAAATAAAATCCTGCACGCAAATTGTCTCTCAAATCCAGTCAGTTACCTTCTTGTTTGCTGTTAACGGTTCCTTGACCCATATTTAATTTCCATATTTTATTAGCACATCGCTTCCAACAGCCTGTTATATGCAGCATCTTCCTTTGACTTTTGAAAAAAATTATTTGGGAGTGATGACCTTAAATTTTAGTGAGGATTGATGGGGAGACACTGTTAATGCTTATAAAATAAGTATGGGGTGGTATTCTATAGCAAAATGTAATACCGAGATAGGCCCACTTGGTCCTAGGACAGAACCTGTCCTCTAAGAGGGGAGTAAAGTGTAATGTGACAGTGGGGAAGAAGCAAAAGCAGAAAACTTTGCTGCCTAATGTCTGAATCATAGAGCTGAAGACCATAAAGGATCACCAGTTCATCTAGTCAGACCTCCTGCGTATCACAGGCCACCAGCACCACCCTGCACCCACACCGAACCCAACACCTGAAGTATTACAGCCCACAGGAGATTACTATTGTGGGGTGAAGTGTCTTTTCCCTAATATTCCTCCAAACCTAACCCTGGGTCAAGCAGAGAGTGCAGTGTCACAGTCTGGCCAGGTGCACACTCTTAGGGTGCACATCCTCCATCACCCCCTCTTTAAAATTGTAATCTCACCCTCCAACTGCCTAGACCCTGGAATCAACAGTGACTCTTCAGACACTCCTGTAGCTTAAACATTTCATCCTCTCAACTCCAGCCATGTGAGTATAACATTTAGAGTTTTAACTTCCAAAGAATGAACTTATTTCCTGCCCAAAACTTTAAACAAAAGCCAGGGAGTAGGCCACCAACTGTTAATTTAATTGTCTTCCTTGTGCATAAACCTGTCAAGAATGCAGAATGTTAAGTAAAATATGTATTTTTCATGTTATCTATTAACTTGCGAATGACTTTGTTTTCACTATAGCACACTGACAGCAAAGTCAACGTTCAGTGCTGAGCCCCACATGGTACCCTTCTTAAAATACTCCACAGCAGAAAAGGGGCGCATATATGCGTGTGTATGAAAAGGTTGATGTGTACTTGTATAAGGAGAAATTCAGGCCCTCTGCCTTCATAAACTCAATTGCCAGTCTGGATTGTTCAAAAATTGTTAGTCAGATCCCAAAAATCCATGACTTTTTTTTAAAAATAAATTTTGGTTCTAATTTTCATTTTATTTGAGCCTTTAGGATTCAGGCTAGACAAATAGGTACAATTTTGAAACAGTGAGGTAATTAACCATTGGAACAATGTTTCAAGGGTTGTGGTGGATTCTCCATCACCGGACATTTTAAAATCAAGATTGGCTCGCTTCCCTAAAGCATCTGCTCTAGTTTTCACAGGAATTTAATTCAGGGAAGTTCTATGCCTGCATTACCCAGCAGGTCAGACGAAATCATCACAGCAGCCTCTTCCAGCCTTACCGTGCACAAATATCTTTCCAGGATTTTCTCCATAACCAATTTTATTCTTTTCTTTAAAATAACGAAAGCTGAGATTGTTACATAATCCCATGGACTCCAGGATCTGGGGCATAAAGGAAAAGGTAAAATATTACGAGACAGTCCACAAGACTGTCAGCCCAATTTTTCTCCTTTATAGAGGAAGAAAGGGGGAGCTTAAGCAGTCTGTGCACAGGGGTCCTCCATGCAGAAACCTGAAGATGCCGGCATGGAAGGTAGCGTTGGAAGTGGGGATACTGCGTCTTCTGCTCTGCAGATCCAGTGATCCTATCACTCCATACAAGTAAAGGGAATGAGGAGCTAGGGCTGCCACCCCCACAGAGGTGTGTGCTATAGTCACACTCAGTTTCCCCAGCCCTAGGCTGGGGGAGAGGGTGTGCGTGAACATACCTGACTTGCTTTCCTACTCTCTGCAGACTTAACTGGCACAAATCTCTTGGTCACTCATGCTTTTTGCACCCATGAAATGAATTTATCTTTGTTAATTTAAATGCTACAGAACTTAAAACAAAACTCAGTGAAAGTAAAATGAATTATATTGTAAAAATAAGAATGGATTAAAGAAATGTATGTACCTTTTAAGCAGAAATAAGAAATGTTGAAATACAGGTGCCAGGAAAAGAAACATTAGGTATAAACAATGGTGCTAATGGCAAAACAGTAATAGAAGATCGGTAATAGTTAGTAAGGAAATAAGATATGCATGCCTCGCCCAGGTAAACTTATCAGATTCTGCTTCCTTTGTTATCTTAAGTTCTGGCCCTTTTATCTGTATAAATAAGATAGTTTGTGTCTTGCATGGTGCTCACATTATCTGGGTGTTATTAGCAGAGCGCTGTGCTAATAAGACAGAGTGGTCTGACAAACTGTAAGTCCTGAGTCTAACTTTGACAGTTTGGAGGTCCCACTGAGATGGCAACTGTCTTCACTGGGGCCGTGTGATTCCTGACCGTTTTTGTAGGATGACCGTGGCAGCCGGTACCTGGGCATTTGGCCTGAGTGGTTCTCCACTAGAACGGAAAGGCGCACGACCACAGTGAAGTCTATGCCATCAAACCTGTTGGTTCCCACTCTGTTCTGGTAGGGATCCTGGGATCTGACATCAGGAATCTGGTCAGGTAATTATTTCTGTGTTTTGTCTGGATTGAGGACTGTCTTGTCTCGGTGTCTATCCGTCCTCTTGTGGAGTGTTTGAGTCTGGGTGCCATCTCCGTCCGGGGATTGGCCGACCAAGGAGTTCCTGTCCCCGTGGTCTGAGTGAGTGGAATCTGCACAGTCGCAGCCGCTCCGCACTTTGGGTAAAACCCCTGGTGTTAAAGCAAGGGCGATTGAGGCAGTAGCCTGTGGGCTCCTGTTGTGTGTTGCACTGGGCATCGCTCTGATGAACCCGAATTTCCTTCTTGTGTGATTGGTGTGTGAAGTCCTCCTGTATGGGTAACCAGACATCTACATCGGGACAGTTCCCTAAATGAACACCGGCTCATTTAATGTATTTAGGATGGGTCCGGACTCCTGTAAAAAGGGTCCAGACTCCCATAAATTTCTGGAAAAATGGTCTAGGCTAACTCAGGGGGATCCCAAAACTCAGTGGCCACTGTTAAAATCTTGGAACAAAGACTGAGTGGACATCTTAAAGGACAAACTTGGCCAACCTATAACTAAACTGGCTAAAGGAGAGGTTAATTGTTTCATGCAGTGGTGGGAAGAGGCAAATCGTAGGTGGACAAAATCAAAACTCGCCTCTCTCAAATATTCAAATAATAAGTTAAAAGCTTTATTAAAAGCCTCCTATCCCACCACCAGACCGATTGCTCCCCTTTACCCTGTTCTCCAAACCTCGGATTGATCCAACCCCCTTCATACTCCCATCTCATTGTAAAAAGGACAACAAGCCCCTTGTTCTGTTCCCCTTTGTTGTCTGCCTCAGAAACTGATTGTTTAGTGTTCCACTACCAATTCAGCAAGGGGGGGGTGCTCCTCAACTAGCCCCCACCCTTCCCGGTCCCTTTCCTTAAACATTTCTTTCAAAATTGTGAAATGACCACACTATCACTCACAAAAATGGCTCATTGGGAAAAAGCAGGATCAGGCCCAGGCAAGCAACAGATAAAGAAACTGAAAAACAGGTTGGAAGCCCTAAGGGCATAGTGTCAGGAGTAAGAAAAGCAGTAAGTGCAGGCATGAATCCCTGGAACAATACTTAAAATAGTTAAAATTAAGTTCATGAAGGTGTCATTTTGGGAGATAAGTGATTTAAGGAAAGAGAGTGAAAAGTTAACTCTACAGAGGCTGGAGAGAATTAAACTTTATGAAAATGTTAAAAAGGACCATGTTAGAGAGAGAGAGAGAGAATTCTTGGTTTCTTTTCAGCCATTCTGAAGGGAAAACGGGCCCTTTTCCAAAAGAGTGCTTGTAAATAATCCAAATATATGTACAGCTATGTAAAAACAATGCAGTGTAAAGGAATGTTAAGGAAAAGAAAATGTGTATGGATCTATTTGTCTGTGAAAATATGTGAAGTTCTAAGAATCTAAACCAGCACATCTGGTTTGTAAAACTCCTGTTTTGTAGGTGTAAGATAAATTGGTTTTGTTTTTGTTTTTAATGCCACTAAAAATTCATTTGACTCTTTAATTCAAAGTTGCAAAACTGACACATCTTTTTGCAAGACACAGGTAATTAGTGCTGTTTGGCTTTGGGATTTAGCATTTAACCCTTAAGGGGTAACTTGATTCTTTACAAAAATTAAAATGTTTTTTAAATAAAGACCAAGTCGTGGCTGCAATAGGGCAGTCAAAATCAGGAGAATAGGGAGAGATTCTGGAGTCTTTTTGTTTGGTTTTTTTGTAACAATAGCAGATAAGAGCTGTAACGAAAGAATAAGAAATTATCCGTGACCCTCTGAAGCAACAGCAGAGGTGAGGTGCACAAAACAAAAATAAGCAATGTTAAAAACACTGAGCCTTAAAATGGCTCTGTGTAATAAGACTGTCACTTTGATAAGGGTACATGAAAACTCTGTAAGAACAAAAGAAACAGTTACACCTTATGTAAAAATTGATATGGCTAATGTTGTTTTTAAAAAATTATAGAAGGAATTTGCATTTTCCCTAGGACGTGTGCAGTGTATATTGTAGAAAGGGTTAAAAGAAATGCTAATGAAACGTGCTGCTGAATTAAAATCCTATTAGGGCTCCAAAAAGAGCCAATAGGCTGTGTTTTCTTTTTCAGATCCCTGTGTGTTAAGACAGAGTTTCTGAGCTCTGCTGATGGCTTTAAATCCAAAAGCCAAGCTTGTGTTGATGCAAATTACCTAACTGATAAAGAAAGGTGAGAAGCTGTAAATAAAGAAATAAAGAACACAACTGGTCAGCAAACAAATTGCCTACATAAAAGGCATGGTATAACAAGATCCCTTTAATAGATTTGATGCTAATGTTGTTGTTAATATTAACATTAAATTTATTTCAATGTTTAATAAGTACCCCTGTAACAACTTAGTGTGTATGATTTTTGGAAAAAAACTTTAAAAGTAATATGGTAATGATGCTTCTCAGCTATTACCTGTGAATAAACTTAAAGCTTAACACAGCAGGAAAAACATTACAAACTTGGTCTGCTATATAAGAGGAAAAACTTGAGGTATACCACCTCATGAATTTAATAACTAAACAGTGGAATAATTTCCGCATAACCCTTAAAAAGTAAAAGCCATTAAAACCTGGCCTGCCTATTAAAAACAAAAAAAAACAAAAAAAACCACAGGAAAATATGGGGGTAATTCCTCTGTTTTGCCTGCAATAAGCAAGGGTCTTGTAAAAGAATGGAATCTTTAACCAATAATCAATGCCACCCCAAAAGGGGTAGAAAAATGTTATTTTTGTCTTTCAGATAATCCAAATTACTATATAATGGGCTATGTCTATGTGTTAATTCTTGGGGGGGAAAAGTGTTTAAAAAGTGTTAACAACCCACCAGAAGACAAATGTAAATGTAATGTAAGTACTGTGTTTACCAATAATCACATTTATGATTTGCCACAACAACAACGAAGTCTCAGCTTACTGCAAGCACTGATTTAGCTGAGTTCTCTATCAGCCTTGGCATTGAATGGCAAAAAGTTACCAATCATCTGTTCAAAGTAACATAGTTCCTAGGGGGGAAAAAAAACAAAAAAACCACACCAATGTGGGAAACAGAACCATTCATATTATACACGCAAATGGAGACATGTTAAGAATTGCCACTGCAGAAAGACATAACAGCTTACCATTGGTGTAACATATTTTCTGGATGGTCTCCCACAACTACTAGCGTACTAATGTTACTACCCCTAATTGTTTTTGGTTTTAAATTGTATGTCTTTAATTGCGATGTTTAAAATGTGCTGTTGGATAAAACAAATGTATGCGAAGCTAGAGCCACAGGCCCAAATCACCTCCCAGTATTTTCTATTACGCAGACTAAATAAGAAGAGACACTAGCGATTAATAATCTTAGTGTCAAAAGGGGGATATGTAGGAGCAGGATTTTATAATGTCCCATAAGAATTAATGTATGATTTGATTTCATCCTGCCAGCCACCCTTTTTGAATAGCAGAAAGAAATGACCCTCTGGGACTATAAGGCCTTGGCTACACTCTCACTTTACAGTGCTGCAACTGGGGTGTGAAAAAACACCCCCCTGAGCGCTGCAAGATACAGCGCTGTAAAGCGTCAGTGTAATCAGGGCAGCAGCGCTGGGAGCGCGGCTCCCAGCGCTGCACGCTACACCCGTAAGGGATGTGGTTTACATGCAGCGCTGGGAGAGCTCTTTCCCAGCGCTGCCGCTCTGACTACACTCACTTCAAAGCGGGAGCACTGCCGGGGCAGCGCTTTGAAATTCCAAATGTAGCCATACCCTAAGATTCTGTTTTCCCATATGCATTATAAATTGGGCCCTCTCTTAACTTTGTTTTAAGATTTAGTTAGTAAGAGACAGGATTCTCTATTGTGTCTATGTTAAGTAAATTAGAGAAACATTGAAGGCGTGGGTCTCAATGTAAATTGTCTTGGTTATTGATTGTAAAACTTAGCAAGGTTTAATTTGCAATGCCATTTTGCTCGATATAAAATACTGTTGTTTGTATTCTCAGTCTGTTTGTGTGAAGGAGAAATGTATGCATCAGGAAAAGTAAGGTGTGAAAGCCATTGTTATAGCCAGAGTCAAGGAAGAAGTAGTAAAGAGACTTAAAGAACATCAAAGAATCACCAGGCACTGCTTACTACCCCGACGGCTGTTAAAACTGTCTGGCATCTCAGAGTGGATACATGCTTCGCAGTGTAAGAATGCACCACCTCCAGTGAACCAATCATCACCTCAGGACCACGCAGAGTCAGTTTTGACTCCAGAAAAAGACGTAGAGGAACAGCCTGCAATACCTTACAATCTACGCTCTCGTAAGGGTTGCCAGAAGCAGACGACAACCTAAAGCAAGGCCCAAGAAGAAGCAGTAGTGAGCCTAGCACCTGCTGCCTGGTGAACATAAAAGTGTGACTGCAGTTCCTTCAGGTTGTCAGAACCAGAAGGGCCCTGCCTCCAACATGCACCTCTGGTGGTGCCTGTTCCTTGGCTGCTGGTGTCTTAAGGTCTGGGGAGTCCACAAAGACAATTCTTTTATCCAGCAGCAAGTGTGGATAGCTCCGACCCTTATTATTTCTAAATGCTGGGTCTGCAGCCACATCCCAGCCCACTCTCAAGCTGGTGTTCCTGTCCTGGCTATCCCACTCAATTCCTCAGACTTCACTGGAGGACTTCATCCGTTTAACCCAATATGGAACAGCAATGACACTTGGGAAGAGACTATTGGCAGTTCCTTTATCCCACTTGGGGGAGTAATATACCATGCAAAAAGCTCCTGAGGTTATAAGCAATAGTTAAAATAATGGCAAATAAAACTGGAGAAAGTTTAAGAGCCCTGGCCAAAGAAACAGGGGCGATCCGACAGGTGGTCCTCCAAAACCGTCAGGCATTGGACATAGTGCTGGCGGCCGAAGGAGGGACCTGTGCTCTCATTGGAAAAGAATGTTGTCTGTTTGTACCTGACGAGTTCTTTATGGAAGTGGCTAAGTAACCTGTTCAATTTCTCTGGCATAGGAAACTGGTGGTTTCAGGGAGCCCTGATTATCTTGTTTGGAATCCTAATGATTTTTGTATGTCTTCAGTTAATCTCCTGTTGCATCCAAAATGGTGTAAGACATGCCACCCAGGTGACTGCCCCAAACCAGAGTGCTAATATGATGATTTTGAATATCACTGATGAAGAGATAAAGAATGGTTAATATGCGGAACCCAGTAAAATGTTGGTCATGGCAAAAGCTTGACCAAAAGGAGGGATTGTGAAAGTAAGAATGGATTAAAATGTTGTATGTACCTTTAAGCAGAAATAAGAAATGTTGAAATACAGGTGCCAGGAAAAGAAACATTAGGCATAAACAATGGTGCTAATGGCGAAACATTAATAGAAGATTGGTAATAGTTATTAAGGAAATGAGATATGCATGCCTCGCCCAGGTAAACTTATCAGATTCTGCTTCCTTTGTTATCTTAAGTTCTGGCCTTTTTATCTATATAAATAAGTTAGTTTGTGTCTTGCGTGGTGCTCACATTAACTGGGTGTTATTAGCAGAGCACTGTGGGCTTGGCTACACTCACACTTTACAGCGCTGCAACTGGGGTGTGAAACCCCCCCCCCCCCTGAGCTCTGCAAGATACAGCGCTGTAAAGCGTCAATGTAATCAGGGCAGCAGCGCTGGGAGCGCGGCTCCCAGCGCTGCACGCTACACCCGTAAGGGATGTGGTTTACATGCAGCGCTGGGAGAGCTCTCTCCCAGCGCTGCCGCTCTGACTACACTCACACTTCAAAGCGCTGCCGCGGCAGCGCTCCTGCAGCGCTGCGAAATTCCAAATGTAGCCATACCCTGTGCTAATAAAACAGTGGTCTGACAAACTCTGAGTCCTGAGGGTATGGCTACATTTGGAATTTCAAAGCGCTGCCGCGGCAGCGCTTTGAAGTGTGAGTGTAGTCAGAGCGGCAGCGCTGGGAGAGAGCTCTCCCAGCGCTGCATGTAAACCACATCCCTTACGGGTGTAGCGTGCAGTGCTGGGAGCCGCGCTCCCAGCGCTGCTGCCCTGATCACTGACGCTTTACAGCGCTGTATCTTGCAGCGCTCAGGGGTGTGTTTTTTCACACCCCAGTTGCAGCGCTGTAAAGTGTGAGAGTAGCCAAGCCCTGAGTCTAACTTTGACTACTCCATACTGCTGCTTTTCCTATCCTTCTTACACTTAAAAATACCCAAACAAAGCTAGCTGAGCTCCTGCAACTGGTTGTAGGTGATAGATGGAGAGAGAGCTGGGCTTGTCTGCTTTGGGTGATGCTCAGAGGCCTCCATGCAGTTCAAATTCACAGCCATGCTGCAGTCTGTATCTGCCCGCTGCGTGTCCTCCCTCTGTCACATTTTGTGCAAGTCACCTAGCATGGTGTGAGGCCTTCAGTTTAAGTGTGACTAGTAAATTACTAACAATCAAACGCTTACGTAACTCAGAACAGATGCTCAATCTCTGAGGACTTCAAACGATACCAAGAAGGCCTTTTGAAATTTAAAATACCATTAAAAATGGATTTCTGAGGATCCATTTGTGACTTCAGATAGGGAGAAAAAAGGCTAGACAGTACCACAGTCATTCAGTTTTCATCCCGGAGGAGTGTGAACATTTAAGATAAATTTATACAGAGGTCTCTTGAAATTCTTGCGGGCAGATGTTACTTCCAAGCCTGGGGTGTTGTAAGACCTAACGCATGATATTGAAATACTTCAGGTTAATAGTAATAATATGGAAAAATTCACCTAGGCACAATTTGGTGTGTACACAGTATGTGCCAGTGTGACTCATCATCTGGAGCATTTTTGCAAGGGACTTATGCCAGAGCTCAAAAATACAACTTTAAAGTGTCAGGTCTCTGACTCTGACTGTGGTCTAGTTGGAGTCTTGTGGTCAGAAGTATGGAGGATGCTTTCAATTGTCAAAATGACTAGTGTAGCTCACCAGCAATGTTTGTTTATATTGAGCAGCCTTTTTTTAACATTCTTGGTTGCAGAAACAATGTATTTTGTTTTTTGGATTCTAGTAAACTAGAAATTGTCTCAAATCCTTTTGGTCAAATCAATAATATTTGACAAGGGCTGCAAAGAAAATCTGTTAGCAAACTATGGCCTATAAAGGACTTATCCACATAATGAGATATTTGGGGGTGGGGAAGGGAGATGGAGGAGGGAGCAGGCCTGATAGGTGAAGTCCTATATCTCAGACTGAGTTAATAGGAAACAGAAGTCTGGTTAAAATTTAAAACTGAGTCCTTCTGATTTGGGGCATGGCTCCTTTCACTCTTCCTATCCTATCCGCTCACTGAACTATTTGATTATCTTCTAATTGTAATAGTCCTAGGAAATGTAAGTTGCTTTCAAAGCCAACATTGTTTTTTAAATGCAAAGGGTGGGTGGTATCTTATGAAATCAGTGAGAGTTTGGCTTTTGATTTTAGCAGGACCAGGATTTTTTGTTTTTCACTTTACTATGTCAAAATGGCAAGTGGAAATGAATGATACTATTCCTTATTGTCTCAGCATGCAGCTCTTGTGTATTCCTGCCCTACGCTGCCTCATACAAAGCAAATTGCTGTTTTTGTAAGACAAAAGCTTTCCATTCCAGGCAAACAATATAGTTTGCTATATATGCTGGTGTTTACATGGGTGCTGCATAGACTGGCTCTAATCTTTTTAGGCTGCAGAAGCATATCCAGATGGCAATCTAGGAAATGCAAGCTTTCTACGGGTTAGAAAGAGATGTCCTTTTAGGTAAATGTGTACTCCAGGGGTCGGCGACCTTTCAGAAGTGGTGTGCCGAGTCTTCATTTAGTCACTCTGATTTAAGGTTTTGTGTGCCAGTAATACATTTTTAACATTTTTAGAAGGTCTCTTTCTCTAAGTCTATAATATAGAACTAAACTATTGTTGTATGTAAAGTAAATAAGGTTTCAAAAATGTTTAAGAAGCTTCATTTAAAATTAAAATGCAGAACCCCCTGGACTGGTGGCCAGGACCTGGGCAGTGTGAGTGCCACTGAAAATCAGCTCGTGTGCCACCTTCGGCACATGGGCTATAGGTTGTCTGCCACTGGTGTACCCATTAGTTCTTCCCTACTGATAGACCAGCAGGGGCTAAAATCCTGGCTATAGTGAAGTCAATAGCAAAACTCCTGTTGATGTCATCAGGGCCAGGAATTTACCCTGTATAGTTTTTGTTCCTACTCTCATGGATAAAAAGCACAGAGGCAAGAAAAAGAGAAAAGGAAAACTGTTCTGGGTAGCAGCTGAGAGAATGTGCTAAGGGCAGCAGTCCTAGGCCTTGATGGTGAACTTGGGCCCAGAGAAACCTCTGAAAGAGAGAGCTCAGTAACTGCTCCTCTAGAGATCTTGTGGCCTGATTTCCAGCTTGCTTACACCGGTGTAACCCAGAAATAATGTCATTGAAGTCAGTGTAATTAATTGATGTAAAATCAGTGTTAACTAAGAAGAGAATCAGGCTTGTTGTGTGGTGTGTTGTTGTTTTTTTTAGTTTATTTTTTAAAAAGAGCAGATAAATTCCTTAGTTTTTTTTTTTGATACTGTTCTCTGAGTGGTAGTGAGGCTGGTCTAAACACAGCTGAAATGAAGACTAGAAATGCTCCTCTTACCACTGGGGAAAAAATATCTGAAAAGCAGGTGAAACAGGGCTTAATGTAGGTTGGAGGTTATAGGCTCTGTTTATAGGGGCAAGTCATGTTGTTGGCCCATGAGGCTTCTGCGCACAAAGCAAGGGCAGTATATGGCCCAGCCAACATCTTAAATAATCCGTGAAGAGACTTCAAAATCAGCTATACACGAGTACAAGAGAGGGTGGAACACCCAGGATACCCGCAGGATGATGGAGTGTTCATTTGCTAAGAAAATAACAAAGTTTTTAGCATAAAACTGATTAGAAGCAGGTAAACAAGATGGCCTATCCTAGAACTGTACGTGCCTTTAATAGAGGAGCAGTTTAACAAGACGATTTGCCAGGGTACAAGCTATTAGGGATAAAATTGTAGTTTTCTTGAGCAATCTTCAAGGGATGGCGTGGGGCCAGCCTCTGAGTCCTTTGAAGCTGATGACAAAACTCAGTGACTTCTGTGGAGCAGGACCGATTCCTGGTTGACAATCTAGACTTTTTTTTTTGTGATTAATCACTTAATTTCTAATTCTCTTTATAGACTTCGACCTATTATGTATAACTGGGATGGGTGTTGGACCTACAGTTTAAACACCTGTTAGGTTATAAAATAGACTACAAAGGTAGAAGATGTAATTTCCCATTCAAGTCAGATCATGCACGTTTGGGTGGACACACAGGGCTTGATCCTCCATCACCTTCCACTTTGTGGAGCCTCTGAGACCTTGGCAGAGTGGCTGTCATGCTTCCAAATGACAGTAGCAGGATTCCACACACTCTGTGCACTGGTCTATATGACTATCCAAGGTGCAGAGAGAATCAACCCCAAGATCTTTGCTGGCTTATGCATCTGGAGCTTGTACATTTTACAACATAAGCAGAAAGTAGCAGTTCTTTCTCTCTCTCTCTCTCTCTCTCTCTCTCTCTTTCTCTCTGTGCACGCTTGTAAACTTTGTTGTAAGCCATCTTGTATAAAAGCTCCATTGCACTAGAACAAAAGATTCAGCATTCTGAAGCTACCCCTTTTTGTGAACAATACGGTGGTAATTTCTCTGTGACAACACTGACTCTAATAATGTGGAGAAGCTGTGCTCACTTGTTTGCGAGTGCAAATTATGTTCCTTATCGTGCATAATTTTTGCATCCTATTCATGGGCAGATGAGTGCATTGGCTGTAATATTAAAATAAAACTTAAAATCCTAAAATGCTCAACTCATCTGACATAGTGATTTGGGTTTGGCTGACTACAGAATCAAACAGAACAAAATACATGCTAAGTATGCTACCCTTTCCATGTATTCGTTGTCTGAAATATGTATTTTATTTTTTTTGGGAAAAGTTAGATGCAGAAAACATTGCAAAGTATTTCAGTGTAAATAAGAAAATTTGTGGAAAAATGTAGGGCTAGATTTTTTTCCCCTAAAGTGCCCAGCACTAGAGCTTGGCGAAATTTTGTGATAGAACCTTTCTTCTTGTGAAAAATGCAGATTTGGTGACTGAAGCATTTAGTTAATTCCTACTGGTTTCCTTGAACTGTTCATTTGGAAAACCAAAATAGTTTAGAAAAAGTCAGAATTATATTTGTTTCTAAACTACTTTTCATTTAAAAATGTTTTAATTTTATTTTTAAGAATTCAAAGTAGTTTTAAAAGGCCCCATTGGCTGGGAGTGGCGAACTGCGGCCGCTGGGGTGGGAGGTGGGGGGGCCATGCCTGCGGACGGTCAACATAAACAAAATGTCTCGTGGCCTGCCAGCGCATTACCTCGATGGGCTGAGTGCTGAAGGTTGCCGCCCCCTGTCACATTGTTTGAGTACTTTTCAAAAAGGGATTCCCCCCACCCCCATGTGATGCTTGGTTAATTTTGCTCTTCAAACTGGATTTCAGCTCAAACACACCATACTGAAATTTTACTCCACTCCTTCAGACAATAGCAAATCGATAAGAGCTAGCAACAAGAACATTTACCATTTGCATCATTTCTGCACATATTCCGGAATAAAATTAAAACAACAATAAACACTGTTCTCCAATACTTAGGGTTCTGCAGAGGTACCTTCTGGCTAATGCATCACAGAAAAGTTTAGGTTTTAACACTTTGCAATATCTCAACATCATCTTTTATCTGGAGCTTGTAGTTAAGGGTTTGTTTGGGCTCTTCATTTAAAAAGCTACCAAGCTGATCGTTAGTGCCAACTGTTGGTCTGAACTGCTAAAACATTTGGAAAGAATAGAAGTGAATTCCTTCATCTTAAGGTAGGGATTCTTTCTTCTCCAGCTGCTACAATATCGGTATTAGTTCTATGCTCCATTTATTGCCTGTTCCTCTGGTTGTCTCAGCTGTAGCTGTGCTGGGGTAGCATTGCCAGTCACACACCTTGCTGGTCAAAAGCTGAGTGGAGGCAGAGGAGCTTTGTCCTTCAATAAGCAGCGTCTTTTTCCTCCTCTTTCTTCTCCAGCAGCTTTAACTTGAAAAAACAAATAGGTGTGAGTGTAACGTGGTGCCAGGCTTCCTGATGCCAAACTCAAAAACATGAACAAGGGATGAGCCCCCTGACACCAGTAGGTTCTGGGTGCAGTTTCTTGGTACTAACCAGGTTTGCCTTAACTTGTGACTTGGGCTCAGATCCTGCAGCCCTACTCTCTTTTCCAGGAGCAAAGACACTGGTTAGCAGTGACCAAATGGCCGCCTTCACGTCAAATATTGAGTAGAACAAAAGCATTTCCGGTAAAACATTTTAAAAACAATAAATCAGCCCATATGCATGCTGTTGTGCCCTAAGACTTACCATTCCCTGCCTCTAGGAAGGTTGACTTGATGTAGACTCCTGACAAGAGAACCTGCTGCCTTTTTCTGAGAACAGCTCTTGATCTCTGCGGGCTCTGTTGATCTTCAAGCTCACAACTCTGGCAAAGCCAGGTTTCCAACTTGTTGGAGACCAACTGTGTTGCCTCTTAGAAGTGATCAGCTTGCCCCCGTTATCTTCCAGCAGTGTGCTTGAGGTTGCTTCTCTAGACCTATTGTGTGGCTTTCCTGTTTGCCCTTCCTACAGCTCCTATGAAGTAGATCAATACACGGCTATAGGGAAGTCTAAACGTTCCGCTCCCCGTTATACAGTAACTAGCTGACTGACCAGGTAATTTACATTATTCATACCATTCTTACAGCTCAGTAATCCTAGATAATAAGTGGCAGCTCCTAACCTGCTACACCATCTACTGGCATTTTGCCTATTAACGACTGACAGATACCCACATATAGAGCACTCCTGAAATGCAGCCCTAAGGGAGGTGACATACTCTGTTACTCCAGATGGGTAACAGGTAGCGCTGCTTGGCACAAAGATGGGGCCTTTGCCCTGCCCAGGCTCAGTCCAGCTGGCAGCAGCATGAGAGCTTTGGATTATTCCAGGAAAAGATTAAAGAAACTGTTACTCAGCATTTGAATATGACGGGCCAGCTGGCTGACTGGCCCTTTTCAAAAAGGGGAAAACCCATTGCAATGAAGAGAGCTAAAGGAAACATGTAGGTGATTGATTACAGTTGCCCAAGGATGTGATATAAACGCGAATCAGGGGTCCTGGAGAACACTTCTGCACTAAGATATGGTCTGCGCCTAGAGAAAAGTTTCAAACTCCTGGCCTAAGCAAACTTTTTGCTGCAGCAGTGGATGTTAAGTGTTAGGTCCTGACAGTAGCAAAGAGCCATTTATACCACACTGCCAAATTGGTCTCTTGAGCTTTAACTATTCAGGTTTTTTTTCTGAACTGTATTATCATAGTGCAGAAGAAACCCAGTCCGGGACCAAGACACCATGGTGCTAGGTGCTGTACAAACACAGAATGAAAAGATGGTCTCTCCTTGGAAGACTTTACAATCTAAATAAACACATTTTCCAAAGTGACCAGTGATTTTTAGAGAGACCAGGTGGGTGAGGCAGTATCTTTGATTGGACCAAAATCTGTTGGCAAGATATTTTGGAGTGCATCAATTTTTGGGTGCCCAGTGTAAGGATAGCCTTTTTTTTTAAAGGGTCTCCTTTTCAGAGGTTGTGTGCTTCCCACCTGAAATGTGGGGACTTTTATAGTAGACCCCCAAAAGCATTAGTCAGCTTTAATGTAGGCCTTGGTTGTTGGTAGACTGACGTGGAGTGTGAGAATGGGAAGCATCTAGCTTCCAGTGAAGTGGAAGATAGTCCAGGCTGCCCAGGCAACTCATGGTACAACTGGTTACAACCTGGTTATAGCAAGTAAAGTAAAGTTGATGGACTGAGCTGAACTCCTGCCTTTCTGTGACTTGTTACCAAAGGGCCACCATCTCCTTGAACTCTGCTGCTGCTTTCTGAGATTGTTTTTATCTCCCAGTGTTTTAAAAACACCTTCAAAGCTGCTCTTTGAATGGGATGAGAAAACTTTCACTGTATTTACAGGCTGTGCACTCTGTACATTTGACATCACTCTGTTCATTGAGGTTCACTTATTCACCTGTATAGTACATCTGCTAGACCCGTTTTGTCTCTCACACAGCAACAGCGTGAAGAGAAACTCTTTTACACTTAAAGGTCAATTATAAAACCACAAATTGGCTGGGGAGTGGAGAGGCAAGAGAAGCACTGGAAAATAATTGATGGAGTTTGACTGGATTTCTAGCTAACTGTTTCTTTAAAACAAACTGTCTTTTGAACAGCCAAAAAATTCTTTAACATAATGTAGTGGGTGTGGTGGCAGGAACTGCTATTTCCCCTGAGAACATTTCTCATCACTTAAGATCAGAAATAGGCTGGAAGACTGATGTTACTGTGACTCTTCCTTCCTGGTATTTATTCTTCTGTTCAACTCGCTTTGTCTTACTTTCCTCATCCTCCCAATGCTGCCCACTGTGTGCTCTCTGACATGTAGATGGTGACCTTCCTTGGGCAGGAACTATGATCTTTTATTGTCTGTGCCACACCTTGGAGATCTTTTTCTTGCTAGGATTCCTAGGTGCTACAGTAAAAAAATTAATGATGTTTATATGTTTAATAAGGAAAGTTTAGTATCCGAGGTTTCTGGTGCTTTGCTTATCAACTAAACATAGTCCTAGTTTAAAAAAAAAAGAGAGAGGGGAAAAAAAAGAAACAAATAAAAAACACAGCCCAGCAAATACTCCACATGCCCAAAGGAGGAAAGAATTGAACTGAATACTAAATCATCCCAGCCATGAACTTTTCAGTAAGATCCTGGAGCACTGGGTGGCGGAAGAGACTGCATGATGACTGAACTTCTGTATTTTGCACCTTCAATTCTCCACCTTCTTCAGTCTCCAAATGGATTTGAGGTGTGGCCCCATGTAGGAATCTAATCTTGAAGTGACAATAGCATATGATGGCAGTAAGGTCTTTGCATGACAAATTGTTAGCTGGGCTCGCTGAGAGAGGGTAGGCTTTAGGCAGCCAGCTCCTACTGAAGTTCAGCAGGATGCTAATGTCTAACTCCTTTCCGCCTCTTTTGAAAATCACAGTCTCAAACTCCTTTATAGCAGGTACCCTATTTATCCAGCACTTGGTTTCCGTGCTTCTTGTCCTATAATGAACATGTCTAATTTCTTGATGCTGTGCTGTTTGGGGCAGGGAATGTTTCCGTCTGTGTTTAGAAAGAGCCCAGCCCATTTTGGGTACTACTTAATGAGTCCCCAGTGATGGGGTCACATCTAACCAATTTTGATCCGCTTGGTACAGATTTTAGCACTTCCAGCGTAAATGAGCGTGGCACCTTGCTAATCTAAGCTCTGCCTTTTCGCTCTGCTATTGATGCCCTTTGACTAACTTCTCTGTTAATACCTGGTAATCGTGATTTCTGCAGGGTCCCGGTGGCAAAGAACCATTGACTCCTAGGAAGTCACTTTGGTAGAAACCCCAACTTGGGTCTTTGTCGTGCCGTTGCTGCCCCCCCCCCACACACACACAACTTGCCCATTTTCCTTCTGACCTTGTGTTTGCCCCTTTTTCATTTGATTTCTGCTCTTGGCAAATTGTTCTGAGACTTTTCTCATGTATCTGTATTTGGAGTGATTCCTTTCTCTTAAGAGCTTTTAACCATGTGGTGACAACGTTATTATTTGCAGGCAGTGGTTATTAATAAGGGCTGGGACTAGAGATTTTTTTTAACCTCCTGTGTATATGGTCTTGATTCCTGCATGCCAAGCTAGAGTTCCTTGGGTGCTTTTACATATATCTTTACTCCGTTGTTCAGTGTCCACGAGGCATTTAAAATATGTAGCAGTTTGTCATGTTCCAGTTTTCTGTGCAACTGCAGCTTGTCCTTATCTGTGAATCTAGAGACACACAAAACGTTTTTGTGTGTGTGTGTGTGTGTGTGTGTGTGTGAGAGAGAGAGAGAGAGAGAGAGAGCCAGCACTCACTTGGTACAAGCTGTATGAGTCTTTCTATGTTTGATTGGTGGAGGCTTCTGTCTGCTTCTCGTGTCTGGAGTGGGCGTGATTCCTTGCCTTAGTTAGACTTCATGTCTGCAGAAATCTTGAACACCTGGGATGCTGGTGACAACTCCCTGACATCCATAATGCATGAGCTTGATAAAGCCTCTTGCTTAGAAATGCTCAGTCTGTCTACTTGGCTTCCTAATTGAAGTAAAAAATTCTGTAGGACTCCGTGCTGTTGAGGAGAAGGAAAATCTTCCACAAGGACAACATCAAGCTGGAGCAGAGGGAAAAGATCATAATTGGGACCCTCCTTCTAGATGATGATGTCATGGTATCCTCACACTGAGGATACCCCTTGGGACAGGGGACCCCTATTATCAGGAGGATCCAGCACTTACACCAGGAAGTTGTTCCCAACACTTTCCAAAAACTTCCTGGATTGTCTGTGCACTGCTGTATTGCTCTCCCAGCAGATGTTAGGGTGATTGAAGTCCCCCGTGAGAACCAGGGCCTCTGATCTGGGAACTTCTGTTAGTTGTCTGAAGAAAGCCTTGTCTACTCATCCTCCTGGTCCAGTGGTCTATAGCAAATGCCGAACACGACATCGCTCTTGTTGCTCTCGCCTCTAAACTTAACCCAAAGGCTCTCAACAGGCTTTTTCTCCAGTTTCATACTGGAGCTCTGAGCAAGCATACTGCTCCCTT
Organism: Gopherus evgoodei; assembly: GCF_007399415.2. Classification (NCBI taxonomy): domain Eukaryota; kingdom Metazoa; phylum Chordata; order Testudines; family Testudinidae; genus Gopherus; species Gopherus evgoodei. Next base: position 127,315,329 of record NC_044328.1, on the reverse strand, counting down.
ACTTACAATGCAACTCCTCCACCTTTTCTCCCCCTCCTGTCCTTCCTGAACAGTTTATACCCATCCATGACAGTGCTCCAGTCATGTGAGTTACCCCACCAAGTCTCTCTTATTCCAATCACATTATAGTTCCTTGACTGTGCCAGGACTTCTGTTTATTCCTGCTTGTTTCCCAGGCTTCTAGCATTCTTTTACATTCTAAGATAACTAGACCAAATAAAAAAAGTAAAAGAATCAAAAAAATGCCACTCTCGGTAAACAACAGAGTAAGAGGTGATCAGAGACAAAAAAGCATCCTTTAAAAATTGGCAGTCCAATCCTCCTGAGGAAAATAGGAGCGTAAACTCTGGTACGTCAAATGTAAAAACATAATTAGGTAGGCTGAAAAACAATCTGAAGAGCAACTAGCAAAAGACACACACCAGCAGTAAATATTGAAGTACATAAGCAGTTGGAAGCCTGCCAAACAATCAGCGGGGCCTCTGAAAAATGGAGGTGCTAAAAGAGCACTCGAAGACGACCAGGCCGTTGTGGAGAAGCTAAATGAATTATTTACATCAATCTTGACTGCAGAGGATGTGAGGGAGATTCCCACACCTGAGCCATTCTTTTTCGGTGACAAATCTGAGGAACTGTCCAGTAGAGGAGGTTTTGGAACAAATTAATAGATTAAATAATAAGTCATGAGACCAGATGGTATCACCCAAGAGTTCTGAAGGAACTCAAGAATGAAATTGCAGAACTAACAATTGTGACAAGTGACCTATTGCTTAAATCAGCCTCTGGACCAGATGACTGGAGGATAGCTAATGTGATGCTGATTTTTTTTTTCTTTTTTTTTAAAAGAAAAGCTTCCTGGCCTGTAATTGCCAGGATTGCCTCTGGAACCTAACTTGAGTGCCAGGCAACTTTGGTTGGAACTATTGTAAAGAACAGAATTATCAGACCGATAGATGAACACGGTATGTTGGAAGAGTCAACACAGGTTTTGTAAAGGGAAATCATGCCTCACCAGTACACTAGAATTCTGTGAGGTCAACAAATACGTGGACAAGGGTTATCCAGTGGATATAGTGTACTTAGACTTTCAGAAAGCCTTTTGGCAAGGTCCCTCACCAAAGGCTCTTAAACAAAGTAAGGCGTCATGGGATAAGAGGAAGGTTTTTTTCACGGTCAGTTACTAGTTAATGGATAGGAGACAAACGATAAGAATAAATGGTCAGTTATCACAATGGAGAGAGACAAATAGCATGGTTCTCCAAGGCTCAGTACTGGGACTAATGATGTTCAACATATTCATAAATGATCTGGAAAAAAGGGGTGAAAAGTAAGGTGGCAAAGTTTGGCAGATAAACAGAATTACTCAAATAGTTAAATCCAAAGTGACTGTGAAGAGTAACAAAGGGATCTCACAATACTGAGTGGTTGGGCAAGAAAATGGCAGATGACATTCAATGTTGATAAATGTAAAGTAACATACTTTGAAAAACGTAAGCCCAATTATATGTACAATGATGGGTCTAAATTAGCTGTCCTCACTCAAGAAAGAGATATTGGAGTCGTTGTGGATAGCTTTCTGAAAACATCCACTCAGTGTGCAGCAGAAATCAGAAAAAGTAACAATATCAGGAGCGATTCGGAGAGGGAGAGAGGACAGTAAATATCATAATGCCACTATATAAATCCATGGTACACCCACATCTGGAATACTGTGTGCAGTTCTGTTCACTCCATCTCAAAAAAAGATAGATTTGAATTGGAGAAGGGCAACAAAATTGATTAGGACTCTGGAATGGCTTCCGTAAGAGGGGGGAAAGAAGAAAGAGTGGGATTGTTCAGCTTGGAAAAGAGACTACTAAGGGGGGATAAAATCATGAATGGCGTGGAGAAAGTCAATGAGGAAATGTTATTTACCCCTTCACATAACACAAGAACAAAAGGTCACCCAATGAAATTAATAGGCAGCGGGTTTAAAACAAACATAAAGTACTATTTCACTCAGAGTCAACCTGTGAAACTCATTGCCAAGGGATGTTGTGAAGGCCAACAGTATAACGGGGTTCAGAAAAAAAATTTAGGTAAGTTCCTGGTAGATAAGTCCAACATTGCTATTAGCCAAAATGGTCAGAGATGTATGCCAGTGTTCTGGGTGTCCCTAAACTGCTGACTGCTAAAAGCTGGGACTGGATGTTGGAATGGATTGCTCAGTACATTTCCCTATTCATCTCATTCCCTCTGAAACATCTGGCACTGGCCTCTGTTGGAAGACAGGATCCTGGGCTAGATGGACCATTGGTCTGGCCCAGTGTGGCCATTCTTACATTTTTAAGATGTATGTCACAGTTCAGGGAAATTGCACCTGTATTCCTCTCCCCGTGGTCCAGCACAGGCACTCATTCAAGACTTCCAGCTCCTCCGCCATCACCCCGACTGGGGTTTTTCTAGGCAGTGGAGGTGCCTGCCTACTCTGAGATCCCCAGCAAGACACACATCCTAAACAGGCCTGTCTGTGCTTTGTTTTTATCCTCAGTGGCTGTTCACAGCCTTTAATTGCCCATAGTTAGAAGTGCTTTCTAAGAAAGTACGTTCTTGCATTGAAAGCTTTACAGAGAAAATGTAATAAAACAATAAACTCTGCTTGCATGCTAATAAGCATACCAGAACTCGACCCCCACCAAATTCAGCAGCAGCTCTGACAGGAGACTCTCTCTCCTTCACACATCACAAAAGGTTCATAACAGCTTCAGCTCAGAACAAGCACCCTATGAATATTCAGTCTCTTCTTCCTACAGCTTGGGCCTTTGACTTTCAGGGTGTAGCCTCATAAGGTGGGTCCAGAGGTGGGAGTGTAAATTCCCTTCCCCCCCTGATATTTCCTAGGGGAAACACTCAGCTTTGTCCCAAAAGTTCCTTTTTGTCTGGCCCACTGTGTAAAAGAGTCTTCTGAAGCACATAACACTTCCTGAGGCGTACATTGGTCACATTTCCCCACTGAAGAAGTTGCACACAATCTCATAACACAGACGATTTGTATTTAATGCTATGGACTCCAAGGATGCTTAAACTTAATTCAGTAATGGTTTTCAAGGGTATTGAAGGGACTTGTCCTGTCTGTCACATGGGTTTTTTTAAGAAATGGGTATTAATTTTGTTTCATGTCAACACAGAAATCTAATGTACAATAAATAGCAGATGTAGTCATATCCCAGTTAGCTTAATGATACCTTAATAAACTGAAATCCCTCCAGAAATCTACACTGTGTATGAAGGGATACATATCTGCTAGCATATCAGCCTCAGTTCTGGGGTTGATGAGCCATTGCTGTGGGGTTAGAGTTGGGGGCAACACATACCACAGCTATGCAAAGAGATTCTGGATTTTGTTAAAGGTCAGATAGGAACTGCTACCGGTGTCTTGGGTTTTCATAGTTTTGAAGGCCAGAAAGGACTGTTGGATGATTTAATCTGACTTTCTGAATAACAGGTAATTTAATGTTGCCCATTAATTCACAGTGTGTGTTAGTAACCTCTCAGTTTACCTATATTGTGTGCAAAGATGCTTGGCCAATCCTCTCCTGGACATCTTATCCTCATTGGCCTTTTGAGATATTGCCCTCTCTTGGTTCTTGTCCTACCTATATGACGTCCTCCTCCTCGGTGGGTCCTATCCTCTCCCACAGTCTGAGGTTGGATTCTTCTGGGTTCTGGCCTTGTCCCTTTGCTCTTCTCCGGTTACACTCTTTCTTTAGATGGTCATATCAGTCATGTGGCTTGACTGATAGTCTCCATGTGAGTGACTTGGAAAAATCTGTCTCTCCTCCTGTCCAATCCTGCATCGCATCTTGTCTCTATGGTGTCTCCTTTTGGATGTCTTGTCAGCGTAAACTGAACAAGGCCTCTGTTTGTGACATTGCTCAGGGCTACAACCTGGGGATTATTTTTTATTTTTGCCCTTCTCTTGCCTCCCCCGTCTTCCAGTCCAAATCTTGCTGTTTCTTCGTCCTCAATCTCCATGATATGTACTTTTCTCTTACCATAGTCAGCTCTCATGTTCGTGTCCTTGTTGTATCCTGCCTTGATTATCACTTCCTCTTTGACTTCCCAAACAAACCTTATCCCCATTAGTCTATACAAAATGCTGCCACTTACCTCCTTTTCCTTGTACATGGAATTCCCCCCCTTTGAATCCCTCAATAGCCTTCTCATCCTGGCTTGCATCAGATTAAGGCTTCTAGTCATCACTTTGACAGCTCTGTATAACTCTGACCCTCCCACCCCCCAATTACCGTCCTTCATCAAACTGTGTAGCCCAATATCACTTCCACTCCACCCATGCTGCATTCTGTTCCACTTGTTTGTCAGTTTCTATCACAGTCATCTGTGCCGCCTTCTGTACAGCTCCCTGCGCGTGATACAACCTCTCCGTTCGCTTCCTGTTGACATGTAAATCTCTTTTAAAGACCCACGTGTGCCATGCTGCATAGTGAACTGAGTTATTTGTATACAAATTTCCTATTATTCCTTTCCCCCCTGACCTCTCTCTGATTGATTGTCTATTTTTAAATTCTGAGCTCCTTGGAGCAGGGACCCATTTACCTTTTGGAAAGTGCTTAGTATTGGTTCTCTGAGCTAAGAGGTGAAAACATTATCTAAAAGTTGTATTTTGCAGTGACTCCCACTAAACAATAAAACTCTATGAATCAGTCTGAGTTTGTGGTACAGCGTCTCCACTTGTAACTCCAGGTGTGGATAGCTAAATCACCTTAGTCTAAACAGACAGTGTGAACAGATGGTAAATAATGTACAAAAAGTGAAGCTGTGAGTAGGCTCAGCATGACCTTTTGTGTCACACCCTTCTTAGTGTCATAGAAGCAGACTTGCGGCTCTGAATCACAGCAGACTACACTTCATTTGTAAGATGAATTTTAAATTATCTAAGGGTAAATGAGATGAAGCTGAATTTATTAAATGAAGCTGATAAGCCAGTGATCCTGTAGAACAAAGGGCTGTAAAGAAACTCAAAAGCATTGTCTGAAATTCATCTCCCGTCTTTCATCACAGCTCCTAGTCTAAAGCAATGTCCAATCCACTTGTCCTTTCACTCTAATAGCTGTAGTGAAAGTGTCCAAGCCCAGCATGAGCTCTTCTCAGAAAACACATTTATGATGTGTGTTAACTAAATTAACTATGAATGTGGGAAGATACTACAGGAAGAAGAGCTATTAATTTAAGAAAAGGAACAATATAAATGCTTTACAAACGTTATACTCATAATACTGCCTCTGTGAAGTAGTTAAGTGATGGCCATATATTTTTAAATTTTGGGGTGGCTTTAGTAAAACCATATTCTATAGTATAAGCAGGGGCATGTGCAGGGATTTAAATGTGACTATTTTTGGAGGGGCACTTTAAACACTAGTTCCCCACCCAGTGCCCCTAGACCCCTGCTGCCTGCCCCACCCACCAGCCCCCTGCTGCCTCCTCAGGCTTCCCACCCATTTCCCCCCCCCCAGCACCCTGAGGCCCTACTGCCTCACCCCATCCCTATTGTCCTGAGCTCCCTTTTGTGCACCCCGGGCAGGCTCCAAACCCTTACGGGAGGCTGCGCGCGAGGACTCGGCAGGCTTCCCAGCGCCCCCTCTGGCCAAGCTGTGCTGCCAGTCTGGCTTCCCTGTGCCAGGCGCCATCTAGTGGGGCTATGGGAGTACCAGCTGCAGTGCCTTCCCAGGCATGTCCCTACAGCTGTGCTCGGGCTGATTCCCACCCTAGCAGAAAGTTGGGGAAGATGGGCTGAGGGGAGGGAATCCTGGGGCGGGAGTTGTCAGAGCAGAAGCTGGGGACGGTGGTGGAGGCGGAGATGGGGGGACCTATGCCCCTGCTTGCCCCCTTTGTGCACCCCCCAAAGTATAAGCAACAACACTGCTTGATTAGTTGGCAGGTCAGATACTCATTACAGTCAAACTGACAGATAAGACTGAAAGTAGTGACTAATGTAAAGCATCCTCTCTCTGCAATAGGCTGCCTTCACTCTCATCCGGCTTTTGGTTGACAGTACAGCGTGGGTAAAGATGAGTACTAATCATGGTTTTACAAAAGGGGGTGGTGGTGTATTTATGCCAGATCAGTATTTAGACTATTTTTTAAAAAGTGAGAGGAGCCTTAAATGGTTTTATTGTTTCTTGTCTTTGGATATTGGTGTTTTACTTGAAACTAAGCAAGATCTCAAAAGAAAAATCATGAATTATCTTCTGAAGTATTTTCAAGAGGTGTGCTATCTTTGTGCTTAAAAATACATTGCACCATGACAATCCTTTATTACCTGGATTCACTCCACCAACCAAATTCTTTATCTGGAATAGCTATAAGCCATAACAAAGTTTTTTACTTACACATAGAATTGATGGAATATTTATTTGGTGGATATTAAATTTTAATCAGCCTAGTTTTGAATGCATATTTATGACTTTGAATCTCAGTACTTTCAAGAAAAAAGTTTAAAAACAGTTCTGATTCCCGTGCTGCGGTTAATAGAAACTTACATTTGGTTGTTTTATTAATATCTCCTTCCAAGTCTGGTTAATCAAAGTACATTTGGCAGCAAGGTGTTATAAATCATGATTTATTAACAGACAGTTAAGGCTTTGATGTCAATTATAGGATGAAACACCAAGATTTAAATGAATACTAAATTTTTATTAGACATGTTTAAATGGTTTACATGGTGTCATAACTGTTCATGGAACTTCACATAAAATATGACACTCTGCCCCTAGATGCTTATGAGACTAAAGAGACTTTCCTGTCTTCTATAGCTGGATCTCACGTTAGATGGTATATGAGGTGGTGGCATGTGGAAAGATTCTGACTGACATCCCAACTTTGTGATGAGTCTCTTGCTCTTTTCACAACAAAAAACAATATGACGAAACCACACTGGCACATGTGGGTCCTAAATAAGTATTTACATGATCAGGCGAAGCCTAGCTGTCTACATTTTGCTGTTCTGGATGTTTTTTGGCAGCTTCTACAACATAAAATGCAGTGAGCACCATTAGGTGCCTCGCAAACTACCTCAAGGTATGCTAGCCTATTCCTGTGCACTGCAGTGTAATAATCTGGAGGGTGGCTTTAGACAAGGAATGTCGCATATAGTTCTGCAGAATTGTTACAACCTCTTGCTTGTTCAGTGTGTATTGGGGACTCAAGAGGAGGTATGAGTTGCATTATTGTCAGGATGTTGATGACACCCAGTTCTGTTACATCTGACCCAGGTAATGCTGTCAAATGTTTACCCTGTGTTTTTGTAGAGACTGGGACATGAAAAGCCCAGAGAAGAGAGACAGGAAGCATGGTGCGTCTGGGTAGCTAAATCACCTGGGAGAGGTGCTGAAGGTAGAAATAAATGTTAAGTGACCAGAGATGACGACAACTTTCAGCTTCCACTGTTGCTAGTTGTTTTATTCCACCAGTTTCAACTATCGAGTGAAAGTGGTGGCTAATCAAATGATGGCAGTGAATTAAAATCCATTATATAAAATCCAAGGCATGATAAATCTTGTGCTCTACTCGTGGTATTCCCCTTTGTTCACTACTGCTGTGAGGGGAGGGGGAAAATGTGTGCTCAAACTCAACCACCAGATGTGGGCTTGATGTTAGAATCACTGGGTGATGTTATAGGCCCCGTGTTATGGAAGAGGTCTACATGAATAGATGAGCATAATGGTCTCTCTTTGGCATTGAAATCAATGGATGAAAAGTTGGTCCTATTGAAGTCAGTGGCAACATTCCTATTGATTCAGTGGGGCCAGGATTTCAGGATTTCACTATGACTTGAAAGGTCAATTTCTTCAGGCACCCAAATGTACTTTTCTTAAATTCCATGTGGCATCCCTGGAGTAATGTTTATGTCCCAATTAAATCAGATGTTTAAATTGGCTTTGATCCTCAGCCACTGGAAAAGAGGGTCTCTCTTTAAGTTGCTGAGGTCCTAGAAAGCACTATAATGTAGTTTTTGGTTTTTAGAAACAAACTCTTCATTTAATTTAAATAAGGCGATCCTATATACAGGCATCTCCCAGGTATGACATGGAACACACCTTCTGTTATGAAAGTCGGGGCCTAAACAACTCTACAGGGCAATGGAATATTTGAACTCCATGCAAAGGTGTGTTTTGAAATGGTTCATATTCTTATTTAACATGTTCTCAGTAGAATTATTTTTTTCCCTTAACATTTAGTATTGGCACATGGCTAGTTAATAAGGTGACCAGACATGTCCATTTTTCACGTCAAGAAATACTGAAAGTAATCTTTCTCAATTATTTTTTTCTCTTCATATGGAAGTCATATTTGTAAATAACTATTTTCTATATCTCTATGAAGATGAAAACATATCAAAGGCTTATACCATCTTTTAAAAGTACAGTTGTATTGAATTAGTTTAAATCCCCAACCCAACACATTTATTCATTTATGCATTTAATTAAATAAAAGTTGAAAATAAATGAGATCATTCATTGCATAACATAAAAAAGAGCCTTCGTCTACCACAGATGTCTGTCACTCAGCTGTGTTTTGTGCCCGGTGAATGTACAGCAGCTGTTAGATATTTCTTTACAACTTTGTACAGAGTCAAATTCTGGAGGGGATGCTAATCCTTCCATAATTAAAGCTGAAGCCAGTTTTCTGCTACACACCCAGTCTTTCACACACGCCCCGCTCCCCAGCATAAATTGATCAAACCAGAATCTATCACAAATTCCACTTGCCTCATTTCACTTTGGGTTCAACATTGTTGAAAGTTTGAGGAGATCACACAAGGAATTTCGTTTAGGAGAGATGGATTCTTTTAAAATTTTTCCCTAATGCTTTGTTTGACTTATGTCTCTGAAGCTGATTAACCTCTAAACTTCATACTTCACTTCTCCTGTAATGCTTAACAAGTGGAAGCACTTTTCACCGGCTTTAAAGGGGTTCCAGCATCAATTATAAATACTTAAATGGATTATTGTGAAATTATCAAAACATGGATGAAATTCTTAACTAATATTTATATACACTTATGGTTGCACTTTGCAGTACAATAATGCAATGTGTGTGTGGCCCCATGAGATGGGCTTTGCAGTGGCTGGCATAAAACCACATTTATGTTCAGTCTCCATCCTACCCATCAAAACTTTTTCAAGCTAGCTCAGTACTGGCAATCTCACAACCAGATAACATGGGTTTAATTGAGTTTGCACAATGGAAGGAACAGTTTTGCTCTTAATTCTCCCCTTGTTTGTGTGAGGATTTTTTTTTAACTTGAGCAAAGCTTGTTCATATTTTAAAACAATAATGCAAATACCAACCTTACTCTGTCTCTGCAGAGATATGATGGGCCTAGCAAAAGAGCGGCACATTTTAAAACCCTGAAGTCTTGATCATATGCCCAGGAGTTACTGAGCAACCTGTACTGATGGACCTTGGGTCTGTGGTCACTGAAATGCATTGGGGGGCGGGGGGAGAGATATGAATATATATGAATGCAGCAATTCAGAATGTAGTAAGAAACAGAATTGGAAAGCCGATTGTAAGGAGTATAAAACAAGAGAAATAAGTTAAAAGTAGATGTATATTTAAGAATCCTGGCAGCAGAATTTTCCATAAGCTGAAGTCTGACAGAGGATGGTGGTGGAGGGTGTTTGCTTTCTGCTACTCCATGAAACGCGTACTGCAACAAGGTATCCTGTAACAAGGTATCTTTCTCATCTTGGAAAGAGGCAACAGGATTAATTCAAGACCGTTTTCCTGAGATGGTAAAAAGAACGTGCAGTTAGAGGAATAATCTATGACAGAACTAAATCACGGCAAACACCTTGCATTACTCACTGTATCTTCACAATCTTAATAGTAAACGTAATGGCTTTTCTGGTGGAAACTGATCTCCCACTGCAGATGCAAGAGGCTGTTGCTTTTTGGACTATCTATCATAAAGTCAGTCATAGCTGAATTAAGTATTAACTGACATCCATTTTTATAGAATAGGAGCCTTAACATGGCTCAGTCAGCATTGCAGAGAGGCTGAATTGAATGAAGCCTGTGTAGCAATAACAAACCAACCCATCCTGATGTACGAGAGTCGAGACTTTTTGAACATTGCTCGTTTCAGCATTAGATTCTTGGTACAGACTGCCAGAACAGGCGATGGATGTTGCCTTTTTAAAATAAGTGTTGGGCTGTCCTTAGACAGGAAGGAAGCCCAGGAGCAGCAGAGCCCCCAGAAAAACACAGAAATAACATCTGGTCACTAGGAGCTAATAGAGGCACGTCTATTCCTGAGAAATCTAAAATCCTGTCTCTGGTCAGTTCACTGATCTTGTACTTTTACTGCTTATTATTCTTGGCCATGTCAGCGCTTATGGCCTGTTGCCTTGAAGGTGTATTTTTAAAGTCGGAAACTTCTGCTGCATCCTGCCATTTAAGGAGTCTGTCTTTATCAATAATGATGCAAGACTCTTAAACAGTGACACGCCTCTCGTGTTTAGCTCCATGGCTTTTAAACAGAGAAGGTTTAAGCCCATGCCAGAAGTCTGTTTAAAATAACAGCAAGCCTCCATAGGGATTTAAATGAGGCATCTATCAAGGCTGGAGACACATTGGAATTTCCAAAAGTGTTCCAGTCACTTAGGAGCACAATGAAAGTCAGTATGACCTAGGTTTCTGAGTCACCTGGGTACTCTTGAAAATTCTTGCCACAATTTTTAATATACCGTTGACCTTTCCTACCTCAGTATCCTATTCTGACAACGGCATCTCCTCTCTGAACAATATCAGATAGCAGGGCCCTCAAAGCTTAGCTTGCCAAAGGAGAGGAAAATCAGATATGCAGCTGGAATGTACTCTCAACTTATTTACCCACATACACCAGTCCTGGAACAGAGGTAGTCAAAACAGCACGCGGAGCAGTCAGTCACCTCTTTCAGGAATCTCAGCCCAATAGCTATATGTGGTTCCCATAGAGCAACTCTGCCTCAAGATTTGAGAATTCAGTGCCTAAGGCAGAAAGCAAACTTTCCTGCTGCTTGTCCAGCTCCCTTTCTAAGGGCCACTGCTGCTACAGAACCTTGCAGTAAAAAACTCATTTTGTTCACATGCTAAGAAAAATCCTGGAAGACTGTGTAACACAGTAGTGACACTGGCTATAACACTGGCCATGCAGACTGTGGGGGTGTGAACAGTCATGTGCTCTGAAGTGTTGCACTTGAGCTGCCCGTATGAATGCTGTTGGTGCAAACCTGGCAGTGGGTACTTTATTTTAGCTTGCACTAGCAGGGTCCACCCAGGGCAGTTGTTAGAGTGCCACACTTCAGAGAGCTCTAGTCTCCACTGTTGAACAGTGCAGACAAACCTGAAGATTGAAGGATTGTAGAAGTAGCAGCCAGATTTGAAACCCTTAATCCCATTGATCAGTATCTTAATCTGCAGGTAGTCTCATGGAGTTAGGTGGAACAACATGTGATGTAATGTACTATATAACTTGAGTAAGGGCCATCTGTCTGTCTCTAAGTTGACAGTCTAGTATGAAGATGAAATTTAAAATGAAGGTCAAAATTCTGTTCTCCCGTGCACGTGTTAGGGTGCCCTAGAAGTCAATGAGTGTTCGCTGTGTGTGACTGAAGATGCAATTTGGTCCTAAATTAATTTCACTGGTAAAACTGAAACTCAAACATGGTGTGAATGAGACATCTGCTAATCTGCTGAGTCACGTCTATAGAGAAATGTCATAAGGATTTTTAGAATGCTACACTGCATGTGTGGCAGATGCTCTGGCACTGTGGATAGGTCTCTTTTTAGATGAGGTCTTAAACAGTGAACTTTTGTGTGGTCCTTTTTATTTTAAATGTATGTCCTTTTTAAAAAGCAAAGAAATTAAACTACAAAAATAATACTGGAATTGACACAAGCTACAATAAGCAAGGAAACTTAAAATTTAAGGCTGATCTGGTCATTTTAGATTTGTCAGGTCAGGTTTTTATTTATTTTATTTTTTCATGTTAAGTTAGTGATCTTACTTTAGCAGAACAGGATGATGTGAAAAAATCACTTATGTATGAAACATAAATTTTAAACTTTTTATTGTGACCTTGTCTGTCTGGCACCACACCTTAAAGAGCTGTTGATGCTTCTTGTGAAACACAAATATTCTGTTTAGAGAACATATGACGTTTGTTTTTTTTCATTTGGTCTCTTTCACTTTGTTATGATGAGCACTTTTTTGTGTTTAAGACCTGTGCTGTTTAGTATTTCATCTGCTCCCATTGCAGGTCTGTCACAGTCAAAAATCTTCACTAGTGATGACATAATCATATGCATTTGTATTTATTTGGTTTTTTTATTTGCTTTTATAGCATCCTGGCATTTCCCTTGGCACTTGAGTGCTCCAGTGGGCATATGACTGGGATGTGGCGAACACAAGTCAGACATGGCAGGCCAAATGCATAAAGCTCTCATAAATTTTTGTGACTGTCTTGTGTGCAAGGATGGCAGGGCTGGATTCACAGTGAAGTGTGATGTTGCCAGGAAGGATAAGTAACGGGAGCTTCTGAACACCAGAGAAATACAATCCTGGAGTGTGTGATGTACTGACAGACTTGTCTTTATATAAAATGTTTGTTTTTCCCAAGTCTTCCTTTGCAGTTCAATGCAACATTGGTGGACATGTTCTCCTAGTAGAATAGCAACAGCTGGAAGCCTTAAAGGAACAGACAGACAAATATGCCTCATGGTAGCTTTTACATGTCTTCATTTTCTTTTAAATTTGTAACTGGATTGAGCAAGGTCTTAGCAACAAGGAAGTAGCATTAGGAGGGACTTTTTGATATCTTGTGTGTTTGATTTCTGTTGGCTTGTTCTTCTGGAATCAAGTCTCCCTTTACTGTGTACTTCGTATTAACAAGAGCAAGAAGTACAGCCACATTCCTTTATTTACATATGAAGTGCAGTCTGAGGGCAGCTAGAGTAGCATGGAGTATCTTCACAAAACAGCTCTGGGGATGTAAGTTTTTTGTGCATTATGGTAAAGGAAGAAAACTGAAACCGTATCAACACTACAGAGCTTGGTTGAAACAGGGCAGCTTGCATCGACCTAACTATGTAAGTATCTACACTAAAGTTTCACTCCCACTATACCAACTTAACTTCACCTTCATGAGAGGCGTGGAGCTGATGTAGTTAGGTCAACACGGTGTCAGTGTAGACACTGCACTGCTTATGTTGACTGTTATTAGCTTTCAGAAACTGTCCCACCATGCCCCACACTGGCCATACGGTTGGTACAAGAGCTCCTGGTGAGGGCGCATACCATTGACGCAACGAACGTAGCGTGAACACGCAAAAGTGATTTAATTAGACGTAATTTTGAAGGGTAGACCTGCCTGGAGTGTATTTTAACCAGTGAATTTTCTAGCACCTAAAGGAGAGAGAGTTTTACCATCTGTGTCTGCCTGGTCTAGCTGTTCCCTTGTTGCCCACCACAATCTCTCACACAGAAGAAGGAAATGGAGAGAAGGTAGGTGAGGTAATGTCTTTATTGGACCAATTTCTGTTGGTGGGAAGAACAAGCTTTTGAAATTCTCATTTTCCTCATATCCTGGGACCAACATGGTGGTAACAGCACTGAAAACTAAAGGAAGAAGAGAGCCCTTTATTTAAAGATTTTAAGTGTGGTGGGGAGGGAAAAATCACCACTCAGACAGCTGACTTTCAGACCTCCTCAGAAAGGCTGACCGCCTATGACCTCAGTCTACCAGACCAGATCACAGAAACTGCCTGGTTGGCCTACAGTGCCCATCTGAACAGGTAACCCATACACTACTTGTTAGGCCCAGGCTGGTCAGTTACAGGGAGTTCCTCATGGGCTGTCAGCAGCAGCTACTCCACAAGCAGAAATGGAAACTGCAATGAGTGCAAAGGGCAACTTAGTCTTATTGCAAATTCAGTACGTTTCCCCCACCCTGTTTAGGAAACTTGTGGTGCATTACGTAAAACTTGGTTAACCACGCTGTCTAGTTCTACAAGTCATTTAACAGTTCCTTTATTCCTGTGGTTACTCTGCTGGGTGAGCAGTGGGTTAAATCCAAGCTTCTTTTATAACTGCATCCTGTCTGAGAAGAGTGGTGTGTGTGTGTTTGGCTTTTTGCGGGGGGGGAGGGGAGAGTCAAGAATTGTCTGTTCATTTTTATCATTGCATGGACTAGGCTGCCTGGTATGACTACAAGGGTGATGTTTGCATGCTGATATCATCTGTACAAGATCAAATACAAGATCTTGAAGTTGTCATGTGGAGACTTTATGTTCCAAATGATACGAGCATTGGTATCAAAACATCAACATTCAAATATTTATTTCAAGGAACATGAAACATCCTGCCATTTCACCCACAGGACTGGCTTTTGGTGTTATTTGCACACACTATCCTGCAAAATCAGGAGCTGAGGCGTTGGCTCACTTACAAGAAATGTTATTGTGAAGGTTGAAACGAAAGCCCTCCAAGCCCTAGAGTCTGTCATTCTCTTCTTCCCTTATCTTCAGTGTGCTGAGTGACTTGGGCTTGGCATATCTAGGAGATCACCTAAAGCTGTAGGGTGAGGGCCCCGGATGACGGCTCTGGTACAATGGAGATTTCTCCAAGGAGGGTAACATTTGTCAGTGCTGGAGATGGAACTTTATTGAGAGCTGACCTGGGACAGTGGAATGATCTCCCGCGGGAAATAAAGGCCATCTCAAATCTCATCACACTCTGCCACAAGCACCAACCTGCCTTCTAACACATACTCTCAGAGCTGTGCGCAAATCGTAAAAGAAAACACTACGAAAAACAAAACCCTCCACAGCACACTCTCTCATCTCCTCTCTTCAGGAGGAGAACGGTATGAGCCATGTCTCACCAAATGGAGTCTTGTTGCTTGCTGCAAGGCTCAGATACCACGGTGACCAGGGCTGTATAAGAACCTACGTAGAAGAGAATAGCATGAATGCCATCTGGAGAATGAACACAGCCTTTGTCATACCTTCTTGTTAGGGTATCAGGAAAGAAGGTGGCAGCGGGGTGGTGGTGGTGGATTAATTAATTCCTCTAGCCCAGATCTATCTCTTGCTTATTAGTTACTTCTGCTCTTTCTAGAATCCAGATGGTTTCCAATGTCTGTCCCTTGGTGAGCAGTCCTTCTTGGCTAGTACTAATGAGTAAATTACAAGATGAAGCAAAAGGACTTCCAAGAAAAAGCAGAGGAAATGTGTGATTTTCTTTGGCTACCAATGCAGCCTGAAGATACTCCATAAAAGTAATATGTGGCAGGAACATTGTGTAATAGGTCATGGTGCCTCTCGTCTCAGGAGAATATCTCAATCCAAACAGGAAACCTGTTTGGCAGCAAAGGGAACCTTAATTCTTCGCCATTGCATGATGAGGCAGACGGCTTCCTGTTGTTTCCATGCCATTTACTCTTGCCTTTGCAGCAATAAAACCAGTTCTTTTGCTGCATGTTAAAAACAAAAGCCTGTTCAGCCATTGGTATATGCATAGTTCCTATTCAAAGAGCTGGGATGTGGGCAAATTATCAGCAGTAAAATAGGTAGGAGTGTGTGTGTGTGTGTGTCTGTCTGTCACCATGAATGGAGAAGTTTGGCAGTCCTCTCACCAATAACTCTGAAGGAAACAGTATCTTTATGTCCAATAAAATGCACCAGCAACTGTCTTACTCCTGCATAATCTTCAGTTGAAATCAATGGTTCAGACAGGTCGGTCAGTCTAAATCAGACATTGATATCAAGTGTGTACATCTCCCTATTTAAAAAGAGACCAGATTTTCTTCTGGTATGAGTGGGTCATTTTTCATTAAGTCAGTAGCACGGCACCAGTTTACGCCAGCACAGATCTTGGCCCAGCTTTCGAGGAATAATTACTAAGGATCTCATTGTACCATCCTTACAGCAAAGCAATCCCATTGAAGTCTGGGGGATTGCTTAATGGAAAAGGTGCAACTTAATGAGAGTAAAGTGGAGTGGAGTCTGGCTCTTAGTCGATACTGGTGGCATAGAATAACTTTGCAGACTACCATGATGGGGCTGGAAACGGTCCTGCTCTCCATGAATAAGGCAACCATATCCTAATATGCTGATGAACCCTTCAAACCCAGGAGAGCTGCCTTTATGGAGGAAAAGGGACTATTCTGCCCTTCTCCAAAGGAAGTGGATCTTTGTCAACCTGAGGGAAAAGTAGCCATGGCCACTGGAAAGCTTTCCCAAAGCTCTATCTCTTCTAGGTCACCTGTTTAGCCATTGAAGCAGCCATGCCCTGGTGCAGCTTGACTGATTGTAGAGGCCTTTCACACACCAGCCTTGGGGGCAAGGTAGTCCACTGGCTAAGGTACTGGAGTGGAAGCAAGGAGACCTGGGTGCTGTTTTCAACAATGCCCCTGATATCTCTGTGATCTTTGCCAAGCCACTTTGCCACCTTGTGCCTCAGTTTCATCCCCTGTAAAATGCACTCACCTGAGTACACGGCCTTGGGATCAGGGGATGAGGGAATGCTTTATGTACAAATGACAATTTTAAAAATTATTCATGTTTAAAGATTTGGTGACTTTTTTTAATTAGTCAGGAATCTGTTGACATAGTGGGGAGCGTTGTGGTCAGTACTTGTCGGAATTTTTTTGGTGACGTTCCTTAGTAATATGTTGTAACACTACTTCAGAGATGAAATTAGCATCCACTTAGCACTGTATTCCATGACCAATGAGCACGTTAGAGAAACAATTGTGAGGTACAATATTAATAATGCAGCAATATATCCAACTTTCTGGCAAATGGCACTGCAAATGAGATGGTTTAACTTCTTCCTCTCTAATAAAGGCTTGAAGCTGTCAGCTTATTGGCATGGCAGTGTGGACATGGCACAGAATGAAGTCCAGGGACACAGAGTATGAGAACTGGAGATGCTCATTTGGCAGCTCCGTTTTGACCAGCTCTGGGTTGGTATTCGATAGAATACACACTGGTGGTGGCCTTCTGCAACTAACAACAAATTTGGACTTCTTACAGGCTGACTGTTCTGTTTTGAATTGATGCCAAGTTGCAATAACAGGTCTCTGGCTGAGAGCAGGAGGAGGCACGTGGGCACCACTTTCAGTTCCCAGGAGGCTTTTGAAATTGTTAGGTAAACCCATAGGAGAAGTGAGCAGCTGAGAAGCACCAGTCTCCTGCCAGCTGGAGATTGTGGCTTTGGTTGCTCAGGTTGTTAAACCTGTGCATCTGGTGTATGTCCTCCTACTTGGAGCTTTTACCTACTCTGCCACACAATCAGGTATAAGCACAGTAGACACACCCATTGTTCAGGCTCCTCCACTACAGAATAGGTTTCTGGGTTGCTGTACTGTGTGCTTAAAAGTACACTGGATCTTGGTGAGATGCACCAGGCAGTTTAGAAACTAGAAGGTGTCTAGAAAACTGAACCAGAGGTGGCTAGTTTGAGGGTGCTCCGTAACGTTATTTAAATCTAACTAAACCAATATTGGCCTTGAGTATTGTGCACTACAGGTCTAGCAAAAGTTGTTTGGTTGGCTCGTGGCTAGAGTGGGGAACAAAGCGTATGGGAGGCAATATGGTTCTCTATTGCTCAGTAGATGCACTTTACAAAGATGTCAGAAAGAAGGAGTTACATTACTGTCTGGTCAGTTATTTTTAGATACTCTAGTATTAATTGTGTGTTTTTAGAAATGGTTTTTCAGAGCTATCTAGTTTAAATTGAAAACTAAGCCCAAACCAAACAGCACAGTGTTTGGTTCCACAGCAAACCTTTCTTCACAGTGCTGTTCACTCCTGGGGGACAGTGGCTGGATAAACATGGAAATTTAAAGGTATCAGGGTTTTCAATGATCAGTTGAGTATTCAGTATGCCATTCCCAGCTAGTCACATAGACTCCCACACTGTGGAAAACATGTCTATCAGACTGTACACAGCTTGATTGTAATCTAGGAAGTGTTTTGTTTGTGGAAGTGCTCATTATGATCATGTTATATTCAAATGTGTTGTCTTCACCATTAAACAGCTTTCACAGCTCTAGACCCTCCTATTTATCTGCTCTTGCACCGTATCACCCCAGTGCCAGCATTCCCAGTTCTGATTTGGCCACCTCTCCTACAAGAGTGTTTCTGCTTCCATCCATACCTCCTCCTCGTGCGGTCCTCCCTTCCATCACAATGCCTGCAGGAAACTGTCAAGTGATGATAGACTAAGAAGTGCTCTAGGGGGATTGCTGATATCCATTTGCTTTTGCTTATCTTACTCTTGCATTCAGGAGAGGGAACCCTAGCTGGGTGCATAGCTCCTCTATAACCACATATCCTTGTCCTCCTTCCCCAGTGCCCTCCATTTGGCACATCCACTTGTTTCATCTTTTTTTTTAAAGTTGATCGTAAGCTCTTATGAGCAGGGACCGAGTTTCCCTATGTTTATATGACCCTTAGTCCAATGGGCCCCCAATCCTGATTGCAGTCTTCAAGTGCTACCATATAATACGATGATAATAAAGGGTAATCACTGTATTGATGAAATGCCACTTACAGCTAGTAAGAAACAGGCTCCCATCTGGTTTAATTTATATATTTGAAAAAAATGCTTGTTTTTATACAACCACTTTTCAGGATGTGTTGTGGAATTCTTAGCACCCTTGCAACTAAGTGTGATTAGTGTCTGTTGGTGAATGATTTTTGTTTTTGATGTAAACTCTCTTAAAACAGGGCTGTTCCATGACCAGAATTTCCCTTTGGGGCAGGCACTGTCTTTTGTTCTTGTCTGCGCCGTGCCTAGCACAACAGGGGCATCCTCTGGGACTGGAGCTCTGAGGCGCTACAGTAACACAAGCGATGGACGATAATATTAAGGGGATGCTGTCCCTGTCCTCATTACAGGCCCAGTGGTTCTGACTGACACACACACACACACACACACACACACACACACACACACACACACACACACACACACACACACACACACACACACACACACACACACACACGCTTCCACATAGCATCTCAGATCACTTAAGTCTCTCAAAGGAGCAAAGAGTCCTGTGGCACTTTATAGACTAACAGACATATGGGAGCATGAGCTTTCATGGGTGAATACCCACTTCGTCGGATGCATGCAAGTGGGTATTCACCCACGAAAGCTCATGCTCCAGTACGTCTGTTAGTCTATAAGGTGCCACAGGACTCTTTGCTGCTTTTACAGATCCGGACTAACATGGCTACCCCTCTGCTACTTAAGTCTCTCAGTTGGTAAAAGAAGTCACTGCCCTTACCTACTCCCCTGTCCATCCTCCGGCTCCCCGTTACCCAGGCTGTTGATGCAGAAGATTGGGGAAAGCTGGAGGTGGCAGGCAGTGGTGACTGGATGAGCAGCAAGGCAGGAGTTCCCAGCCATTGTTTGTGCTCCCCAGTGTGGGCTTCCTGCGGTCAGAACAGGGAGTGGATACCCCCAGTCTCTGCAGGCTGTCTTCTCTCTTTTTCAGGCACCCTATGCTGCTGCATCTCTGTCGGCCAATCACACGTGTGGGTTTGAGCAGCCCTTGGATCCAATGTGTCTTCCTGCTTCTGGCAACAGCGTCTCCTTCCAGGCCCTCGATTGTTAAGATTTATGGCCTGGACTCATATAGCATCTAGGGTTGCCAATTTTGATTGGACGTATTCCTGGAGGTTTCATCATATGACGTGATCTTTAATTAAAGATGATTCTTTAATTCTTAGAGACTCCAGGACAAACGTGGAGGATTGGCAACCCTAATAGCACAGCTGGACACAGTGGAGTCTATGCTGAGGGAGCTAGCTGCAAGATTTAGTAACTTACTGTGGATAGACATCATTATCTCATTTTTTCCAACACGTACAATTTTATTGCAAGTCTCATGATACCTGGAGTTTTTCTTAAAGCCCCAGCTCCTAGAGTCATATGATTGCGGAAGTCTTGGCTTACTTTATTATTTAAATGAAAATTTCCAACCATCATGGTTGTGGGGAAAAGCTTGAAAATGTGACCCACAGAGACTCCAAAGCCAGAATGGAAATAAACAAGAATCCAATGTTTATTATCTCCAAAAAAGGCCCCCAAACCAAGCAATCCTCCTAATTGTTTAAGCCAAGCTTATGACTTCTGTTAGCCTGATTCATGAGTTTTGAATGGTTGGGGTTGGCCGATACTGTTACCTACAGATGCAACAGATGGGTGCTGTATGCTGTGCATCCTCTGTGGTAGAGTTTGGAGTGGAGCTTACAGATTTCTATCATCTGTAATTGCTTTACTTTGTTCCATTTAAAATATCCTACTGGGTAAAGTATTATTGAAGGAGATATTCTACCTCTCTTATAAAAACGTTCCATTGAAAATACCACTAGCTCATGCCTCTCATTTTCAAAAGTAGTTTTTTTAATCATAAGCTAGATGGTGGGAATTGTGGCATCTCGTCCTGCTTCTAGCTCAGATATGAATATTTAGTTATATAGAAAGGGTTTATGAGAGCAGATTCCCTTTTCAAAGATGATTGTCACAGTAGCTTAAATTGTCTGCCAAGCATCATAATAGAGTTTTACTACTGTAGAGAAACAAAGGCATAAGATAAGCTTAACTCATTGAAATAAAAAGAGAACAAAGGGAGAAAACATCAGAACAGCAACGAGTCTTGCTGATGACAAGGGAACATGGAGTGATTTCCATACAACAACTTGAAAAGAGCTCCCAAAATAAGGTTGCAGAGAATGGATTTAAGGTCCTTTTCCCCCTCCCATCCTCTTCACACTTCTTGTTTCAACAATAGCTTTTACTTGCAGTAATAGCAAGAGCAGTGTGCTGTGTAGGTGATTTCCTGAGAGCCTGGCCTTGCCCCAAAGGAAGGGACCCTGAAGAGAGCATATTGCACAGCAACTCAGAGGTTTGATGGGAATTTAAACAAAAATCCTCAAATGAGATGGAGAATAATGCTGGGACTTGAATGTAGCCAAAATCAACTTTCTGGCAGGTTGCAAGTTATCTGCATTTCTAATTTGAGTCTCTATCTCTGCCTCTGTTTCTTCTAGTGGGAGCAACTGTCTTTCCAGCCAGTTCTCCGCTTTTGCCATTTAGTCTTTACAAAAGGCAAGGAGGCACGCAACTGGAGCAGGTGCTAAAAAAGGCTGCATACAAAGAAATATGTCAGGGGAATGGTCTCCATTCCATGTTAAAGGAGCAGTTTTGTCACCGGACATGAGTGCTGACAGAAAGTCAAAAGGAGAACATCAGGTCTCCTTCAAATGCAACTTTCAGCCCTTACTTAGGACTTACAATCTTTAAGATTTTTACAAATCTTAATTACACCTCTATGACATATATAAATGCCATCCTAATTTTCTTAGCTTATCTGCCTTAGTTTCCTAATTATGTAAATTGCCCACGTCTACAGAATGACCCAAGACTAACTCCAGAGTTTGACCCTCAGGCCACACCTTTTTTATCAATTTCCAAAAGTAAGGTTCCAGTTCGGCAAACGCTTAACACATGCATTCTTGGGCTTCTCATGATGCACACTTACATGCTTAAATGTATGTGTGTGGGGGGAAGATAAGGACCTAAATATGCAAATCCGAAATATGCAAATTTGTTAAACTAAACAAGCAATAAGATTTGCTGGTACGATACTGCAGAATACCGAGGAGTTGAGAAATAAACACGCTGCTTAAACTTTAAAAGGGGACTGGAAATGCTATTTTTCTTCATTACATGCTTTTTTAGCTTTTATCTAAAATATAAAGGAGGTACTAATGAGCAAAATTGCTAAAATATATGAACAAACAGCTCCTACTAATCCCGCAGCCTTTTCATGCATGTAGTGCCCATTGAAGTCAAGCTGGAGGGTGGCAAAGGGGGCATTTAAGTTGCAAGAAGGAGAATTATATGGCTGAGCCTCCAGTTTGGAATTTTGTGTGTTGTTTTTAATGAGTCACCTGTCCCCTCCATTTGTCTCTTCCCCCCCAAAACTTAGTGTAATTTTGTGACAAACTTGGATCTTGGTTGGATTCAACCTAGCTTGATGGTATGGATTTGCCCATAGTTATTGATCCTCTTATGACTCCTTGTGCCATAATGATAGCATATTTCCTGTCTAGGGTGTCTCAAGACAAAATGTTGTTCCTGCAGTATATCAAGTATCAAACGCATCATTTGTATTCCCTTGCCTGTGTGAGCACTAAATTACGTGCTGTTATATTCTAGAAGGAGGATATTTAAAGCCATCTATACTTTAATGGAAACAAGATTTCAATTATTCTTGTAGTGATAGGGATGAAAGTTTTCTAGTTTAGCCAGAAAAAGTCATGTCCTCTAATGAACCTCAGCAATTAGAAATGCACTGGTCTATAACTGAGCGTCTAATGAATAATCTATAGCTAAATGAGTTGTACATCTTAGTAGCTGCTGTCTTCTCTCCTACACCCTTTATGTTCACATAGAGCTACATATTTCCCGCTGGGTTCCAGAGCACTCACCCATCATGCCATATGTTTTTTTTCCTCTAATGATAAGATTGCACGCAAAGGCCTCTGAATCTTTGGGCCTTTGGGGCTTGTGATGTTGGAACATGTAGCATTCCAGCGTGAAATTTTTCACATTTATACCCAGTCAATAACTTGTTACACAAATGGCAGCATAACTAGAGCTGTCAAACGATAAAAAAAAAAACCAAATCTCAATCAGGAGAGGACAAAGTCGTGATTAATCGCAATGTTCAACAATAATATCAATTTAAATTTATAAATCTTTTTGCACTTTTCCACATTTTCAAATATATTAATTTCAATTACAATACAGAATACAATGTGTACAGTGCTCACTGTTTTTATTACCAATATTTACACTGTAAAAAGATAAAGAAATAGTATTTTTCATTTCCTCATACAAGTATTGTAGTGGTATCTCTGTCGTGAAAGTGCAAATTGGAATGTAGAATTATTTTTTTAAACATAACTGCATTCAGAAACAAAACAATGTAAAACGTTAGAACCTACAAGTCAAAGCATGAAAGGACATGCGAATGTTTAGCATATCTGGCACATAAATATCTTGCATGGCTGCCTACAACAGTGCCATGAGAATGTCTTTTCTTGCTGTCAGGTGACGTTGTAAGTAAGAAGCAGGCAGCGTTACCTCCTGTAAATGTAGGTGAACTTGTTTATATTAGTGATTGGCTGAACAAGAAGTAGGACTGAGTGGACTTGTATGAGGTCAATTGAAAAATACCATTCTCTATCTTTTTACAGTGAAAATATTTGTAATAAAATATAAAATGAGCACTGTACACTTTGATTTCAGTTACAATACAGAATAGAATGTATTTGGAAATGTGGAAAAACATCCAAAAATATTTATAATACATTTAAATTGGTATTCTATTATTATTTAAATGTGATTAATCACAACTGTTTTTTAAATTGAGTTAATTTGTTTTGTGTTAATGGCATGCGTTAACTGCAATTGAGAACCCTAATAATAAAAACCTAATTGTTATGGGGATTAAAAACAGAGCAATTCTATGCATGTGTGTGACTTTCAAAAAGGCAATATATATCAGTTTTCCAGGCTGCTTGGGTCATTTTCTGGAACTAGTTATGGCTGGACGCATGCTTCATGGATGCATGTAATCAGTTTCTTGGCAAATGCACTTACAAACAAATTATTTATAGTCATTTTCTCCCTGCATTAAAGGTTATGATATAGCATACGACATTTTAAAAACAATAAAGGTCCAAGTAACTAAAATCAAGGGATTAATGCTATAATAGGAAAGGGGGGCAGGTGGGAGGGGGTGTCTGTGTGGCCATGATTGAACAACAGTGTGCTGATGTTGCTAAGCAGTGCATCTTTACCCCATTTATATAAGCACTGAAGCATTTAAACAGAGTATTTGCAGTTCATTTCCAGGCAGCTATACTCTTATAAATAAATGAAAGGGATAAGGGCACCTTTCTGAACAAATTTTTATCTGAATTATCCCTCCTCACTACTTGTACTAGAGCTAGATTTCATGACATTTAAAAGTGGCTATGCTCAATTTCATTCTCCTAATTCTTCGCTCCATTTGGTTGGAGTGGTGGCATGACTGAATCACAGGAGACATGGATTCAAGAGCTTCTTAGCCAGGTGGCACTGAGCAGTGTCACCTTCATGATACACCTGTGCAGCTAGAGTATCACCCCAGTGGGATGAAGAATAGATGCTCACTGCTTGTTGAATCAGCCCGGAGGTAGTCCTGGAGTAACGCTGGCCTTGGCTCAGCGTGTAGAGTGTCAAGTTCCAAGTCCTCTGCACTGTGAAATTGGGGCATCAGGAGAGGAGGTTTGAGAGGAAAGATGTCTGTGGCTTAGAGCGTGTCTGCACATACAGCATGGCAGTGATGCAGCCGCACCGCGTTTGGGGAAGACGTGCTCTGCTGATGGGAGCAAGCTTTTCTGTCTGTGTAATTTAAAATCACCTCCACGAGGAGCAGCAGCTGTGACAGAGGGAGAAGCTCTCCCTATGACCTAGCGCTGTCCACACCGGCACTTATGTCGGTGTGGCAGTGTTGCTCGGGAGGGTGAGTGACATGAATAATGCTGCCAAACTGTAGTGTCGTCAGAGCCTATGGCACTGAAACACAACTGGAAAGAGCTGGATTTGTCTATCTGAGCAAGTCACCTGATCTGTTTGTGTCCCTTTATCTGTAAAGTGAGGATAACAATACCTCCTTGGTCTTGTCTAGTTAGATTGTAAACTCGTGGGGGGACGGGACGGGACGGACTGTTCAATACAATCTGTACGTACATTGACCAGCACAATAGGGCCATGTTCTGGGTTAGCACTACAAAATAAAAAGCTTATTCCTCCAAGTGGAGGGTTGTGGGATGTCTCTTAGGCTTCTGCTAGGGTTTAGTGCCACCGAAAGAGAACCCTACAAAGGGGGTGACGGATACAAGCTCATTGCAGCCTTCGCTTATCCTCTGGGAAATGCATTAAAATCTTATAACTATGAGTATGTTGGGTTTTGTTTTTAAGAGAGTTGATACTTAAGGGAAGTGGAGGGATGTACAGTTTGGTACATAAAACAGTGACTCAATAGCTTCCAACCTTCTGATTTGCTTACCTACGTGAGGCTCTTAGGAGACTATTCTCTTAGTTTTCTGATAGCACAAGTAAGCGCAGGGATGGGAAAAATGTCAACAGGATCTAATCTGGCTATAGTGATGAGAATAAAAATTCTGCAGCTTCTGCTGGTTTCCATAGGTCTGCTGGAAAACTCTGGCTCAGAGCATAGAATTACAGAACTGTGCAGAAGAAAAGGTTTGTTCCTGGAGCCAAACACTGCTGGTGATACAGGCAGTGTCTCATTTCATGTGAGTGGCCAAGGAGTCAGCATGATCTAGTGGATAGAGCACTGGCCTGCAGCTCAGGAATTCTGGGTTCTATTTCTGGTTCTTCAGCTTGGTGACTCTGGGCAAATCGCTGCCTGGTTCAGATAATGATCTGACCTTCTTTGTGAAGCACTTTGAAATTAACTGATGGAAAGTGCTCAGTGGTGGTGTTACTGTGAGGTGTCTTCCAAGCGTTTAAGCGGAGAATGGTCACCAAGGGTAAAACTTTCAAGAGCTCTTACGGTCCATTTTCAAAAGTGACTTTCCATTGAGTCATGGTAGGTGACTTTTGAAAATGTTACCTCTGTCTCCGAAGACCAATGTGATACACCTCTACCCCGATATAACGCAGCCCAATGTACGTGGTTCACATATAACACAGTAAAGCTCTGACACGCCGCTCTGAGCAGCATGTTGAGAGTGCTGGACCAGGCTGGGGCCGAGGGGTTTGATAAGGGGCAGAGGGTCTTGGGAGTGGTCAGCGGCTCCCCCTGCCCTGGGTCTGCGGGGCAGGAGCTGTGGGAGGGCACTTTTGAGGACCCCACAGTCCCAGAGCGGCCTGGGGAATTAGCAGGGGACCGGGAGCAGCCTGCTCTGCTGCCCTTGCCCCAGCCATGTTGCTTGGGGGAAGGGATCTCCCCTCCCCCCCCTCCCCCCCCCGCACTCACCAGCAGCGGTGGACGTGGAGCAGCTCAGCCCCAGCTGGCTCCACTCCACCAGCTCCCAGCCATGGCGCTCCACTTCCCGCCGCAGGTGAGTTCGGGGGGTGTCCTTTCCCCAACCTCCCTGCACTCTCCGGTGGTGGGAAGCAGAGTGCCGCAGCTGAGAGCCTGCGGAGTGGAGTGGACTGGGGCCAGGCTGCTTTGCTTCCCGCTGCTGCTGGTGTGTGTCTGTCGGGGTAGGAGGGTGGATAGGGGTCAGAGCAGTCGGGACAGGGGCGGTTGGGTGAGGGATGAGGTCCTGGGGGTGATTAGGGAGGGGGGTTTCTGGAGGGGGTGGTCAGGGACCAAGGAACTGGAAAGGGCAAAGCAAGTTCAATATAATGTGGTCTCACCTATAACGAGATGAGATGTTTTTGTCTCCCGAGGACAGCATTATATCGCGGTGGAGGTGTATTTTAAAGGGTGAATTCAGGAGGCCTGTTTTTGTCCATTGTGGCTGCAGCTAGAGTGCGCGCACGCCAGGAAGTGCACACTCACGGTTCACTCACTACCAAGCTTGTTGGTCACGCCAGCCAGGGTTCTGTCACTGCAGAGGAGCCATGTGCGTATTCGTGGGTGCACCTGTTGTACCACAACTGAAAATCTGGCCCAGTGCTTGTTCGATGCAGAAGATGTTGCCGCTGCCGCCATTATCGTTAAAGATGCTGATCTGGTCTGACGGTGATAACGAGTGGGTAACAGCAGCTAAAGCTAAGAAGTCCCCGCGCAGGGAGAGGGTATCTTCTAAACAGAAAAGTTTCAGCCTCACATTATTGCTCTGACTATCTTGATGAGTAAAGGGACTAATTTATTGCCAAATCAGTCAAGCGCATTGGAAAAGATCGATCAGATTGCTGCCCCTCTTCCATTAGGCTGC
This sequence comes from Gopherus evgoodei, assembly GCF_007399415.2. NCBI lineage: Eukaryota > Metazoa > Chordata > Testudines > Testudinidae > Gopherus > Gopherus evgoodei. The sequence goes on along the minus strand of NC_044328.1, from coordinate 127,288,296 downwards.
ATTTGTTTGGATAGAAGGAAGCTGATTATGCCTAGACGGAAAGGGAGCGACAATTGAGTGGAAAGCTGTAACATGCCAAGATGGGTGGATAGTTTTATAATTCCTGCTAGTACAATTATGTCAAACAGCAAGTGAGCAAATAGGAGAGATACCAATAAATCTTGGGCTCTGCTGCTTGGCTTATGAGTGGGTGAGTAGGTTTTGACCTTCCCTTCCACAGTGTTTAATTATGTTTCCAACATGACATTTTTTCTCTCTCTTTCTCCTTGACATATTCCATCATTTGCATCAATGATGATTGGCACCAAGCCCCTTTGGCATCTCCTGGGTTTGCCTGAAACTTGTGTTTTTTTTCTACATTTTTTTTCCTCCTCCTGCCCTCATTTTTCTCTTTACCTCTCCATATGCACTCAGTGAGCTTGTCATTCTAATAAACAAGCTTATTCTCCTAATAGCTTTTCCCAAGTTGCCACAGCTCTATTATGTGCCTCTGTTTCATGACTATTACCTGCAATTGGTGGGTGTGTTTGATGTATTTTCCCCAGTAGAGAGAGAATTAATATTTCCAACTTCAAAGAATACCTGGCTTCTGTGTGTTTCAGTTGGTGATGCTTTTATAAATAGGCAGAAGTCAGCTTGTACAGTCAGATGCTCACTCTGTCAATACACATACCTACAGCTATCTATATATAACATACAGTAAAAGTGATACCAGCCCCCGATCTTTGCTCCTGTGGACAGAAGCCTTATACCACTCTGAAGAGTTGTTTATATGGCGAAATTAAGTATAAAGCTATACTGGTATAATTACACCATTACAGTCATACCAGCATAACTATTGCAGTATTGGCTCACATCTTATACTGGTGTAACTTCTCATGTGGACAGTCCCTTAGCCTCTGATCTTGCAGCCTGTTCTGTGCAAGAGTCTGGGTCTGCTTGCATGGATCAGCTAGCGTGATGTGGATCCTTAGCATGCTTTACAGTGGGGTAATTGGTAAATTTGTACACAGCCAGAGTGCTGCTGAAGGTTTACTGAAAAATAGTCTCCAACTTTAATTTTTCTTTTAAAGAAAAATTTCTCCACAATGTTGTCAGACAAAATGCTGTCTTAGTCAACAGCTTTCCTCACTCACCACTGTCACAGCTGCTGACCGAGTACTGTACTGGATTACTGCCTTCTCTCTCGCTTTTTGAAACTCTCTCTGTGATTAATTCTGCCTTGTTAAATATTTGTGGTTGATTTAAAATGCCATGGTCTTTTCATCTGATGACTATTTTAAAGCATTGCTGTGGATTAGACTAAGAGAAAACAAGGACTTCTAACAAATGATCAAATTTCATCCTGGTAAAGGGCTAATGGTGGGGGCACCCCAACATTGCATATTAGTACTAACTTGGTATTTATTGTTGACCTGAAAAGGGAGATGAACAGTGATGCTGCCAAATTGGCAGATGACACAGAATTATGTAGGTTAATCAAGACTAGAGCAATGTGAATAACTTCAGAGGGACCTGACCAAGCTATGTTAATGGGCAGCCCAGTGGCAGATAAAATTGTGTTAAGTGCAAGATAATGCACTTACCGTGGGAGGAATAATTAGACCTATTCGTACACCTTACAAGTTTCCAAATGAACTGTAATAGCTTCTGGGAGGGAAAAAAACGTGGGCATCACGTGCTGCTGTAATGAATGTGGGAGCGTTCTGTGGCTATTGATCTGTACCTCCGGAGTGTGATTTATGCATTGGTGTGTTGGACTGCCAGAGGCAATTTCAATGCAACCTCCCAGAGGCGGGTGTAAACCCAGTGATTGCAAACCATTGTGACTGCCTGGCCAGTTACAAGGCCATTTTCCTAGGTGGTCTGGCTGGCTGCTTGGGAGAGGCTTGTTTGACCCTTCACACCTAGGACCGGTAATATAGATGCTCTTGAGCAATATTTGTCGGTGGAGGCCGGAGACACACAGGGAGGGGTGAGGTTTTCTGAGAGAATCCTGTTCCCCCGAGAAAGGGAGAAACCAGCTGGCGGAGAGACGCTCTTTGAGCCAAACTGAGACTTGACTAGTTCCCAGCAGTTCAGTTCTCTAGCTTCCTAAAAGAATGGACCCCTCCCTGTAACTTAAGTTGAAAGCCTTAAATTAGGCAGCTGGTGTGCTAAGACCACTGCCCGTTGTGCTGACCAGCATTGTCTCATGGTTTCTTGTACTCCCCTGTTGGTTGGTCTGTCATTTGTGGTCATATACTTAGATTGTCCCTGCCCAAAGCAGCTAACAATCTTTTCATTCTGTGTCTGTCCAGCAGCTAGCGCAGTGGGGTCCTGGTCCGTGCCTGGGGCTCCTAGATGCTACAATAATGCAAGGAATCAGATACTATTATCATGACTAAATCAGCTTGTAGTGAAACGTAAGGTTAAGTGAAACCAACTGTACATGCATGTGGTTTGTTTTAAAATCTTCTTTCTCTAATCCCGTTAATAAATAAATACTTTTGGTTGTAGGCTCCTGAGGGGTGGGAATGTTGGTGCCTAAAACCTACTCAGACCTGCAGGGTGTGGTAAGGGATTGGTGTACTGGGGCGGTGGGGGAGGGGAGCAGCGTACCTGGGTTTGTCTTGTAAAATTCCCTGGAGATAGATAAAGCTAAGAGACCACAGACCTGAGCTGGGTGCTGTCCTGAAAGAGACCAGAAACAGGGCAGAGGTGCTGCTGTCCTGTAGCTAGGACAGCTGCATAAGCCAAAATGCCAACATGCTACTGGGACACATGAGGACTGGAATGGAAAATAGTGTGCTGCACCACTTTTCATGAAGAATAGTATATCCAGTGATAGTAGAAAAGTGAGTCCAAGCCCTGCAGAGACTTCCATAGATGTGTGGGTGCAAGAGCTTTGAAAGAACTTAATTTTGTCCTGTTATTGGCCTCTTGGGCAAGTAACAGTGAATAAGAAGGAAAGCGACCCAAGTATAATGAAGGCAGGTGAGACAGAGCCATAGTCTGTGTGTGCAGAAGAAAGCTGGCATCACTGGAAAAGGCTACCAAGACATCAGTCATTAAGCCTGCAGAGACACATCTCTTGATCGTGGGGATGAAGCAAATGTAACTCAGGCTTTGATTATCAGAGGCATGTGTGCATGGGACCCCAGCAATGAGCGAGTTTTGCAGGAATGCAGAATCGGTCAACGCTGCACTTGGCTGATGCAGCAATTCATGGTGTCAGATGCCATCAGGTGGTTGAGGGACACCTACCTTTAACACATCACTGGACATTGGCAATACCAGTAGAAATGAGCTGGAGCACCATTGAGCAGCAAATTGAAAAGTAACTGAAATACTTCTTTGGATTATCTCTACTAAGGGACAACCTATCCTAATTGCTCAGTTAATGAGGGACAATCGCCATTCATTCCTATATTTGCTTTCTGCAGCCAACTCGCTGTATAATTGTTCATGAGTGATGCAGCCGAGTATTCAGATTCTAATATCTAAGCTGTATCTTTATATTTACTAATCTAAATGTGAGTTATTGCTGATTATGTACTGTGTGTATTGTATGACTTTTAAACACACCTTTTTGGATAAACCAAGCACTACACCCAGATGTCCAGACACTCTCTTTTCTTAACTTATGGATTATATCATTTTATATATAACTGATGAAGTTCTGCCAGGGCTGAGGAGCTTTGTTATATTTCTATTGACCTGTCAGGTAGGTGTATGTCCTGCAGCAAGGCATGTGTTCTCACAGAGCATTTCAACTGTCTGTGTCCCTTTTTCTATGAAGGGAATTTCATCTGTAGTGTGCTTGGAGCAGAGAGAGGAGGCAGGCAGAGGACAGAGAGGGCAGCTTGCATAAGGTACTGTGCTTACAGCTGCTAAATGCAAGGAGGGTCACCTCCAGTGCTGTGGGAATATGTTCTCTCTGCATTTGAGACCCTTGTTGTTACAATAGACACCAGGCTCAACTGTATGGGTGCAGACATGATTACGTGTGGGGACAACGTATTCAGTCGGAATGAACAAGTGCAGAGGTGCTGGCTTTCTTAATTTTAAACAGAATTGTTTCACTTATACCACATGACTTTCAGGCATCTAATCAGAGCCTGCATGGGTGAGGGCTTGAGGGAGCACTAGGACACATCTAGGTACATGGCTCACAGCCTTTTTTCAGGCCGATAGACCACAGAGTGCCACAATCTAAAGGTTATTCCTTGGATAGACCAGCTGCATTGTGCCATTGAGGTTTTCCAGCTAGCTGCTGCACCCAGACTTAAAGGACAGCAAGTGTCTTGCCAGTAAATTAGGTGTGTTTACTTCACAGCCCTTTCACACACATTTCTTTCAAGTACCAGAGAAGAGTGTTAGGTATGGATCTGCCAGATGACAAGCTGCAGTCAGCAGGCAGCCTGTAGCACTGCAAGCAGGTGTGAGAGAAACAAAGCTGCCACTGGCTGTAATGTGTTGGGTGACATAGGGTCTAAGGATTTATCTAATGGAATAGCCTCTCTGTGGAGTATTCCCCTCTTCCCCCTTCAAGTGCCAGGGAGTGCAAAATCTGTATGCAGCTCAAGGTTAACCCCCTTGGCAATCTCTAGGCAGTGTGTGGGGGTGTGTATGTGTGGATGCAGCTCCTACTTGTAATCTGAACTATTTAGGGCAATAAAATGCCATACAAATGAAATGTTCACAAGCTGAGACATTAAACTGAGAGAACAGTAATTTGGTCCGAATGCTGCTCTTATATTAGTGCAAATCCAATGTAACTGTATAGACTGCAACAGTGTTACTCTGGTTGGACAATGGTGTGACTTAGGAAAGGCTTTGGGGCCTTTTTAGAGAACCTCATTCATCACGACACTTGGGGGATGAAATCATGGCCTCATGGAAGTCAATGGCAAAACTTCTATTGACTTCAGTGGGGAATGCTGAGCATGCTACAGAACAAAACTTTTTTTAAAAAAAAGTACAGTCAAACGTAATCAAAAATACAAAACAAAGGCTCAGTATCAGCTGAAAATGTATAAAATGGAGGTTGTCTTGCGATGGGCAGTTTGAAAGACCCATCTGTCTAGGTGCTATATTCGTAACGCACTGTGGCATTATAGCTTAGATACTGCATGTCACTGTGACGTCAGGAGGGAAACGTGTACTGTCGTAGACTGATTACATGTATTTGTTCCCCGCTGTTGCAACAGAAGGACCTTGCGAGGATTATGGAGAATGGTCCAGAGAAATATGAACTGCTTTCTGTATGCTAGTTATCTGCTGTGGTTCCAGTTTCTCCTGTAGGATCCACTGATTTTCCCAGCAGTGCCGGGGAAGCTGGATGCAGCAAGTCAATAGTCCGAGATGAAGCAGGCCGTTCTGTGGGGAATTACTGGAAACGTCTGTTATAAGGGAATTAGTACTGGACTAAACAGTCATCCTGGTAGGGTACTGTCTTAAAAGCCCACAGTATTAGAGCTTCCAAGTCAATTGTATGACACTGTTTCCAAGTGCAGCTCTCAAAGTGAAGAAACCCTTTTGAAAGCTTATTCTTTAGGCTTTCAGATTGTGTAACGTTTGGGTGCAGACTCTTTTTTTAAAGGAGCCTCAATCTGGTTTCTGCTCTGATGCCCAGAGTTGATTCCAGGCACAAAATTGTGAGCACAATTGTAGGTGCAGTTAGGAGGGTTTAGATACCTAATGGCCTGATTTGTTGGTGAAATCAGGTGGTTTGGCGACGAAATATTTCTTGTGCCTATAATTAGTCGTAGGTGAAAAAATAGACTGTTTAAGAACTCGGCCCTCTCTCAAACTATATGAGTCAGCCTTGGTATCTTCATTATCCAAAGTGATTCAATTTAGTTTCTGAACTAGGATGGTGTAATTGAAGAGGGGAAGAAATATGTGCGCGTGGGTGTGGTGGTGGGCTTTTTTTTTTGATGGGACATGATGGTGTCACACTGGTTTAAAAAAAAAAAACTGACCCAAATATCTTCTATGATTGCTGATATGGCTGCTTAAATCCTTCTGCCTCCTCTCTGCGCCTCCCTCTCCCAAAAGAGAGACAAACTGACAGTGATGAAAAGTAGGTTTGGGTTTGGCTATGTATGGCTTGCATAAGTGGTGTGTGTGTGTGAATATTTGACACGGATTGCTATGAGAGAGCAGGGATCGGGGCGTCCTTTGTGTGTGCACAACTGGGTCTATAAAGTCCGTTAAGGTGAATGCATCCAGGTTTTTGGATTAAGTACAGTGCATGTTTAAGTTCATTAGTGCAAGAGGAGGAAGAAATTTGGAATTTAGGAAAACACATTTAAGACCCTGACTGTGAAAGTGTCATCAATATTTCTTCACTGCTAGCAGCTTCTTATTGGCACAACCAAAGTGCCTGTTTACACTTATGAGGATTTTAAGCTAAGGTATCAACTTCTACCCAATATTTTCTGGTTTTTACTCCTTTGTCTAAACCAACAGGACAAATCTCTTCTTACAATGCTCTGTGACCAGAGTGGCAAACTAAAAATGCCAGAACACCCTAATTCTATTAGGCTGAAACATCCTAGGGTGGCTCAGAACCTTGTGGGTCACTTGCTTTGTTTTTGCAGCAACTAAGTTGCAAACATCAAAGACAGAAGCTACATTTTCCTATCTCTTTTGTTCTTTTCTCTTCCAGATAGTTAAATAGCTTAAAAACCAAAACCATTCTTTGGTGTGCTTCAGGGAATCATTGCCATGCACTGGGCAGCTGAATCTGAGTCTGACTGAGTGTGTCTGTTTTCTCCTCCTCATCATCTTTTTTGCTCAGGAAGTGAGTATGGTCTGAAAGGAACAAGCTCAAGGCCAAGTGAAGAAGATGGAGAAACTTTTTCCAGTTAAAGCCTTGATGAGTCTGTCTCCTTGTAGATGAGTGTTGAGGGCTGGTTCACTGTTTGAACATCGTGCCAGCAGTAGAAATTGAGCCAACTACCAGTGTGGTGGGAGGGGGAATTGCCCCAAATGTAACTACAACAATTGAAACCCTAAAGGAATCTTTAAAAACTGCATGGCGGCAACTTGTAACAATGGCTTGCTGCACAATGGCTCTCCTTCTCTAGGAGTTTGGAATTCAAGTCTCTCGGTGGATGTGTGTTGTGTTCAAAGGTGAAGGCCCTTAGTTTTAAACAAAGAAAAGCCACAAGTATTCTATTAATACACAGAGAGCCAGTGCAGAAGATTCAAGACATTCTGTCTACGCATGCCACAGCATGGCACAAGTCCTTTTTATACCCATCTCACAGCAAGTGTAAGTCTTCCCTTCTGTTGCAGGTATCAGTGTTTGGAAATAAGGACTGGTATGTATCTTCCGAAACAACGTGCTCTTGAAATGTCAAGATGACATTGAATTTAACTCCAGTTCTGTAGCATAGACGTGGCCTAATGTCGGCATAACCCCATGATTTAGGTGCAGCCTATAGCAATAAATGGGTTTTTCCGTTACTGTAGGAACACCATCTCCCCAAGCGAGGGTAGCTAGGTTGATGAAAGCATTCTTCTGTTGATCTAGCTGTGCCTACATCAGGGGTTAGTTCCGCATAGCTCTGGAGCTCAGAGGTGAGTGATAGAGGTATGGAAGCCTAAATTTTAAGTGTAGATGAGGCCGCTATCCGGTGGTTCCCCAATTTGTTCAAATATAGCTGAACTGGAGAAGTGCTCCTGTATCACATTAGTGTATTGCAATTCATAAGAACTTCCAGAGTAATAGTGTTAAGTGCTCTCTTGTCAGCATATGGAGTTAAATTCAGACGAAAGTGTATTTTTATACTTAGGGGAAAAGGCAGGGAAGCATAGAGTGTCCCTGCCCTACAATGCTTTTCAGTACAATATGTGCAATTAAATGCATATTGATCAGCAGCCTCTAACTAGCAGAGTAGGGCAGTGACCATGAGGATTACCTGCGATGAGTTTGAAACCAGCCAGGTAGAAAATAAAACTAACCAGAAATTATGAATAGCCAAATAACAAAAAGGCTTAATTAAATCTTGATGAAAATGTCTAACAGATTGCACTTATTTCTTCATTTAAAAATATACTTTTGATAAATTGTTTTAATTCCTAGGGCATAGATATACTCATCTTTGCTTGTCCGTACTCCATTGCCGTAGAAGCTTGGAGTTCAATATAGATTGATTTGGAACATGTATTAAGGTTTGAATTGCTTGATAGGTTCCAAAACTTCAGCTGGCAGGAGGAATGTACAAACCTGGCTATTTTTATTTATTTTTAAAAGCACCTCAGTACCATGTGAATGGTTTTTGTTTTAGCATTTTTTGTAATCTGTGCATGATTTAAAAAATGAAAGGTCCATATAGCTGAACTAGTAGTGAGAAGAGTGGCTGTGTAACTTATGACAGACCTTTGACTGCTTTTAGAAAGGCATTGGCTCTGTCCATTAATCTCGATAATATACGTAGACACAGACAATGCACACATCCTTAAAATGTTAATGATCTGACTGTGCCAGTGAAACCAGGAAACTAAGATGTAACTCTGTAAAATGTAGCATTTCAGACTTCAGCAGTACCATTTTTGTCTCTGCATTACACTAGACCACAAGCAAAAAGATCATTTGAGCACTTAAGCACAACTATTGTTCATAGCACCACCTCACTCAACAGGGTACTCTCGTCTGTGTGCATAGCTGTCTGTCCTCATGGATGGTCCAGTTGCCTCTTACACGTCCATCACCTCTGTCTCAATTTTCAGGGCAGCCAGTAAATAAACACGTTTGCCATCCAGTTATCAGTAGGTGAGCAGGCTGCCTGCCTGTTTCACCACCACCATTTTGCAGCTATGTTAGGAAATGCTTCTCCCACACACGTTGCTATTGTGCCTTTTAAGGTTCTTGTGCAGGGTACCCGGTGTTTGAGTGAATGACTTCACTTAGTAGGTGTTCCTTAGAATACTTTCACTTTCAAATACTTTTTTAAAGGCTGCTTTTAATTATCAGTCTGGATGTTCACTGGAGGGGCAGCTCGAGGCCCCAGCACGCCAAGCGCGTGCTTGGGGTGGCATGCCGTGGGGGGCGCTCTGCCGGTTGCCGGGAGGGCGGCAGGCGGCTCCGGTGGACCTCCCGCAGGTGTGCCTCCGGAGGGTCCGCTGGTTCCGTGGCTTCGGTGGAGCCACAGGACCAGTGGACCCTCCGCAGGCACGCCTGTGGGAGGTCAACCGGAGCCGTGGGACCAGCAGAGCACCCTCTGTGGCATGCCGCCGTGCTTGGGGTGGTGAAATGTCTAGAGCCGCCCCTGGTTCACTGGGCCAAATTCCGTTCTTGATGACATCAGCTCAACCCTGCGGAACTCAGTGGGTCTCTGTCCTTGCAACTGAGATGAGAATTTATGCCATTAAGTTATAAAGATTTCTGCGAAGTGATTTAAGTTAAAAAAACAAAATCAGAAGCTTGCAACACAGCAAATGGATACAGACAGGGATGAACTAGAGCAATGAAAATCAGTATAAAAATAGTTAATGGTAATGCCATTTAACAAACGTACTCTAAGTGTATTCTCAATTTGTTGGGGGTGGAGGGAAGATTTTTTGGCCATTCAGATCTTATGGGAAGTATGAAATGGAGAGATTTATGCTAGAGGGAATCAATATAAAGCTCATCACATATTTTAAAAAATTTTTCCTCCTAATTAAGCCAGATTAAGCTCATGTTAAGCGTCATGGGACACTCTCCTCAGAAGAGAAAAAAACTGACTAAATCTAATTTTTATGTTTTGAAGTTGATTTCTAATAAATTAGAAAGCAAAGATCTTACAGTGGGAAAGCATTCTCTGCTTTCCCCCAGTTAAATGTTAGACTCTGGATAATGGCATAATAGTTTGTCAATTGCTACAAAGTCATAATAGCAGTTTGAGTACAACTGATACTCTGAAGCAGGAAAGTGCCTATGGTAAAATAATAAACCATTATTTCGGTACTAATCTCAACTTAATTAGAATAGGACAATGCAGCATATTTTTAATACTAGAGGAAAAACTATTAGCATAGTATTTAGTAACAATGATATCCTATTATCCCAAAGACAAAATAGGATTAATAGAGCAGTAAAGCACTGAAACCATATATCAACAGAAGAACATAGTAGATTAATTTTGTCAATAGCCAAATTAAATTCAAATAGGGGAGGGAGGTGGGGAATCTTCCTTCTGCAAGGATCAGAAGGGATGGCTTGGCCACAATTCAAGTTTTGTTGCAGATTTTTTGTTGCCAAAAGGCGGAAGGTGCCCCCCAAGTTAAATATGCAGTTAGATGATTACAAACTCTACAAAAATTCTGTAAGAGTCTGCTGATTGCCCCCCTCCCTCACCAGCTTTTTTTTTTTTTTTTTTTGAGGCCAGAAGGGACCATTAGATCACCTAGTCTGAACTCCTGAACAACACAGGTTATCGATTTTCACCCCTGATTGTGGCGCTGACATCTGAAACAGGGAAATATACTGTAGATGCTTCAAGTTTCAGAACTATTTTCCTGCATGCAGTAGCCAGGATTCTGACCCTATCAGTTGTTAATGAAGGTGAAACTCTGATTGCAACGAAGTGTGCTGCAAAGTGACGGAGATCTAGGCCAGGGTACTCTGAGAGCATGTTTAATGTTCTAACCAAGCCTAGTCCTGAAATTGCATCAAACAAGTTTTCCCCAATGTCAGTGTGATCAGATTTCTCTTTATTTGCAGAGATTAGTCAAGTGTAAAATTCTGGATTGTTCTAAAAATATCTATTAACATCACTTTGTGATAATTTCTAATATGATGCAAACCTGGAAAATATTATGTCCTCTTTGCCTTGCTGTTTCATTTAAACTGTGGACTCTAACATAGGTATCAGAGTACCCAGGTTTGGATATGGGCCAACATATTCTCCAGTTAATGCTCATCTGCACCCAGCCCGGCTTCCATTGCTAAGGTGGGAGACTGAAGATTACTCCTCTCCTTGTTCAAGTCTCTAAGGTGCCACAAGTCGTCGTCCTTCCTCTCTTTTTAGTTTTTATTGCAGTCACTACGGAAACCAAACAGCAATGGTCCCTAGTGGCAGGAGCCCTATAGAAACAGGTCTGCTGCTTTCCTGGGTGACTGTCCACTCTGAGCACACTCCTGGTTAATTTGTTTTTAAGGCTTTAATACAAACGGAGGCAGACTGAGCACGTTTCTACCCTGCAATCAGACGTGTAACTGCAGCATGCGTAGATGTACCCGAGCTACCTTTGGTCTACCTAGCTCCAATAAGAATAACGGGGACGCTGCGGCAACATGGGCTAGCCATTGGAGTATGTAACCAGATTTGAGGACAGGCTGATACTGCCCTGTTGCCGCAGCTTCACTGCTGTCTGTCAAAGCTAGCAGCAGTCACACCTCTACCTGCAGGGTAGACAGACCCTTGGGAGAGCACTCAAGTGATGTCTTTTAGTCTGCAGAATGAAGAGTTGGCAATGCCTCTCCCTTATGCTTCCCCCACCCAGGTGAACATGTTGCAAGCCTCTTCTGGAAGGCACACCTCTAGGGAAGAGGCTCTGCGCTGAGTCTGCGCCCTGGTCGAGGGAAGTCAGTGGGAAAACTCCCATTGGTTTTGATGGGTGGAAGATTTGAGCGGGTTCATTGACATTGTGGGGTTACCAAATGTGATCATACAGCTCACTGAGCAGCCAGCTAATAGTAATGGCTTTTAGCCAGCTCAGGCTTGAATCTGAAATAGTGACCTACATGTGAGAAGCCTCGAGAGGGAGTATATGGGAAAAGGGCAGGAGAATATTGAGCATTTTAAACCTGTAATGTAAATCCTGAACATTGATGCAATGTCTATGCTAAAACTTCAGGATAAATGTAACTTTATATCCCCTACAGAGCTCTGGATGTCTGTATGCTGGCTTTTTCCTGGAAGTTATCTGCAGTATTAAACAAGGTTGATATACCTTTTGCTTTGTGTGTGACTATTTTATGGAGAAAATATGTACCATATCTGAAATTATGGCAGTCTTGATCAGGAATGTTATATAACCAACAAACAACCCTCCCTTCCCCCCTCACACTTCTTTTGCTTTAGAAAAATCAAAAACTCATTTGTTCAGAGAAATAAAACGGCTCTAAGTAGCTGCTGCTCTCTGGGATATATCATCAGGCTTCAGGACTGTGCTGCTGTCCTAAGCATTGAGACACATTCACCTACTGCAATAAGTCAATAAGCTAAGAAGTTGATCACTATTTATGGCCCTGCCTTGCACTGCCTTTGCCTCCATTCAGAGCCTTGCTGGCTTCAATGGCTGCAGTGACTCTGCACCCTAGCAGCAGTCTGCCGGTATGCTAGCAATACTGGATAAAGGCCTATTACTGTAGCCACTTTCTCCTTTGAATTTTTAGTTACTCTTCTGAGCTAGTAAGGAAAATTACATTGTATACTGCCCAAGTAATACTGGACTACATGGGCTGCAGGTCTGTGCTAGTATGACAATTCTGTTTTGCAGCACAGCTGTTTTGTAACCAACAGCGTTAGCGTCCTGAAAAATCTAGGCAGAGTCCTGTAGGAGGAAAGACTTTACACACATAACTTGAGTTTATAGCCATGTATGATCTTAGAATTTTTATTCCTTTTTATTTTGATAGGAGTTTTTATTCCATCCATCTCACAATTGCAGTGCATTTCTCTTGGGGTCTATAACTGGGAACGAAAGCTGACATTTGACAGAGCGAGAAGCGGGTGGGGAAGAGAAATACCCGCAGTGGGTTGGAAGATTTCTTGTTTTTCTGATGACATTCTTCTCTGAGAGGTAAAAGAAGAGTCTTAGCTGAATGTGTCCTGTGATTAATTTGTAGTTTTTCATGTTAATTATAACCACTATTTGTGAAATCAGGAGGAGGGCAAAGTATCAGATACAATGATTCTTTTCAAATAATTTAAATATATAAGCTGATTTGAATAAACTTTTCTAAAACCCAAGAGAGAAGACAATTCTCTAACACTTTACCCATGACAGGCAAACCTAGGATTGTGCAGAAAATATAAGATGTGTTGCTTTACATGAGACTTTTCTAACGCTGTCAACCCTTGTAGACATGTGGCTCCATTTGATGCATCCTGACAATGAGTTAACAGCAGCCCAGTCCTCCACATTCAGAACAGGGCACATCTGTTATACGTTTGTTGACCTTCAAGGCTCAGTTAAGAACTAGCTGGAAAACATCCCTTTTCATTTCTATTTTTTCTGGACTCTTGAACATGTTAGCGAGCTACTGCCGAAGGGATGGCTCTGTAAAGTCTGGTCAGACTGTACATTGTAGATGACAAGCCTTTTTTACCTGTAGTACACTCCTCTGCCTACATGGCGAAGGGCTCCATCTGCCCGTTTTGTTCTGAGAAGTGACTTCCTAGAACATTCCGAGGTGTCTTTTTGTTTTCTGGGGCTGTTTTTCTGACACTTCGCACCATTTCAGACCATCGGTTAGTGATCTGGGGCATAAACCTTGCTTGGCATGGCAGATAGAGGCTTATTTTTAGACCCTGCTAGGACGTCAGAGGTGCCTGGAAAACCGTTGTGTAGTGGGAGCTTACAGGACCCAAAAGCTCTCCCAGCGTAGTGTAGCCCAGAAATGTATCTAGTGCTAGTTCCTATTTCTAGGAAGGTCAAACACTAGTCCCAAACAGCATAAGGGGGGAAATGTATTTTAGGGGAGATGGGAGTACTGGAAGGAGTCTGTCTAAGGGACAGCTGGAGGGCTCAGATTTCCCATCTCTAAATCCGCACCATTCAGTATTTTTCCATTACCAGCTTGCACTTTTTTGAGTCTGTTTCACTCCATGTTGTACCACATTACTATAATTATGTGACCTAGTCTCCTCAGAGTGAATTATCAACAGGCTGTGCCACCCCTTTCAGGCAGAAGGAGGCAGTGTTGCCTAATAGAGCTTGCACTAGGATTCAGAAGACTTGAAGAGCCACTTCCCTCACTGGGGCTGTATAATGAGGATGATAGTGACCTCTTTCCTAAATCGCACTGAAGTCTACCAATGACAGGCACTGCCTAAGAGCGGGGGTAGTGGGATTATAACTCTGGGGGATCCTTCAAGCATTCTTCGAGTACAGTCATCAAGGGTAACACTTTCAAAAGTACTTGCGTCCCATTTTCAAAAGTGACTCTGAGCAAGGTATTGATACTGGAGAAGGCTGCGGGTTGGTCACTGACCCCATGACTTTCCGTGATCTCTGTGACTTCTGCAGCAGCTGATGCTGGCTCACAGGCTGTCCGAGCCAGTGGCAGCAACAGTTTGGGGTGTGTGAGAGGGGGATTGAGGGTACAAGGAGTGCTTACCTTGGGGTGGGGGGCTCCCCAGCTCCCACTGACATAGCCATGCAGCTCCTAGGAAGTGACGGAGGGGTCTCCATGTCTCCTGCTACCTGTGCCTGCAGGCCCCGCCTCCGCAGCTCCCACTGGCAGCTGGCGCTTGTTGCAGGAGCAGCGTAAGGAGCCCCCAGACCCTCATCTGCCTAGGAGCTACAGGGATGCAGAGCTGGGTAGGGAGACCTGCCAACTCTCCCACCCCAGCACCAACAGGGGTCCTGGGCCTCCTCCACCAGCACCCCCAGATCACCCTCTCCTGTGCACCTGCAGCCCACCTGCCCAGGTTTTCATCACTGCTATTTTTAGTAAAAGTCATGGGCCATGAATATTTGTTTACTGGCCCTTACCTGTCCATGACTTTTACTAAAAATACCTGTGACTAAAACGTAGCCCTAATAATGGAGACTCAGTTGCTGTGGCTGAGTGAGACAGAAAACACAAACTGTTTTCCCTTTGTGGGGAGAGGCAAGTAGCCATGAGAAGGGATGAGGAGGTGCTGAGAGCTGGGAGATCTGCAGGACTGGAGTTGGGGCCAGGTCGCAGAGCATCACTAGGGGCTGCTTGGCGCTCTGCGTTCTGTGGCCTCCCCTCTCAGAGCACAGCAAGCTCTGAGGATGTAGGGCACTGGCTCCCATCTGCTGCTTCATGCTATTCTCGGTATGCTCTTTCAGTGGGGTTAAGAGTGCAGATTAACTAGTGCTGTAAGAGAAGCATTTGGAGCCTCAGCTAAGTGATGTTGTTCAGCTTTTTCCACCGGCCTGGAAGCAGAAGAAGAGAAGGGTTTACAGAATTCCCTCCCTTGACTTCCAGTCTCCCTTGAGCATGCCTGTTCATCTCCACTTCTCCTCACTGAACACTGGAGGGGCTAATTGCACCCACAAGTGGCTACTGTAAATGATCCACTTACTCAGTGAACATTATACTTGGCATGCAAATTTCTGCCCTGCTGCTGCATGTGTCAACCTGTACTTCAGTGGGAGTTGTGTGGGCACCCGGGGTCAGGAATTGGGGCTGCGTATTGTTAAAATTAATATGACTGAAGTCTCACCTTCTCAGGATCTGTGCAGCGTACTCTTCTTTACATTTCAGTCTGTTTGCATAAGACTGGTTAGTTTCACTTCTTAGGTCTTAGGCACTGGCGTGCTGCTGCTGTAATAGATTCACAGGACTGCAAGGAAAAGTTTAATTAAACAAAAAGTCTCTCCACTTTAAATTAAATTTGAACATTAAGGAAGACATCTCTTCTTACCATTTAATCTCTTTTGTTTTTAATACAATTTTTATTATAAAATCATGAATGTAATCCTATTAAAAAGACATACAGCAAGTGCTAATTTATTGGAATTTTTCGAAAAGAATAATTTAGTCAGGAGAAAAATGAATGTAACTTACAATTGTAACTTGTGGAAATTGCATCGTAAAGGGACGCAGTCGTTTTTGTGTTTTGTTTTGTCATTGTTTTGTTTTAAAAAACAAATAGTTATATTTTAAAGAACTCCAGTCTCTGAGGTACCGTCTTTCACAATTTATGTTCTGATGCTTATATTTTTGTAGAAAGTCCTTTAAATATAAATTTTAACGTTGAAAAGACAAAATAAGCAAATGGATTTTTGTTTTGTTTCTTGTTACCTTTCAGTAGTTGTAATCTTTGGTGCTACTTGTAAGTAATAGCAGGAACAGAATAATCAAACATGATTTAATTTGACTGTGCTGCGTGAAATTTTACCCAATACAAATAACCTTGAATCCATTTTTAAAAGTGGTTTAACACAAATGTTGGTGCCTGGGCAATATCAGATTCTCAGTGCCCTAATCTTTATGGTTATGATCCTCCCAAGTACTGAACATCCTTAGCTCTGCCTTCTTGCAGCCAGAACCACTCCATATCATGATGCGTCTGTCTGCTTTCTACCTCTTCATGCCCCGCCTTCCACTTTAAGCCCCACACAGATGATAATTAACGGCTATTGATTGCACATTGCTTAGTGAACTAAAATTTTCAAATTCAGTGTTTCTGAACTAATGTGGGGCTTGTTCACTTCAATTAATGCCACTCTTCTGGAATGGAATGGCTGTAAATTGCACAAACAGTCTCTTGCTCAGTTTTGTTTTTGGGTGTTTTTTTTCTCATTTAAACCTGCGTACTTTCTTATGAGCAATCAGGTTATCTTTCAATGACTTTATGCAGTTCGCTGAACTTTTCCTTTCACTGAACTGTCAGTCCTCCTGTGGTGTCTCCTCCAATCCCTTCCATTCAAGAGAATACTTGCCTTCTCCTTTTCCCCTTGCCCACCAGGACCACCATGGTCTGTGCTATCCCTGGGCCAGGAAGAGGACTAAGAATGCACAGCCTGACTTCTTTTTCAGAGGGGGTGAGCATCCACAGATCCCATGTGAGCCAGAGGGAACTGCAGAAATGATGAGCTTCTAAAGATCAGGCCATGTTGTGAGTGCGAGGGGAGGGTGTTAGAATAAAGGCTAGATATAGCATATGGATTAAATGTTTCATATAAATTCTTTGGGTCAAGGACTGTAATAGAAATGTTACAGAATGTTTGTTTTCCCCGACAGTACATTCACATGAACTTGTGACGACCTCATCATCCTTACCCAGGATTCAATTGTGCCTCTCAGTCACAGATCCAGGAGAGGGACCATGTGGAGCTGCAGCTCCCAGAGTGAGTTCTGGGAGCAGCCAGCTATGTATGGGGGCCTGTACTGGCTGCTACATCCCTTAAAGAAAGTGTACCTTGAGCTTGCCTCTGGTGCTGCCAGCCCTGCAAGCTAAAGCAGGGAATGGATGGTAGCCTCCCCATTGAGGCTTTTGAAGTAACTAATGCCACTCGCCAGGGATGGTTTTTGCCTTCAGAGGAGTATACGGTTTGCAGCAGTGACCTGGCCCTGCAACCAAAGCAAGGGCTGCTTAGCTGTCCACAATCTGACCCACAGGATGTGGCAGTAGTAACACCTTACCTTTCTGTGTAGCGTCGCTTCAGGTAGTGGGTCCAAGAGCCCTTTGCAGATGAACATATGAGAGAACAATGCACAGCAGGGTGCAGCCGCATCTGGGTTGACGATGTGGGGATTGGTGGTTTCTTGCTGTCTGCCCGAGTGTGGAGAGGGGAAAATGTTATCTGAGGACCCTGGGCACAACTCCTTCTCTTGCAAGAGATGCCATAGGACCAGGCAGAATATCTGCCTCTGCAACCACCCTACCTTACAGAGGCTTCTTTCTCTCATACTTCTGTCCCTGGATCTGATCATGGCGGGAGTGTTGGGCTTCTCCTCTTCCATTCCTGCTACCAGCCCCTGCCTCCTCACCCTTCCCACTCTTTCTTCTCATTTGAATGACACTGCATCTGACTCTTCTCTCCTTTCCCCCTCCATATGTCACTGTCTTCTACCATCCACGCAACTCCTTCCCATCAGGCTTCCTTTCTGATCTCTTCCTCTCCTCTTTGCTACCTCCTTTCGCCATCATTGTGAACAACAACACTGTTATGCCTGTCACTCAGGCCCATAACTTGGGTGTTCTCTTCAACTCAGTCTCTCTCTAGGTCCTCACATCCAGGCTGTGGCTAAGTTTTCCGTGTCTCTTTTCTGTATAGCATCACTATGGTATAGCCTTGCTGGTACAGCCTTTCCAATACAGCCACGCAGCTGAAACTTTCGTTCAAGCTCATCATTTCACATCTCCATTAGTACACCATCCTTCTCTTTGGCCTTGACAAATTCATCTTTCTTCATTCGTATCCATTCAGAAAGCTGCTGCAAAGGTCAGGCTCTCTGCTTTTACTATCTCGCCTCTTTGCGTCCCTTCACTGGCTCCCTCTTCTCTATTGCGTCAAACATAGGCCATGTCTCTTCACTTCCAAGTCACTTCATGGCCTGTCATCTGTTGTTCACTATGGACATATTCTCCTGCCTGTGACTGGCTCATGATAGCAGCACTTGTTAAATCTTCAAACAAGCACCTTCATGTGGCCCTCCATGCTTCAAAGGAGCTCCCTATAAGCATCTACCAAGTTACCAAACTCTCCTTCCTCAATGCCTATAAAAAAAAAAAACTGACAGCAGTTAGGCAATTGGTGTACTGGTTCCATTGCCTGTGATGCTGACCAATAACATCTCATTGTTCCCTTGTGTGTCTGTTCATCTGTTGTCTCTTGTCTTGCACTTAGACTGTGAGCTCTTTGAGTCACAGGCGGTCTTTTTGTTCTGTGTTTCATGGATTCCAAGGCCAGAAGGGACCACTGTGAGCATCCAGCCTGACCTAGAACTTCCACAAAATAATTCCTAGAGCAGACGTGCTAGGAAAACAGCCAATCCTGATTTAAAAATTGTCTGTGATGGAGAAGCCACTCACAGCCCTTTGAAATCATTCCACGTGTTAATTACACTCACTGTACAAAAATGTACATCTTATTTCCAGGGTGAATTTGTCTAGCTTCAATTTCCAGCCATTGGGTCATGTTAGACCTTTCCCTGCTTGACTGAAGAGCCCTTTATTAAATATTTGTTCCTCATCTAAGTTCCCATAGACTGTAATCATGTCACCTAGTAATCTTCTCTTTGTTAAGCTAATTAGATTGAGTTCCTTTGTATAGTGATCAGCACAATGGGTCCTCGTCTTGACAGTACAATACAAACAAATAATTGTCTGTTTTTTTTCAGGTTTTCCCCAAATGATGCACACATCAGGCAGAACTGGCTGAAAAGTGGGGAAATGTTTTGTGAAATACTTTATGAAAAAATTCTTTTTTTGGTTGGGTTTTTTTTTTTGTTTGTTTGTTTTAAATTCTTAGACCAGCTGTAGTGTCCATCGCAGAAGAATGAGGGGTTGAGCCATCCTTGCTGGGAGCTGAATTCGCAGAGCTAGCAAAGCTAGTTAAATTGACTTCAAACCTGATGCCTAGCTCACTGAGTAGTATCCCTTCAGGGTTGTAGTATAATAAGATGAATACTCCATTGGGGCAGAGACCGTCTGTGCATGCCTTGTGCAGCACTCAGCATGTTGGTTACTTAGCATGCTATTATTTCATGCATATGTTTAGGGATGTACAGCACAAAACATTTTCCTGTAGCTTTAAAATCTATCACTTGGTGGGATGATATTTTACTGTAGTATACTATGATTTTTTTACCGTTTAAAATCAAATTACTCATATGGTCAAAGCTAATCTAATAAAAGCCCACAATATAATATGCAAAATGTCGGGCAAATAAAAAAAAAAGTAACAACTTATTTAATGCTCCTAAACTTCTTCAAGGAAAAAGAGCATTTGGTAGTCTGCACAGTGTTCTTGGTTAAAAATTCTGCTTTACTGCAGCAAGTGCTGCATCTGTAGAAAGTTAAGACGAATATGAATAGTGCTCTTAAAAAACAATCACTGACATGCTGTCACTTCTTAATGCATTGGGGTTTTATTTAAAGAAAATGATTTACTTAAAATTATAATAGCTTTTTAAAGTTGGTTGTAGTAAAATTGAACAACTGTGGTGGTATTAAGGTAATAGCTGCTTTTTGGCCAACTTAGATTGTTGGATGTTCCCTACAAGATTCCTTTGTGGCATTGTATGGAAGGATTAAGCTATTTTTAACACTGACACCAGATGTACAAGAGGAAGAAATATTGTTACAGCTTACCATGAACAGACGTATGGAATACAAAAACAGCAACTGTGAAACCCACAAAAGCAAGGAACTTCCAAGTTAAGGTTGGCAGTGCCCTTACTCCTCCTGCTGTGGATAAGTAACAACTCATATAACACAGTATGTAGGAACACTTAGCCCCTAGCAGTCACATGCTCGCAGTAGCTATGTGAGTGTTTGTCAGCGAGGCACAGCAACACACATCTTAAGGGGAAGTTGGGTTTTCTCTTTTTTGAGTAACTAAGCTTCCCAAATGGTCCTCAGTACCCATGGAGGCCTCCTAAATCAAGCGTGGCTACAGTGCGAAGTCTTATAGTTAAATCTCGCCCAATCTGCTCTTGACCAGAGAAACCTGCAGTTGTCAGTCTTGCTTTCTGAAAGTTGGCAGAGTTTCTGGTGGAAAGGTTTCCTGTGTGCAAAAAGCTAGATCCACCAGTGCTTTTGTGGGGTTATGTAACACAGAGGGCCCTGACTATTTACCAGTGAACAGAGGCTTAAGAAAGTAAGTATGTTCTTCGGATCAATGTGACTTGCACATTAAATGCGGTGTTGTTACATGGGCACAGTTCTTTTTTTTCCCAAATGAATTAGATACTCCATAGTGATTGTCAGATTAATAGCCCTGGAAACAGAAAGCCCTCTGCTCACCACCAGTTAAAGTATAGGCAGCAGGAATGAGAGCTTCACTGCTAATGTGCCTCAAATTGCTGCTTCTGGGGAGACCATTGCTTGGGAAGAGAAAGCAGTTTGGTCTCCATGACCATACAGCCATTAGTCTCTCTGGGAGCTGGGTACGTGCTTGCTGGGGAGGAGCCTTTTTATGGTATAGATCCTGCCTGCAAGTATGTGGAATTCACGACTCCCTGCCAAGTGTCCTTCAGACAGCATGATCTTTTTAGGTACCGACCGAAAGCTGATTCACGTCGTGATTGAAACATGTGCCAGTCCCAAGCTCCTGTGTGTGCTAACTTCCTTCTCCCCTGGCACAAACCCCACTTCCACAACAAGCTTATGTTACAAGTGATTCTTAGCTATAACGCAGGCCCCACGCCAACTGAAAGGATCCCTGTATTGCCTATTTCCCCCATCCCTTCTTTTTCCTTTGCTCTGTATATGCCTTAGCAACCTTCCTGCCCATATCTTTCTTCACCACCGTGTTCTGCCTTGCCAGGTTGCAGCTGCCAGTCACTTAGTTCAAGATGCTAGTGTTAAAGGTATTGGCTTGTATTAAAATATTTTTTAATACAGACTCAGATACAATTGACAAACTGTTCATCTAATAGATACTTTCCTATATCCCTGTTTTCAGCTGCCCCTCTGACTTAGGAAGGCCACATGATCTGGTGATTAGAATACAGAGCTTGGAGTCAAGATGATTTATGACTCCAGTTCCTGCGTCTGCCACTGATACTCTGTATTGACCTTGGGTTCCTCTTTGTGCCTGTTTCCCCCATATAGGCAATGTGGATAGTAATACTCATCCTTGTTAATAAATGTTTGCCAAGGGCTTTAGGATCCTTTAGCAAGAGGTGGTACGTGCTGGATAAGTGCAAAGTGTTTTGTCCTTTAAACTTTTCTAAACTTGTTAAGCTCCCGTTTTCAAAGAAGCGGTTTCGAACTGCATTCAGCATTGCAATGACAGTCTCTGTGAAGTCTGCCTAAAGCAGCATTATTACCTCCAGCGCCTTATGCATGCACCACAGGATGGCAGTTGGCGTTGGTCTTTTGGCAATGGCGTCGCAGCAGGAATTCTATTCCAATTCGTTATCCACCCTAGCCCCTAGTCCTTTGTTGTTGCTGCTTTTGAAACAGCAGTATTCCACTTTCTAGCTACACAGATGATTATTTCTCCCCAGGGTCATTACTGTACATTTATCTATAGGAGGTCATCTCACTTACATCTGCCCAGCTGTCTGAGCTTGCCAGATCACTTTATGTTTTTGATGTATCCTCTCTAGTGTCTACTATTCTGCCTGGCTTGGCATCACCCACAGATTTAATGAATGTGGAGTTAACGTTGTCTTCCAGACTGTTATGTGAATGGAGGAGAGAGAACAGTGCAGGGACCCACTTGATACCGCCTTTCATTTTCAGACTGTTTCTACTTGGTTACAAAGTCGTTATTGTAACTAACACTGTTCTTGTCCATTTGGTTCCTCTGAGCCCCATTTCTACTTTTTCTGCCCCCTTCTGCCAATGGCCTCGCTGTAAGCAGAATAATCTTCTAGCCAGCCCTGGCTCTGCTTGGTTCCTGAGGTAGTTAGACTGCTACAGAGCAAGGAAACTCCCTACCTATTCACGCCCCTGAGGAGTGTCATATTCTTGGAGTTAGTCATATGTTCCTGGAGAATGCAATAAATGAACTGTTACTTTTGAACCCTGCTTCCCCCATGTGACATCATGCCCTGCTGCTGCTAGATTGCCAGAACTGACCCTTCCCCTAAATACAACATTAAGGCCTAGTCTACACTGGGGGGGAGGGGGGAGAGATTGATCTAAAGGTATGTCTACACTACGGGATTATTCCGATTTTACATAAACCGGTTTTATGAAACAGATTGTATAAAGTCGAGTGCACGCGGTCACACTAAGCACATTAATTCGGCGGTGTGCATCCATGGTCCGAGGCTAGCGTCAATTTCCGGAGCTTTGCACTGTGGGTAGCTATTCCGTAGCTATCCCATAGTTCCTGCAGTCTTCCTCGCCCATTGGAATTCTGGTTGAGATCCCAATGCAAAAACAGTGTCGTGGGTGCCTCTGGATAAATGTCGTCACTCAATCCTTCCTCCGTGAAAGCAACTGCAGACATTTCGCGCCCTTTTTCCCTGGATTGCCCTGGCAGACGCCATAGCATGGCAACCATGGAGCCCATTTTGCCTTTCGTCACTGTCACCGTATGTGTACTGGATGCTGCTGACAGAGGCGGTACTGCAGTGCCACACAGCAGCATTCATTTGCCTTTGCAAGGTAGCAGAGACTGTTACCATCTCTATTGCACCGTCTGCCATGCCATTGTAAATTGGCGATGAGATGACGGTTATCAGTCATTCTGTATCATCTGCTGCTGTCATAGGTGCTCCTGGCTGGCCTCGCTGAGGTCGGCCGGGAGCGCATGGACAAAAATGGGAGTAACTCCCTGGGTCATTCTCTTCTTTGTTTTGTCTAAAAATAGTCAGTCCTGCCTAGAATATGGGGCAAGTGTACTAGAGAACCAGAGAGCACAGCCGCTTCCTGTCAGAGCCCCAGAGATCCCACAGAAATGATGAGCTGCATGCCATTCTAGGGGGTGTCCCTGCAACAACCCCACCCATTGCTTCCCTCCTCCCCCAACCCTCCTGGGCTACCGTGGCAGTGTCCCTCCATTTGTGTGATGAAGTAATAAAGAATGCAGGAATAAGAAACACTGACTTTTTAGTGAGATAAAATGAGGGGGAGGAATCCTCCAGCTGCTATGATAGTCCAGGCAGTACAGAATCTTTTCTTTAGACATGAAGGTGGGGGGGGGAGGACTGATGGAGCTCAGCCTCCAGTTGCTATGATGAAGATGGTTACCAGCCATTCTGTACCATCTGCTGGGAATGACAGGGAGTCAGTCCCATTTTTACCCAGGCGCCCCCGGACGACCTCACTGAGGCCAGCCAGGAGCACTCACGGGCTGAGGATGACGATGGATAGCAGTCATATTGTACCGTCTGCCACCGGGAAGGGGATGCTGGTGTTCAGCGCTGCAGCACCCTGTCTACCAGCAGCATGCAGTAGACATAGGATGACATTGAAAAAATGCGAGAAACGTTTTTTCCCTTTTCTTTTTTGGGGGGGGAAGGGCATATACCCTGAAACACCCAGGAAAATGTTTTTGATCCTTCAGGCATTGGGAGCTCAAATGCTTTTTGGAGACTGCGGGGACTCTGGGATAGCTGGAGTCCTCAGTACCCCCTCCCTCCCTCCATGAGCGTCCATTTGATTCTTTGGCTCTCCGTTATGCTTGTCACACAGCACTGTGCTGTGGACTCTGTATCAGAGCCTGGAGATTTTTTCAAATGCTTTGTCATTTCATCTTCTGTAAGGGAGCTCTGATAGAATAGATTTGTCTCCCTATACAGCGATCAGATCCAGTATCTCCAGTATGGTCCATGCTGGAGCTCTTTTTGGATTTGGGACTGCATCACCACCCATGCTGATCAGAGCTCCACGCTGATCAGAGCTCCGAGTTGAGATCGCTTTCCAGCGCGGTCACAATGGTGCACTGTGGGATACCGTCCGGAGGCCAATACCGTCAATTTGCGGCCACACTAACCCTAATCCGACATGGCAATACTGATTTCAGCACTATTCCTCTTGTCGGGGAGGAGTACAGAAACTGATTTAAAGAGCCCTTTATATCGATATAAAGGGCCTCGTTACGTGGACGGGTGCAGGATTAAATCGGTTTAACGCTACTAAATTCGGTTTAAACGCGTAGTGTAGACCAGGCCTTAAATGCGCAACTTCAGCTACGAGAATAGCATCGCTGAAGTCAACGTATCTTAGATCGACTTAGATTGACTTACTTTGTGTCCTTGCGGCATGGGATCATTGTCTGCCGTGCCCCCGTCGACTCCGCTTCCGCCTCTCGCCTTGGTGGAGTTCCGGAGTTGAGACGTGATACATTGATCCCCGATAGATCGATCACTACCTGCCGATCTGGCTGGTAATGTAGACATACCCTAACAGTGAACAGC
This sequence comes from Gopherus evgoodei, assembly GCF_007399415.2. Lineage (NCBI taxonomy): Eukaryota > Metazoa > Chordata > Testudines > Testudinidae > Gopherus > Gopherus evgoodei. The sequence continues at coordinate 127,263,569 of NC_044328.1, read as the reverse complement.
AAAGCTTAGATGTATTCTGAACATCCCTATTAATCAGCCTGTGAGGGGTGCATGGCACTGCAGTGAGTTTGAATTGGGGAATTGCTCCTCCAGTATCTTGTCACATTTCAGCTGTTGCAGAGGAAGGTATAAAAAACCAGATGGTGGAGAATTATGGAATAATCTGCCCAAGGGGAAGTTTCTTCCTAACTGCTGTCAGGAAGTCTGGTTGAAAAGGGAGAGAATTCTGAAAAGGTGGGATAATATTGCAAATGCTCCTCTACCCTGAGCCTGGTTAGTAGGGTCAATCAGCACAAACGTTTGCCTTTAACTCAGTTTTCTGTTGTTTTGGTCTTTGCATGTGTTTTAAATAAAGATGGAATTGGTTTTTCCAGGTGAAGTCCATTGCTGGCAACATCTGTATGTGCTATGTACTGCCAGCATAAAAGGATTAAGATGCCATCACTATATGAAACATCAACACCATTAGCTAACTTTTTTTAGGCATAGAAACACTAGTGCCTATCAACTCTAAACTTTTTTTAAAAAAGCTTTTCTTAGCCTTTAATTTGTTCCCTTAGAGCATTTTGTACCTTGTTGACCTTGAGACCTGACTGCAAATTACAAGAGAAATAGCCTATAAAATATACTATTAGAACATTTTTATTCTCGGTCATAACCGTTCCCCTTTGGAGTTTGAAGCTCCAGTGTTAGTGCCTGGAAACCAGAGTGAACCTAATTAGAGAGAGATTAATGTGGTTTTACTTCATTCACACAGTTAAATTAATTGTAAAATTGGCTAGGTGTGTAAACCTTGTAACCTGACATGATCCTGGTAAAATCCCAATCATGGGCCTGTTGCTGATCTCCTATCAGTTTCACACCAAGATGGGTCCATTGACTTAAATGGAGCCACTCCTAATTTACAATGTGAATGAGAAGAGTATCAGCCTCTGTGTGAATTGCTGAGGAATTGCTGTCCTGCTCGTTCATGGAGTGACCTGGCTTCAGTGTAAAACTGTGCAACTTGATAGATCAGAGGGAGATATATGGACCTTGGCAAAGATTCAGTGTGGGATCTGCTTTGTGTTGGATATCTTCCCCCATCAAGAGAACTTTGGACTTTCTTTGCAAGAGTATAGATTCACTGACCTGGTGGGTCTCTTACATCTCACATTCTCACATGGCTTAAATAATAACTTTTAAATATTAATATTGGGGAAGGAAGGAAGAGAGGAGGCTGTATTAGAGGAGTCCCTAAAATTACAGTAGTAATCCAACCGTAATGGCTAGGAGTCTCTTTGGACTGGTCTGTATGGTATGGCAGAGCGGTATAATGTGATCTAATATGTGACCCTCTAACTCCCCCACATTGACCCTGATGGTGAGCTCTAAGAGGTGCATCTCAATGTGTACTGTTTCAGATGAGACTACATCAAAGCACCATCAGAACCTTTTGAGCGCGCATCATCAAGGTCTGGGTGGGGCAGTTAGAGCACTCCACAGCTTATTCCCCTCTGATGGGCATCACCACGCCATGTAGACAACTTTGAGCATTAACAAATTGTGGGTCAAATCCTGAACCTATTGAAGCCAAGGAGACTTTTGTCATTGACTTCAGTGGGATCAGAACGTCACCCATTGTGTATTAGTAATTAAGGCCCTGATCCTTACACACATGCTGAGCTTTACTCATATGAGTAATACACATGACTTCAATGGGACTGATTAGATGAGTAAATGTGACTGTCTTACGTAAAGGTGAGCATGTGTGCGTTTTGCAGGAGTGGAGTCCAGGTGAACAAATATTTCTTAATTTCTTTTGGCTGATGTAGCCTGTATTTAGTTTGGATACTTCTTGGTACAACGCACCCAATAGCAGTGGTGGACAAGCTGTGGCCCGCGGGCCACATGTGGCCTGTCAGGGTAACCCACTGGTGGGCCATGAGACCATTTGTTTACATTGACGGTCTGCAGGAATGGCCGGCCACAGCTCCCAGTGGCTGCGGTTCGCCGTTCCCGGCCAATGGGAGCTGCTGGCAGCTGTGCCTGCGGATGGTCAATGTAAACAAACTCTCGCAGCCGGCCAGCGGATGACCCTGACGGTCCGCAAGTTGCCCCCCACTGTTCTATAGTAAGTTTTTTGCAAATGGAATGAAAGTTTAGTAATACAAGACTGACTGTGCTTAGCTGGGAAATTTTGCTGATGAGGGGTTAAACTGCCGTGTAGTTTGGGGGCTAGGGTGGTGGCAAATATGAGGTTTGTGGATTAGTGAAGTGGGAATCAATATGATTCTGTGGTATTCTGAAAGCAAGGAAGTGAAGCACAAAAGGCTCCATTGAGGCCCCTTACATTGCTGTTCAGAGGCTGATCCTACAGCCATATGGGCTACGGCCCCGTATTACTGCAGGGTCAGATAAGCTTAGAGCCCACGCTTTCAGCTTGAGCTTAGAGTTCTCTTACTTGGGTGTGTTTGTCAAACGCTTTGCTCACGGTGGAACAAGAATGGAAATAAAATGATCCCCTTCTGCAGTCATTAGTTTACTTTATCTCCTGCATTAACCCAGCACTGACTTTATCTGTACTGAAGGAGAGAGGGAGGGAAAGGGTCAGCTTCCCTTCTGTGTTAGCTTGCTCTCTTGACATAAGAACATGAGAATGGTCTGACTTAGTATGGCCAGTAGTCCACTATCCTGTCTTCTGACAGTGACTGGTGCCAGATGCTTCAGAGAGAGTGACCAGAACAGGGCAATTTATCAAGTGAGCCATCCCTAGTCCCATCTTCTGGCAGTCAGAGGTTTAGGGACACCCAGGGCAGGGGTTGCATCCCTGACCTTCTTGGCCAATAGCCATTGTTGGACCTATCCTCCATGAATTTGTCTAATTCTTTTTTGAACCCAGTTATTCTTCTGGCCTTCACAACATCCCCTGGCAATGAGTTCCACAGGTTGATTGTGCGTTGTGTGAAGAAGTGCTTCCTTTGGGTGTGTGGTTTTTTTTGTTTTTTTTGGTTTTTTTTTAAACCTGCTGCCTGTTAATTTCATTGGCTGATCCCTGGTTCTTATGTTGTGTGAAGGGATAAATAACACTTCCTTATTGACTTTCTCCCTAGCATTTGTGATTTTATAGACCTCTATCATATCCCCCTTAGTTGTCTCTTTTGGAAGCTGAACAATCCCAGTCTTTTTATCTCTTTTCATATGTGAAATACTTCCTTATGCTTGTCTAAAACCTTCTGCCTATTGGCCCTGTTTTGAAGTCCAACTTTTGTGTGTACATTGGGGCAGTTGCGAGCGTCACAACTGATGTCAGTGATATGGTCTGATGACTTCACTATGAGATCTGGTAGAGGGAGGAGTTGTGCAGCCGTTGGGATTACCCCTCTTGGGAAGCACAGACAATGACAGTTGACAGTTAACAAACATTAAAAAACAAAAAAACCCAACCCACCTGTGTTGAACACACAGGCCAAGAATTTTCAGAGTTACTTGTGATTTCCAGTACTTCCATTTTTGTGTATGTGCCCAACCTGAGATTTCTTAAAGGGGCCTGATTTTCACGATGGCCTAAGCATTTGCCCTCTGAAAATTAAACCTCTTTAAGGTATCTCAGTTTAGCACCCTGTCATAGTATCTTTCCCAGTTCTGGACCTTAGCATCCAAAATATGGGTACTAGCATGAATTCCCCTAAGCTTAATTACCAGCTTCGATCCTGTAACGCTGCCACCAATCAGGACTTAGAGTAGAGCGCATGATAGACTCTGGTCTCCCCCAAAACCTTCCCTAGGGACCCCAAGACTCAAATTCCTTGAGTCTCACAACAAAGGGGAATAAACCATTTCCCTTCCCCCTCCTTTCTTCCTCCCAGCTCTTTCCCGCCCTGGGTACACTAGGAGATCACCATGATTCAACTCCTTGAATCTCCATACAGAGAGGAATGATACCTTCCCCCATCCTCTTTTCCCTTCACCCAGAGGCAATCCAGATTCAAGCTCCGTGAATCTAAAACAAAGGGATTCCCTCTTCTCCCCTCCCTCCCTGTTAAGTACAGACTCAATTCCCTTGAGCCTCAACAAGGGGAAAAAATCAGACAGGTCTTAAAAGCAAAACTTGTAATAAAAAGAAAGACCTTTTACTTTTTTCTATCTCTGCAATTTAGATGGTAAAAATTTACAGGGTCTGTCAGCTTAAGAAATTGGAGAAACAGTTTCCTCCAACAGGAATACAATTGAAAATACTTCCAGCCAAATACAATTGCAAATAAAGGAAAATGAATAAGAAGACTATACTGCATTTCTACCTTTATACTTACAAAATTGGAATAGAAGATTAGAGAGCCTATAGGTACGTGTGGTCACTCTCAGAGCCCAGAGAGAACAAAGCAAAACCCCCAAAAACAAACAAAGGCTTCCCTCCACCGAGATTTGAAAGTATCTTGTCTCCTGATTGGTCCTCTGGTCAGGTGTTGCAGGTCACTGTTTGTTAAACCTTTACAGGTGAAAGAGACCTTAACCTTTAGCTATCTGTTTGACACACCCAAAATACCTAGTTCTATTAGACATGCTTGGCCTGAAGATAGTGTGTTGAATACACGGGGGGAAGGGGCAGGTAACAGCATGGTGGGATGGATGTTTGCTCTGGATTTGGGTAAAACAAAGCTCTCCTTAGGATTTTGGCTTTGTCTGTAGCTTCTGGTGACTAGTGATGGTCTAAGCAGGTCCACGGGCAGAAGCTAGGTCTCCGTGGGGAGGGTGGCTGGGGGGCTCCCTATGCAGTCAGTTGATTTATTTTTTGTCATTGAAAAAAAGGTTGAAAATGAATTGTTTGGCGCTGCTGGGTATCTGGCCAGCTTTGCTTATGTCTAATGCTAGTTCTGCAGGCGATTCCAATTATCTGATTTGGATCAGCGGCCCAAAATTACCAGCAATGCTGCATCTTGCACAGCTGATGCCAACTGAGTTGTAAACTGCATAATACAAAACCAAACTCTTTGAAATCATGCAGCAGCCTCCCTGGACAAAACTGGCAGCCTCTCTCTCTCTCTCTCCCTGACCTCCCCAGGCTCCCTTTTTTTTCAGTTCCCTTAATGGGGTCATTAGTATAACTTGAGGCTGCCTGGCTGACTCGCTAATGAGGCTGGGCTGCCTTGCCTCAGACCCAGACAGGCTTGGAGAGAGGTCCATAAAACCTGGCGATGATCATAGGGATTTGTATTCATTCTTCCCAATTCCGTGGGAGCTCATCTAATGTCCCTAGCAGTGACTAGCTGCCCTTACACACCCCGAGACCCCACTCACAGGTAAGTGGAGCCTATCCTTTTGCATAAGGTTGAGAGTCTCAGTGCCCTGCAGTGGGGGACTTCCCTGTCAATCCTCAAAGAGCTCTACATCCTGTCACGATACGCCTGCTTTTGTTCTGTGAAAATAGATTTTCAATGGTTTATTTACAGCAGCCCTGATGCTTGTGGGAGTTGTGTTTTCCTGATACCATGGAATAATGGAAAATGCATTAGGGTGAAATCAGTGGCTTCAAACTCACCGCGTTGCAAAGGGTTAATGCTCCTAGCAGCTGCTGCTGCATTCCTCTTGCTTGGTACAGGGAGTTTTAATTCCACTGGTTAATTTATTTCCCCACAATGTGACACTGTGTTCCCTGAACTATTTTTCATCTTCAAATTGCAATCTTCCGGTTAGTTCCTGTAAGGCCTGCTGTGCTCTGCGTTTATGTTCTTGTTCTCAGCCACTGCGCTGCAACCACATCATATATCAGGTACATAAGCAGCAGAAAGAATGAATAGACCTAAAGGTCCCATGCCATTTACATGAACAGATCTGTAGATTATATTCTGCAGGGTGACTCTCTCATATGGGTGGTAGCGTCTGTGTCACTCAGCAGATCCTCAGCTGAAGGGGTGCCTCTTTTCCTATTGAGTCATAAGAGATTTATGAGCATAACTCCCATTGTTCACTAATGGGAGCCATCCATGAAAATTACCCATTCATCCATTGGAGAATAGATTTAGTCTTTTATCTGGGAATCAGAGAAAAGTCACTGTAGTATAATCAAAGGAAGAAGTCTTTCTTGGAATATAATTTGTTGGTACTGTCTGACCACCATATGTCGTTTGACTTTCATCCTTTTTTGGCAAGATATAAAATCATCTGGACAAAACATGGTGCTCTGTGGTTGAGAAATATATATTTAAAAGCAATACAGTATTAAAATAGACTAGCTGCGCCTGAAATGTTTTGTAGATTTATTTGCTGTCAGAGTCTGATAAAATATTTGAGGCAAATGGCCTAGTTCTGTTTAGGCAGTTTCCTGTGAGAGGGACTAGAGAGATGGATTGAATCATTTTTTATTTTAATTGCACAAATATACTGTTAACCATTATAAATCTGTTTTCTATCAGTTGTTCTCTTTATTTTTTTCCCTTCCTCTCTTGCCTATCATTCAGTGTTTATTTTAAGACATCATCTGGAATAGTAAACACTTTTGCAGTTGAACATGTGGAAAAGTCTACATCTTAACTGTCTCTTAGTAGTATCTGATTGTGATTGCAAATAAAGCCAGTGCATCTAATCTAAGATGCTGGTTTTTATAATGAGGCTTGTTTTACAGCTAGTTAATTGTCTTGGCTCACAGCTCTTAGCCATGGTCCACACGAAGAGATAGGTCTTGTGCATGCTGTTTTACCTTCTAAAATTTGTAAATCTCTCTCTAGCTGAAAAATGATGTAGATTTCAATAAAATACCTTTTTGGTGCACACATACAAAACACCCCAAACCCAACCCCACAACTCTTTCTGCAGCCTGAATTAAACACAGGGCTAATTACTAACAGTCTGGATAACAAAGTCCCTTTATGGCTAAAACACTAATGAGATTTTTCTCTGTGCTCTTTAAGACTTCACATAATAATGGAGGGCCAAGTTCTTAATAGTCTGACTCTCAGGATTAGTTTTGAAGGGCTTATCTACATTACAAAAGTAGCAATAGTTTAACTAAACTTATTTAGTTAAACCAGTGCAAGTCCCTAATGTAGACACACTTAACCGATTTAGTGCTTGCTTAAATCAGTTTGTGTGGGTAAAATACTGAATTAAGATGAACTGGTTTAGGTGTGTCTACATTAGGGGTTTGCACCAGTTTAATCAGAACAATTTCAAATTGATTTAGTCATAGCAGTGCACCTCTTCTAATGCCAACAAGGCCTAAAATGATCAGTGTTTGGCCCAGAATGTAGTGTGTGTTAATCTAACGTAATGTATGAATGATGAAATCATTAGTTATGAAATATCAACCTTAAAGGGATTTGTGTTTTTTTCCTTAGACGGATGATTGTTTGATATCATTTGAACACTAATGCCTAGAGCATAATCTCTCCAAATATTATAATAGGTTTATATACAAGTAGATAGGGGTTAAATTCTGTATTTTCATGTGAACCCTGAATATCACTAAAGTATTGAGGAAGGAATTATCTTATTGTGCCTTAGAGGATACTTATCAAATCCATTTTATTGAAAACTGAATATACTGAGACAGAACAAATGGAAAGCTGATCAGAATATTAAATAAATAGCACAAAATTTAGTTGCTTTGTTGGCTGTAGAAGTGCGACACGGATTGATTCACTTTAGACTGTGTAGGATGTGAGATTTAGAGCTGATTAAAATTTAAGGGGAATTAGAGATGAGAGATTTCACCATGATATCTGTAGGGATCTTTGCCTTCTTACAGCAAGTAGTTACGATAGGAGCCAGTGCAAATCCATTGACAGCAGCTGTTGTTCCGGCTGATAGGTATCGATAGTACAGCAGAAATCGGTGGAGTTACTCTGGGTTTAATTTTACATTGGTGCACCTGAGAGCCAAATTGGGCCCAACGTATTTTAAATATGTATTCACGATTCTCAGATCACATATGCAGGTGTGCATAATGGTGTGCATCTCTACCTTCACCATTGGCCTGGTGTATGTACCCAGCACCCTTTGCAGTTGGACACTTGCTGTGTCTCTCCTTGTTTCACAATCTTTCTCCCCTTCTGTATACATTGGTCCCCCCACTTCCTTCCTTTTTTCCTCTTGTGGCTTTCTTCCCAGGGCAACTGGGGTGTTGTTCTTTTCTATCTGACCCTCCTGTGCACCCTCCTGCAACCTCAACCACTCCCAAGCTGCCTTGCTTCCCTAGTCCTCTTTGTATTGACCTCTGACTCCTGGCTGCTTCGCAGGATCTGGTTCTTACTGAGGGCTTGGCTACACTGGAGAGTTGCAGCGCTGGTGGTGAGTTTAAAGCGCTGCAACTTAGTAACTGTCCACACCTGCAAGGCACATCCAGCGCTGCAACTCCCTGGCTGCAGCGCTGGCCGTACACCTGGTCTGCTTGGGGTGTAACGATTGCAGTGCTGGTGATGCAGTGCTGCTCAACAAGTGTGGCCACCAAAAGTGCTGCTGTTGGCCTCCAAGGTATTAGGAGGTATCCCAGAATGCCTGCTCACAACAAACCGGAAGAATGGCTGAACTCCAAGCTCCCCCGAGCTGCTTATCTAAAAAACAAACACAGCTCCTGTTCGCTGGAGCGAGGGAGCGGAGGCAGGCAGGGGAATTGCTTTGGAAGGTTCACAGCTGTTTGCTTGAAGAGAGAAGTCACACGGCAGAGGGGGAGGGGGAGTCCGTGTTGAGCAGCTGCTTATGTGGTCTGAAGGCTATTTAGGAGTGCATAATTTGCATTTAGTGAATAAGAGAGGGGTGGGGGAAGAGCTCAAAACTTTTAAATTGATTGCAGGTTGGTGATGTGTATGTTTCAGTTCTTAGAACTTGCAAGGCAGGGAGCTGACAGCTCCAAAAATCCATTCTCTCTCTCTCCCCCACGTTCCCCCTCACCTGCCTCTTTTGAAAAGCATGTTGCAGCCACTTGAACGCTGGGATATCTGCCCACAATGCACCACTCCCAACAGCGCTGCAAATGCTGCATATGTGGCCACACTGCAGCGCTAGTAGCTGTCAGTGTGGCCACACTGCAGCGCTGGCCCTACACAGCTGTACGAAGACAGCTGTAACTCCCAGCACTGTACAGCTGCAAGTGTAGCCAAACCCTGAGTATGATGAGAAACAAGTTTGCAGTTCTCTGTTGCTGACCTGATTTGAACCTCAGAGCTCGTGGGTTCCCCATCTCCCACCTGTAAAGGAATAATGGATAACTGTAACGATTAATGTTAATAACTTAGCTCCGTTAACATTTACTTAGTGTTTTCCTGTTCTTGGAGACACGCAAGCTAATCTCCATTCATTTGACCGGACCATCTATCTGTATAGGTGCTGAAATAACTCACATAACCATGATATGCGAGTGCCTCACAAACATTAATGAATATATCCTCAACCATCTCGGAGAGGTAAGGGAGGATTACTAACTCCATTTTACACTTGGAGACTGGAGGCACAGTGAGATTAATGACTTGCAAATCTACACTGCAAGAAAAGATCTGCAGCGATGAGTCTCAGATCCTGGGCCAACTGAGTTGGGTGTATGCTGCGGGGCTAAAAATTAGCAGTGTAGATGTTCCTGCTCAGGTTCCCATCCCCTTTGCTGGGTTTCAGAGCCCAAGTGGGAATGCTTCAAGTGCTATTTTCAGCCTATCACATGAGCCCTGCAAGCCAAAGTCAGTTGACCTGGGCTCTGAGGGTATGTCTACACTGCAGTTCAAAATCTGCTGCTGGCCTGTGCCAAGTAACTCAAGCTAAGGGGCTGTTTAATTGTGGTGCAGACATTTGGGCTCAGGCTGCAGCCGGAGTTCTGGGACCTTCCCGCCTCGCAGGGTCCTAGAACCTGAGCTCCAGCTGGAGCACAAAGTCTACCCCACAGTTAAACGGCCCCTTAGTCCGAGCCCCATGAGCCTGAGTCACAGCTACTGTTTTTTAATTGCAGAGTAGACATAGCTTGAGATGCATTACCGTGGCTTTTGTTTCAGTATAGACATACCCATAGGAAGTGTGAAGCAGACTCAGGGTTTGAACTCGGATTTTCTGAGTTCTTACAACACCTTAACATCAAGACCAACTTTCCTTCTCTCGGAACTCCTCCATTTGTGTGGCTTTATATCTTGCACTTAATTGTGTCAATCATCTGAAAAGTCCCAAAGACCATAGAAGAGTGGTAGAGTGGTATTTACATAACTATTGAGTTGCCACTCAGTAGACATGAGATGTTTAGCACATTGTATTTCAAGAGTATTGTTATAGTTTGTATCATACCAAATATATTTAGCGATGTAACACAATCAAATTCCATCCTGCAGTTCCGTTAACAAACACTTGAGCTACCTTCTTGACTTACGTTGCCAGAACTTTTCAGTGGAATTATACAGTTGCGTAACGTGGCTGCTCACCTATTAAAATATAGACACTAATTATAATTAAAAACCTATGTAGAAGACTAAAACTGCATGTTTTCATAAGGATGTCAAGTTTTTAATTGCATAAATAAGATGCTGACTTAAGCAAATATTCAATTTCACATTAAAGAAAGAGATTTGTAAAGGCCTAGATTTACATAATTTAATTTTCTGCAGAGACGATACTGAAAATCAATAGCATGATTCATAGCCAGACGGCAGAATTGCCATGCAGCCATTCTTTGACTGCTTAAGCTAAAAGTTCAAAGAGTTCTACAATTGATTTTAAATGTTGTGTGCTGACTCGAGTGTTTCCCTTTAGAATCCCTAAATGGTTTAGACCCTGTCTCTTTCCTGTTTTGCCGGTAGGCCTACCCAAGGCCTGGTGGCTGTGGAATTAGTAGCAAAACTTTATCTCTGGTGGAAGTGGCTATCTAGCATCCTTCTTCTGGGTGAAGAAATCTAGATATTTCTGGAAAATCGGCTGCCATCTTTGTCTGTCTACAATTATTCTATATCTGCATGCTCAATGAAGTTATGACTGTCTAACTCCCTCTTGTGGGGCACTAGATAACTAGTTGCAGTGCACATGTCCCAGGACACATGATTCTAAGTCAGAACTGCAGGAAGTTCTGAAATACCATGTTCTTTTCCTGTTCCCCTGACTGCTGCTGCCTCCTGCTGTCCCGCGTGCTTTTTCACATCTCTCCCTATGGCGTTCCATGTCCCTCTTCTGACTCCAGATACTCCTTCTCTTTCACATTGAAATCCCCTGCTCTCCTGTCAGCAGCGAGGAGGAGAGGAAGTAGACTCTCTCCCAGCAGACAGGAGGAAGGGATATGGCATCTTGAACCTGAATCCTGCAGCATGGCCCTGATTTTTTTTATTTAAGTTCAAGTTTTCACGATTGGATCCTGCAAGTGAGCCAGGAATTTGGCAGGTGCCTGAAATGTCAGGAAAAATACTCAAAACCAGAGGTTCTGATTAAATAACACAATCTGTCAAGATTGTTGTTCACGTGGGCTGGGGCAAACCCTACCGTAATTTTTTTTTTTTTTTTTTAATTCTTTTCTGCCATTAACATTGCTGCAGAACTTCCAGTTTGCCACAAAATTTTACGTGATTGTGCTGCAGAAATCAATTGGCCGTGCCATAGAGTGAAGCCCTTTGCACTGCTTTGTAGATGGGGCAGCTTAATGTGCCTGTTACTGAAATGTAACAAGCTCCAAGGTACCTTAGTACCAACCTGCTGGTACTGAAGTATTATTTCAGTGGGAAGAATTGAACTGAACTGCCAATACTGGGTGTTCCATGAAGCGTTGTTACAAGCCCAGCCTTGCTATGCCTGGCTTGAGAAGTGACGGGCATACACCACTTGTGGTACGGCTACTACAAACAGTAACCTTTTGGACACTTAACTTCCGTAAACTGTTGGAATTTAATTATTTAATCAGGAAAGTACTAATTAACTGAACTGAGAACAGTCAGACCAGACTACGCTTGGCTTTTCTTCTAATACTGCCTAAATCTTTGGATTTAAAAGAAGGTTTTATTTTTTATCTTCTGTGCATGTATAATAAGACATAGGTATCCAGGTGCAGTGTATTGTGAAAGAGCGGAGTTCTTCAGACTACTTTTCTGACATTTGTCAACTCATGCAGCTCAGATTGGATTGTCACATGTACAGAAGCAATACACAAAATCTGCATGTATAAACTTGCCTTCTTGTGAAAGCTGAGTGTTGCTTTAAAGGAAAGAAGCAGATATTACCAGTAACAAGAAGAAAGCATGAAAGTACTCTGTGACACAGTGTAGTGAGTGTTTCCTCTTTTTGTTTTGTTTGGTGCGTTCAAGTGCTTTACTTTATGAAAGCAAACCAGATTGGTGGCTCCTTTTTAATGATGTGTTTGCTGTGTGGTGGTCTTGAGATTGTACACAAGGTGGCTGCCTGACACTACTGCCTCTTCTCCTTGGGTGGAAGGCAGCGTCAATGTCCTCCAGGCTGGATTGGATGGCATGAGCTGTTGAAGTGTGACTTCCCCTCAATGAAGTTCTCAGGCCTTCAACACTTCAGCCAATTGAATCTCAGCCTCGCCCAAGAGCTCCACACATTCATAGAGAGAGAACTTCTGTGCCATAGGAGGGCTACCAGTTGGGGATTTTTAAATGAAGTTTCTGCTGTAGTGGAACCCATTACAATACATTTACAAAAGCAGAAAGTTTATAGAATGTGCTGGACTCTGGCATGTGTGTTTCTCAAGAATCTGGCTACCCGCTGTTTTCCCTATAGCAGTTATTGTTTTGTGTATGAAAAGTAAAGCAAGTCCACACGTACCCTTCATCTGGCTAGATAGAAGGACTATCGACAGTCTAAATGTCCTGGGCTAGACTCTGCTGGTGTACGTTTGCTGTTGATACTCTTTATGGATAAATGTTGTGTAAGATGTGTTTGGTGTAGTGAGTTTGTCAGATCTGAGGTGAGAGTTATTGGCAAAGAACAGGGGATGCTTTGCCTAGGAGCCTCTGTGTCACAGTAACCCACTGTTGTCTCTTCAGAGACCTTATGCCTGACTCAAGAGTCTGTACACAGAGTCCAGGCTGAAATTGTGTCATCATGTATTTGTGTTACTGTAATGCCTAAGAGCCCCAGTCATGCACCAGGACTCCATTTTGGTAGGTTCTGTGTAAACACAGAACAAAAAGACAGTCGCTTCCCCAAAGTGTACCCACTTTGCCCCCTTTCCTCCAATACCATTGTCAGCCCGAACTCTCATTATTTTCTTCTCTCCTCTTTGCACCCTCTTCCATTCTGCTCTCCCCCCCCACCAATGAAAGGTTTTCGTTCAAGAAGCAACAAAACCTGTTCTGAAGGTAACTCAGTCATGAGGGTTTCCCAGGATGCCCTGTCTTGTGCCGTCTCCTTAGATTGTGAACTCTTCATGAAACAGAGACACTCCTTACTCCTGAACAGCACCAAACCCATTGTCTCTGCTTAACAAATAATATCTTTAGCGAGTGAATGTCGTTTTCCTAATTGCTGCTGTTTTTTGTTTCTTTTCTCAGCTCTGACTGAAGGGTACGTTGGCTCGCTGCATGAAAACAGACATGGTAGTTCTGTGCAAATACGGCGGCGTAAGGCCTCGGGGGATTCTTACTGGGCTTACTCAGGTGAGTTGACTCATACTATATTGGAGGGAAACGTGACTGGGACACTGGCAACCCCCAAACTACCTGTTTGAAATGTTTGTTGTATTAGTTTTGCTGCTACGTATGCTTCAGGAACTTGAAACAGGAATTGGACTTCTATTTTGCAAGCTATGCAACTTGGTTTTTTGTACTGACGCTCCTGAAAATTCAAGAGCTTGACTGACCCACCCTGACCTTGCCTTCCACACACACACCAGCACAATTGCATAGCACACTCATGCACTGCTCTTGGAGCCACTGCGCTCCCCAACCCGCTCTCCACAGAATAGCACTGAAGAGCTGTGATGGTTCTTGGAGGGCTCAGGACTGAGTCTCCTAGGTACCTCCCCCTCTGCCTCCAGTACAAGAGAGACTTGCTGGTGCTTAACTGAGTGTCATAGAGCCACAGACTTTGAAGGTCAAAAGGGACCAATATGATCATGTAGTCTGACCTCCTGCACAATGCAGGCTGCAGAATCTCACCCACCCACTCCCGCAACAAACCCCAAACCTACGTCTGAGCCACTGAAGTCCTCAAATCATGGTTTTAAGATTTCAAGGTGCAGAGAATCCTCCAACAAGGGACCTGTGTCCCACGCTGTAGAGGAAGGTGAAAAACTTCCAGGGCCTCTGCCAATCTGCCCTGGGGGAAAATTCCTTCCTGACCCCAAATATGGCGATCAGCTAAACCCTCAGCACATGGGCAAGACTCACCAGCCAGACACCCAGGAAAGAATTCTCTGTAGTAACTCAGATCCCACCCCATCTAACATCCCATCACAGACCATTGGGCATATTTACCGCTAGTAGTCAAAGACGAATTAATTGCCAAAATTAGGCTATCCCATCATACCATCCCCTCCATAAACTTATCAAGCTTAGTCTTGAAGCCAGATATGTCTTTTGCCCCCACTGCTCCCCTTGGAAGGCTGTTCCAGAACTTCACTCCTCTGATGGTTAGAAACCTTTGTCTAATTTCAAGTGTAAAATTCCTGATGGGCAGTTTATGTCCATTTGTTCTTGTGTCCACATTGGTACTGAACTTAAATAATTCCTCTCCCTCCCTGGTATCTATCCCTCTGATATATTTATAGAGAGCAATCATATCTCCCCTCAACCTTCTTTTGGTTAGGTTAAACAAGCCAAGCTCTTTGAGTCTCCTTTCCTCGGATCATCCTAGTAGCCCTTCTCTGAACCTGTTCCAGTTTGAATTCATCCTTCTTAAACATGGGAGACCAGAACTGCACACAGTATTCCAGATGAGGTCTCACCAGTGCCTTGTATAACAGCACTAACACCTCCTTATCTCTTTTAGAAATACCTCACCTGACGAATCCCAAGACATTAGCTTTTTTCATGGCCATACCACATTGGAGGCTCATAGTCATCCTGTGATCAACCAATACTCCGAGGTTCTTCTCCTCCTCTGTTACTTCTAACAGATGAGTCCCCAGCTTATAACAAAAATTCTTGTTATTAATTCCTAAATGCATGACCTTGCGCTTTTCACTATTAAATTTCATCCTATTACTATTACTGTTCAGTTTACAAGGTCATCCAGATCTTCCTGGATGATATCCCGGTCCTTCTCTGTATTAGCAATACCTCCCAGCTTTGTGTCATCCACAGACTTCATTAGCACACCCTCACTTTTGGTGCCAAGGTCATTAATAAAAAGATTAAATAAGATTGGTCCCAAAACCAATCCCTGAGGAACTCCACTAGTTACCTCCCTCCAGCCTGACAGTTCACCTTTCAATATGGCCTGTTTTAGTCTCCTCTTTAACCAGTTCCTTATCCAGCTTATCATTTTCATATTGATCCTCATCTTTTCCAATTTAACTAATAATTTCCCATATGGAACCATGTCAGATACCTTACTGGTGTCAGCTCCCAGTCTGTCAGGCACCCAAGCACTCTGGGATATACTAGCCTTCCCTTTACCTTGTAGATGAATAATAAATGCACCCCATTGCTGAGTCCTTTGGAAACATTCTCCTGTAGTAATCAGCCCCATATCCCCTGAACACTCATGGTAATACCGGGTCTGCTCTCCCCAAAGGAACAATGCAAAACCAGCTCTAATGATTCCGCTCTGGATCACCTCCTTAAATAATACCACTGCACTGAGATATGTTTATAGTGAAAATAATCATAAGTTTATCATCAAAGATCAAGATTCAAGAGCGAGTGAATAAGGATCGTGGTAACAGGAGAGTTACAGATGGAACAGAATCATTACATGGTTCCTAGAGACTAAAGTTAAAACTTATTCAGACAGAAGGTTAGCCTAAGACAAATTATCTCACCTCAAATGTCCTTCGCAGCACATTCAGCCAAGCCTGGTTGAGAGCCTGTTTTCGTTAATGTAATCTCATTGCCCGATTACTTCCTAGGTGGAGGATAAACAGGTGTCTTCCTTGCCATCTACTTATATCCCCAAAATGCATTGTTTGTTCTCCTGTGTCTTATTTACGTGTGTTTTGTTATCCTGTTGATTTCACATCTCCCTATTAGCTTTGTATGTAAATTGTTGGCTTATAATGCTTAAGTTACATGTCGTGCAGACAGGTGAATAAACCTCCTTTGTCTGAGAAAAAATCTGTTTGCTAGTTCTTCCTTGACAGGAACATATTTTCAGTATACATATATTACTTTGTAAAAAGTATCTGTATGTACATATCACAATTATATTAATGAACAGTGTGAGCGTGGCTTTCATTTAGGACCTTACATGATACTCTTTGGTGAAGCATAATGTACATTCCAGGATCAGGATATTCTTGTAAACCTCCTTTACTGGTTGATATTGAGACATTCTTAGGGTTACATAAGTATTGTATATTTTAAGTGTGCATGCTTCCAATTTTACATTTTTGCAGATTACTCTCCTGCTAGGTTTTCAACCCCTGCGCTCTCCAACCCCAGTCAGAAATCCCTTACCCACTTCTCGCTCAATTACCGGTTTTTCAGGTCAGTTTTCCCAGCACTGCTTGCTTTCCCCTTACTTTCCCCCAAGCTTCCCCAACTTTTCTCTTTCTTACCTCAAGTAGTTCTTCTGGACCCCTCTAAGGAATTTTCTGCTCCCACAAACTCATACTTTACCATTTTCCCCTTCACAAGTAATTCCCTAGCCTATCACATGCTATTCAAACAAACTCCCAGCATCTCTCAGTGGAAGCGTGAGCGTCCAGAAGTCCAGGGTGTGTTTGTGTGTATTTTACAGTTTTGTGTCACAGTGAGACAGACTGATGCAACATATGTTAGAGAAGGTAGGATTTGGTGGATGTTTCATTGTTTGTTTGTCCTCTTGTCTTGTTAGGAAAGGTCTAGGAGAAACCTGCTCTCATGGATCAGTTTTGAGACTACAAATCACGATACAACGTAACTTGTACTAACCCGCCTCCATGTGCAATTCTCTGGTTATTGCAGTCCAGGAAGCTTCTAGACCTCCAGTTTATTTGCAGACCAGTTCCTCAAGAGCTGTGGGGAGGTGTGGGAAGAGAAAAAAGGAAAGTTCATGTTGGTAGCTATGGCTTGTTTGCAGAAATTGTTTCCACACACTTGTTTCTTTCTGAAGGTCCATTGTGTCATTAATTTTGCCAGACTTTTTTTGAAAGGGCTTGTGATGTATTTCACATATTTGATATTAGTCCTGACGGAGACATTGTGTAGAACCGGTTTTATCACAAAGATAAAGTTGGGTTTCTAAGGAGTTTGAATATGGATGTCAGCTAAATAGGAAAATTATAACCTAGATAATACTGCTAATTCTGTCATCAGTAATAAATTATCAGTTTCATTGAAACTGCATGACTAGCTAAGGTTAGAATTCATCCATTAATACACAAAAATATCAGATGTCACAGTTTCCTTTAATTTGATGTCATAATAAGAGATGCTGTCTCATTTGCAAATGAGACTGTATAAACAAAATACATTTCAGTAACAGATGACAAATGAGCTCTTTCCACTTAAATTTTGAGAATAGTAGCAAATAAACAGGACAGATGTATTGTCACAAATTTTATTTCTTTATTGGATTTTAAATAATCTGATGATAGAAGGAAACAAATCAAGGAAAAATCTGTATGTTAAGATGGATAGTCTGTCGATTCTTATCTGTGCTCTACCAACTATACAAAAATTACAGGTTAAGTGGTATTCGGTATGTTTTTCCTTGGTTTTGGTTACCTAAAAATGCAGTTGGAATATTCATTGCAGCCTATTAAAGGAAAATGTTTCAAGAAAACAAATAAAACACTGTTGTTGGAATTAGTCTGCTGTCATAGATATGAAAACTCTTTGCATGAGTTATTGGATTTTGTTTTTAATCAGTCCTGCAGTTTATGAAATGTCTATGCGTGTGACAAATTTCTAAATTCTATTTTCATGACTATTCTGTTTTTTCATTCGTGACTAATATCACCTTATGCCCAGTAAAAGCTTTTACCATCCACTGCTCATTTTAGATTTGTCAGTGTAAAATATATAGACCAATCTTTAATTACATGTTATCTATTGGCTTTTTTGCTTCGTTTTGTCTATTGATAAATCTCCAGCTTCTACAGGGAAGATAGCCAATCTGTTTTGTTTTACAGAGGACAGATAGTGTTTTCTCAGTTATCAATCACATGCAGTTCTACTTGATTACTGTTATCTAATTAGAACCCTTTTTCTCACTATTGCTGATAAAAGAAGTAAAATTGGGAAATAGGCATAAGAACGGCCGTACTGGGTCAAACCAATGATCCATCTAGCCCAATATTTTGTCTTCTGTTAGTGGCCACTGCCAGATGCTTCAGAGGAAGTGAACAAAATAGGGCAATTTATTGAGGGATCTATCCCCTGTCATCCAGTCCTACTTTCTGGAACTTGGAGGTTTAGGGACACTTGGAGCATGAGGTTGCATTCCTGAATATCTTGGCTAATGACAATTGATGGACCTATCCTCCACAAACTTATCTAGTTCTTTTTTTTTAACCCAGTTATACTTTTGATCTTCACAACTTCCCCTGGGTATGAGTTCCACAGGTTGACAGTCTTTGTGTATTGTACATCCTTAAGGTTGTTTTAAACCTGCTGTCTAGTAATATAATTGGGGGACCACTGGTTCTTGCAGTGAAGGAGTAAATATCACTTTTTCTCCACACCATTCATGATTTTATGGGCCTCTGTCATATCTCACCTTAGTCGTCTTTTTCCAAGCTGAACTTTTCCAGTCTTTTTAATCTCTCCCCATGTGGAAGTTGTTCCATATCCGTAGTCATTTTTGTTGCTCTTCTCTACTTTTTCCAATTCTTGTCACTCCATCTCAAAAAAGATATTAGAACTACGTTCAAGGTGTGGACGTTCCATGTGTTTATATAATGGAATTATGATATTTTCTGTTTTATTATCTGTCCCTTTCCTAGCAGTTCCTAACTTCATTAGCTTTTTTGACTGCGGCTGCAAATTGAGCAGATTATTTGAGAGAACTATCCCACATGATTCCAAGATCTTTCTTGAGTGGTAAAAGCTAATTTAGAACCCATCATTTTCTATGTGTAGTTGACATTTTTTCCAATGTGCATTACTTTGCACTTATCAACATTCAGTTTCATCTGCCAGTTTGTTGTCCAGTCACCCAATTTTGTGAGATCCCCTGAAACTCTTCACAGTCAGCTTTGGGCTTAACTATCTTCAGTAATTTTGTATCATCTGCAAAACTTTGCCTCCTCACTGTTCACCTCTTTTTCCAGCTCATTTATGAATGTTGAACAGCACAGGTCTCAATACAGATCCTTAGGGGACCCCACTATTTACCTCTCTCCATTGTGAAAACTGCCCATTTATTCCTACTCTTTGTTTCGTCTCTCTTAACCAGTTACTGATTCATGTGAGGACCTTCCCTCTTGTCCCATGACTCCATACTTTGCTTAAGACCCTTTGGTGAGGACCCTTATCAAAGGCTTTCTCAAAGTCCTAGTACATTATAACCCCTGGATCAGCCTCATTGACGTGCTTGTTGACCTCCCCCCTCAAAGAATTCTAATAGACTGGTGAGGCATGATTTTTCTTTACAAAAGCAGTGTTAGGTTCCTCCCTAACATATTGTGTTTATCTATGTCTGACAATTCTGTTCTTTACTGTCGTTTTAACCAATTTGCCTCGGAGTGAAACCCAGTTGGCTTCACTTTAGCTACCGTATAGTCATCTGGTACAGAGGCTGATTTAAGCAATAAGTTACATACCACAGTTAAAAGCAACAGAGTCCTGTGGCACCTTATAGACTAACAGATGTATTGGAGCATGAGCTTTCGTGTGTGAATACCCACTTTATCAGACGCCACTGACTAAGTGGGTATTCACCCAAGAAAGCTTATACTCCAATACATCTGTTAGTCTATAAGGTGCCACAGGACTTAGTCTGGATCTGTAAAAAGCAACAAACACAGCTACCCCTCTGATACTTGATACCACAGTTCTGAAATTTCATATTTGTGTTCCTTCAGAACTCTTGGGTGATGACCATATGGGCCTAGTGACTTATTACTGTTTAACTTATCTGTTTGTTCCAAAGTCTCTTCTATTGACACCTTAATCTGGGCCAATTCCATTCTTTTCGGTGACCAATCTGAGGTTCAGGTGTGGGGATCTCCCCCACATCTTCTGCAGTGAAGACAAATATAGAGAATTCATTTAGCTTCTCTGCAATGGCCTTGTCTGCGTGGAATACTACTTTTGCATCTCTGCTATCCAGTGGCCCCACTGAATGTTTGGCAGGCTTCCAGCTTCTGATATATTTAAACCAATTTTTGCTGTTTTTGTGTCTTTAGCTAGTTGCTCTTCAAATTCTTTCTTAGCCTGTCTAATTATACTTTGACTTGCCAGAGTTTATTTATCTATTTGACTTCCAATTTTAAAAGGATGCTTTTTTTTGCTTTAACAGCCTCTTTGCTCTGTTGTTTAGCTATGGTAGCATTTTTTCAGTCCTCTTACTGTTTTTAATTTGGAGTATACATTTAGTTTGAGCCTTTGTTTTTAAATAGTCTCCATGCAGTTTGCAGGCATTTCACCCTTGATTGTTCCTTTTAATTTCTGTTTAACTAGCCTCCACATTTTTGTGTAGTGCCCCTTTTTTAAGTTAAATACTATTGTGGTGGGTTTCTATGACAGAAATGATCTATGTACCACTTCCTTGCCAGGGAACTGAAAGAGGATTTATTGTTATGTTATACCATGAGCGCAACTTAAGTTTAATATTTGAGCAGTAAAATATGAAATTCCATTCCAGAAGAAACCCTTTTAGAGTTTAACTTCCCAGATTCAGAGAGACAGTGCAGGCCTCCCTGGTCGTTGGCGTGGAGTTTGTGTTACACCAGTGGATGCTGAAAGCATTTGGCCCCTACCTTGTGCCGTCCCATTTTATCACTCAATAAATACACAGTATATAGCTGTGAGGAATCTGTCTAGACAGTGCACATGCCACATTGAAGGCACTTGAGTGCGTGCAGTGCTTTGTGGGAGAGTGCTGCACTGAGGCAAGGTGAACTGCTGTCTTCAACTCCAAGCAGGAGGAGTTGTTCTCAGAGACAGGGAGAGCAGGGAATGAAGGGGAGTGTGTAGAGGGGCATTATTCATGAAAAGTTTGTGAGGTGGTAAGGAGAACAGAAGATGAAATAACGAGAGAGGCTTGGACAAGATGGATAAATATCCAAGCTTTTGAAATATACTCCTGCAATGCTGACTTAAGAGTCTGAGGGGATTCTGGCATTGCCAGGCCTAAGGAAAGAAAACTAATGGTGTGTACAATAAAATGAAGACTGAGGCAAGCATGACTATATTATCATATAAATGCTTCTTTATGCTGTCTAGTTACCATTCATCTCCAAGGGAGCTGCTCCACTTCTCCCCTGACCCATGTCTGCCACCTCCCTATCATCGCCAGCTACATGTGGAATTTTCAGCCAGCTCGGCTGCTTTTATCCCATATCTCTTCTCCATGTTTGTGCTTGTAGACCTTGGGGACTGATGTAGAGAGACCTTGTCTACAGAGATTGAGGTGAGGTAGCTGGCAGGGGACAGATGCTGAGCATATATTTTTCCTGAATCGAGTGTGATGAGGTGAAGGCTGGAAGCCACTTGCTTTCTTTCTCTCGTCCCCCCCCGCCTGTCTTGGACTGTTCTCTGGGCGGGGAGTGGGGACGCCGTTTGCCCAGTTTTCACAGGTGATGACTCGTTGGGCAGAGGTTTTGGCCCTGGTTAGGGTGGTTATGTCACGTGAGCCGTTGAGTAGCAATTTACATGATCATCTGCATTGGGGGGAGGGGGGATCCTCAAGCTTTTCTGTAGACATTTCCTCATGAAACACTTCCCTTCCCATTCACAGTTATCCAGGCCATGTCGTCTTCTCTTTGCAGTCATAGAACATCCCCAGGGCAACGACAGCAATTGCTGGTGGGGTAAAGTGCTATTAGCAACTATTTTAAAGCTTCTTTTAATGTAATGTAAGAGCTGGAGACAAGGACCCCGCATCACATGTCCAAAACTGCTCTTGCTAACTACCAACCGCATTCAGGCCACTGTGGTGACCAGCACTGTAACAGGTGCTCCATGGAGACCACATAGACCTGTGTGCCCGTTGCTCAGACAATGAGCTGAGCTATAGTTGGATACCAATTTCAATGGAGCAAGGCTGATTCTTTCCCTGCTGGAGGGCATGCAGAGTGGTGGTGTTTTCAGGCTAAAACATTCAGTGATCAGTCCTAAGGCAGGGGTGGTGGGTTGTGGGCACCACTGGCCTGCTGTGGGGCAAGAGTCAGTTACAAGGGCAGAACAGTTCAGAAGGGGCTGCTCAGTGACAGGGTCCACCATCAAACCTCCCCTGGGTAGGCAGCCTGTGGAATAACTGCACTGCTGCTCCACAGTCAGGGGCAGGAAGGATGCCCCAGGGGTAGTTTGCTGAGCTGGGACTCGGGAGATCTGAGCTCCATTTCTGGCTTCATGAAAGACTTGCTGAGGAACCTTGGGCAAGTCGCCACCTGTAAAATGGGAATAGCATTTTCCTACCACATAGGGGTGTTCTGAGGATAAACATCTGCTACTGATTATAGGGCACTCGGCTGCTACAGTGATGGAAGGTTCCTAGAGACGTCTTCCCTGGACATCAGTGGAACTCCTGCGTGTGCTGTCCACATACGGCATGTAGGGGCCTGGTCCACCCACCATCTCATCCGGTTGTACAAGTCAAATTTTTTTTTTTAAGCTTTACAAAATGATAAAGTCCACCTACAAATACAGCTCTTGTGTGAGTCTCATGATGCCCTTAACTGCAGCTAGGATAAATGAGAACTTGCATAAGAGAAGTAGCCACTTGAGAGGGAAAAAATAAAAGAACAGATAATTAAATGAAGTGAGAACTCAAGGTCTGTTTTTAATGGCTTCTGTCATAATTGCGGAGCAGAAGCTTACAGTGTATCAAAAGAAATGAGTATGCCAGTAGCTCTTTAAACCAGCTTCAGAAATGAATGAAAGCCCACTGAAAAGAAAAAGAATAGTAAATGTCATTTAAACCTGCAAGAATGGATGGAGATGGAATTTTTGATACAAAGTGCTAAAGTTTATTTCTATGGGAAATACTTTCTGTGTGTGTTTTGGCAATATATTGTATACACGTGCATATGTCAAATCTGGCTAGAGAGACTCAAAAGAGAGTGACTGTAATATTTGGCTAAAATATTACAACGTAATGCAAAGTAGAGGTTTGGATCAAGAGTAGTTCAACCTGAATGAATTAGGAGTCTCAGTTAAAGAGCTTTACCATTGCCGGGCCTGATTCTCCAACCACATAAGCACTTGTGTACCATTATTCACATGAGCAGTGCCTTTGAACTCCATGAGAACTAGTCACACCAGTATAGGACTTTTACCACATGAGACCAAGCAGTCTGCTCTTGCTTAATACTCAATAGTTAAATCCCAGGCAGACTGTGAAGAGCTACAGAAGGATCTCTCAAAACTGGCAGATGAAATTCAGAGTTGATAAATGCAAAGTAATGCACATTAGAAAACATAATCCCAGCTATAAATATGAAATGATGGTGTCTAAATTAGCTGTTACTCCTCAAGAATGAGATCTTGGAGTCATTGTGGATAGTTCTCTGAACACATCCATTCAATGTGCAGCAGCAGTCAAAAAAGCAAACAATGATGGGAATCATTAAGAAAGGGATAGATAAGACAGAAAACATCATCTTGCCTCTATATAAATCCATGGTATGCCCACATCTTGAATACTGTGTGCAGATGTGTTTGCCCCATCTCAAAAAAGGTACATTGAAATTGGTAAAGGTTCAGAAAAGGGCAACAAAGATGATTAAGGGTATGGAACGGCTTCCGTCTGAGGAGAGATTAATAAAACGGGGACTTTTCAGCTTGGAAAAGAAACAGCTAAGGGGGGGTATGATATGGGGGTCTATAAAATCATGACTGGTGTGGAGAAAGTAAATAAGGAAGCGTTGTTTACTCCTTCTCATGACACAAGAACTAGAGATCACCAAATGAAATTAATAGGCAGCAGGTTTAAAACAAACAAAAGCAAGTATTTCTTCACACAACGCACAGTCAACCTGTCAAGTATCAGGGGGTAGCTGTCTTAGTCTATATCCACAAAAACAACAAGGATTCTGATGGCACCTTAAAGACAAACAGATTTATTTGGGCATCGAACAGATTTATTTGGGCATAAGCTTTTGTGGATAAAATACCTCACTTCTTCCATGCATCTGAAGAAGTGAGACTTTTTTACCCACGAAAGCTTATGCCCAAATAAGTCTGTTAGTCAACCTGTGAAACTCTTTGCCAGAGATTGTGAAGGCCAAGACTGTAACAGGGTTCAAAAAATAACTAGATAAATTCATGGAGGATAGGTTCATCAATGGCTATTGGCCAGGATGGGCAGGAATGGTGTCCCTAGCCTCTGTTTGCCAGAAGCTGGAATTGGGCGACAGGTGATGGATCACTTGATGATTACCTGTTCTATTCACTCCTTCTGGGGCACGTGGCATTGGTCACTGTCAGAAGACAGGATACTGGGCTAGATGGGCCTTTGGTCTGCCCCAATATGGACGTTCTTTTGTTAGTGAATTGCAAGATCAGGTCCTAAAATGTCTGTTAAACATATCCATATTCCCATATTTAATAGGCTAAATGTGGCATACTCCCAGTATCCATAATCGTGACTACTGGCAGTTCAGATGGCTTGTCAGTAATGTGGATAATTCTTTGCAAGTTCATAAGTCTTTCTGTCTTTTTTTTTTTCTTTAGAAATGTCACAAATACACAACATGGAAAAGCGTACCAGGTTGAGGGCTCTTTGAATGACACTTCCTTAGGCTATCTACTGTATTTCATAAAGAATAATATTCGGAAGAGTAAACCAATTTTTTGTTTTCGAACTTTAATGTTGTTTTTGTGTTACATCAGTGGGTTCTGAAAGCATTTGGCCCCTATCTGGTCCAATCCCATTTTGTCTCTCAGTAGCCTATGGGAGGTGATGGAAGATAGGATTTTTGGATCCAAATCTGGTACTCTATAAATCTGTCAATAACCACGGTCCAGAGAAATATCTATGACTAATTGGTGAGATACAAAGAAAGGATGATTTACCAAATGATGTAATGAGATCATCTTAGTACATAAAAGAAAGTAGCAGCAAGGAAAAAAAAACAAAATCAAACTAAAGCATCTTACTCTCTCACTCAAACCAGAAAACCTCTACCCTGATCATAGAATATCTGGGTTGGAAGGGACCTCAGTAGGTCATCTAGTCCAACCCCCTGCTCAGAGCAGGACCAATTCATTAAGAAAAGGGATCTTGCTCATTGCTGTCATTTTAGCTGCCATTGCTTTATATAAATGTGTCTGTCATAAAATGGCAATTTCTATTGTCCTTTAAGAAGCAGTATTTAAAATATAACCAGTGAATTTAAGACTTGAGCCTTTTTTTCTTAAAAGCAATTCCTGGCATTAAAACAGGAAAAAATACTAAAGGTTATTTCCTGTAAGAACAGCAAATGGTTTTAAATATGATTAAATGTAACTTGGTTTTGTCCTTTGTAAATATCTCTATTTCCAGCTCTTTGCCTGGGTCTGGTATTCTCGTTAGACAAACAGCTAATACAAACTACACTGGAAACGATTGTCACATAGTGACTTCTGTAGAGGTGAATACCCAGATTTATTGTGCTGAGAGGTAACTAATGGCCTGTTTGCCTTGGTTAATATTTCTCTCTCTCTCAGGATGCTAATATATCTTGATGTTGACAACAAATATGAAGTCTGTACACTCTCTGTAACATTCTGAACACATTCATCAAAAATATCCAGAAATGTGTGCATTACAGCCAAGAATTTCAAAAATAAGTCACCTCTCCTTTCAAGCTAATGTTCTAAAGATGAATTGAAGTTAGAAGACCAGAAAAATACTCCTATTAATCTCTGAACTGATCAGTAAATTGAGATTTGCATATCCTGTCTCTACTGATCAGAGGTGAATGGTTGTCTGCCCTGAGCTCTGTTGAAACCAGTTATGATGCCATCACTTACAAAGGCAATTGGATTGGTTAACAATTGATCCAGATATTAGTATTCACCTTTTTCATGAAATGAAATGGCTTGACAGTTTACTATTTTTGTCTAAGCATGAGAACTGACTTATTTGTGCATCTAAAACTTTTTTTAATAGAAAAAAAAAAACACATTCAGAGATGAAATAGTAAGGGGGGAAGCAAACCCACGGACGTTACACAGAAACCAAACCTAAAGACCCAACCTTAAGCTTTACACTTCTATATTTGATAAAATCCTTTTTCTAATAGCAGTTACGTTGCCTTTATGTATGCAGTGTTGTAGCCATGTCAGTCCCAGGATATTAGAGGGACAAGGTGGGTGAGTTAATATCTTGTAGTGAATCAACTTCTGTTTGGTGAGAGACGCAAGCTTTCTTCCTCAGGTCAAGCTCTGTGGTGCTTGAATGCTTTTCTCTCTCAAGAAATTGGTCCAGTAAAATATTACCTCACCCATCTTGTCTCTCTGTTTTCTTCAAACAGTTTCTCAGCATACCCCCTAGCTTTAAGGGGGAATCTAGTGTTCCCAGACAGTCTCCGACCATGAGGTTGTCCTCCAACTTCTTGATTTTAAAAAAAGCTTAGTTCTAAGCCTGCTTTTAAAGTCTTTTTTTTTCCCCCTTAGTCTCCAGCGACTCATGACTAGTCAGAGTGGTGACACTCCCTCCTGACTTGATTGAGAGCCACAATGTTCTTTTCAACTTCGAGTTATCTGAGGCCTGGTCTAAAACTAGAAAATTGAATTGGCTTCACTGTGTTGCTCAGGGGTGTGAAAAAATCCTCATCCCCTGAGCGTCATGGTTAAGCCAACCTAACTCCAGTGTAGATAGTGCTAGGTCATCAGAAGAATTCTTCTGTTAACCTGGCTACTGCCTCTTGGAAGGATGGAGTACCTGCGCTGACGGGAGAACCCCTCCTGACAGCATAGGTGGTGTCTATGCTGAAGTGCTACAGCTGCACCACTGCAGCTTTTCAAGAATGGAGAAGCCCTTAGTGTCTTACCATCAGAGGTAATGGACCACCGTTCTCTTCCTGGGCTTGACAATGGATAATTACTCATTGAAGCTGGTTTCATGTAAACAACTGGTTTGGGAGAGGCCCTTCCTGCTTGACTGCTCACCACCCGACTGAGAAGTTTGAGCAGTTTTTTCTATATACACCAACACAGAAATTCACATAACCATTGCCTGTTATTATCTGATAATTACTACCTTTCAAGCACTACAGGCTTTCATAGTAGATCTTACATGATATATATATTTGTAGTACAAAAATGTAGGATGCAACCACTTGGTTTAACTGTTGATTTTTTTCTGTTCTCTCTTGGGTGTGTCTGGACCACGGTTGTCACAACCTTTGTATAGCAAAAACTGCCCTGCTGGCTTTTGAGCCTCAGGAGTTGCTCATTCCTACTGTTCTCTGCCTCCAAGACATCCATTCTGACTAAGAGAGACATTCCTCTCTCACTTAGTCACCCATTGGCAAATCCCTATGTCACTTTCCCACGAGGTCTCTTAGGACATTAAGGGTATATCTGCATAAAAGACTCCCGGCATGGCTGCGGCTGGCCCAAGCCAACTGACTCATTCTCACAGGTCTTGGGTTGTGGGGCTGTAAAACTGCAGTGTAGACGTTCAGGCTCAGACTTGAGACCGGGCTCTGAGATCCTGTGATGAGGGAGAGTCTCAGAGTCTAGGCTCCAGCCTTAGCCCGAACCGCTACGCTGCTGTTTTTAGCTCCGCAGACCTAGCTCTGTGAGTCAGCTGGCCTAGGCTCCGAGATCGGTGCCAGGGGTTTTTATCTCATTGTAGACATACCCTAACTTATTTTCACAGAGACACAGACAAAGTGGTTTCCTTATTAGACACCAGTAACACTGTCTCCTCCTTCTCCTTATCCTCTTTGATGGTTGAAATACTTGTGGTTTATTCCAAATACAACCAGAATGACTGCTGATATCCTGATTATGTGCAAGGAATAATATCTGGATTTTTCAGTCTTGGACATGGGTTACCTAGGGAGGTGGTGGAATTTCCTTCCTTAGAAGTTTTTAAGATCAGGCTTGACAAAGCCCTGGCTGGGATGATTTAGTTGGGGATTGGTCCTGCTTTGAGCAGGGAGTTGGACTAGATGACCTCCTGAGGTCTCTTCCAACCCTGATATTCTATGATCACTACAGGTAAAGTAGCCATTTTTCACTTTTTTTGGCCAGTGGTCTTGTTGAAATTGTGAACTGATTGGTTTCTATGCTTCTGAAAAAATAAATCTGCGACCGAAAACTCTGCTTTTTGGCTGGGAGGGAGGCTGCTGAATAACTGAGAACCTTGAGCTACTGAGTCAACCCCTCTCTAGATTGGAGGTGTGATAATGAGCAGGCATTCAGGAAAGAACCAGAGAAAGATCTTAGAAAGCTTTAATTCTTTCATGGGGTTTCTGCTTGTCTCAATATAATAAACATAAGCTGGAGTGTTAAATGGGGATTTCACAGATTCGAATATTGCGGCTTCCGTATTGTCTCAAA
This sequence comes from Gopherus evgoodei, assembly GCF_007399415.2. Lineage (NCBI taxonomy): Eukaryota > Metazoa > Chordata > Testudines > Testudinidae > Gopherus > Gopherus evgoodei. The sequence continues at coordinate 127,234,878 of NC_044328.1, read as the reverse complement.
ATTCTCTCATTTGCTATAGCACAATCATGGATCTAGTTATTTCCACCAAAATGGGAAACTACAAAACAATGCTAATGACACACAACCCTTTAAACGTATATTGTGTTTTGCCTGTTGATCTTTCATTATAACCAGAATTGGATATTTGGCTGAAAATTGACATAGCCTTAATTATAGTGCTTTAAACGATGGAAGATGTGTTCAGAGACAGCAAAGAGTTAAATGTTCATTTTTAAAAGAGCAAACCTCAGTTCTAGTTATTTTAAAAGGGAATTGAGTCTAAAATGTTCCTGAATCTTTTCTAAGGAAAAATTCCCTTAGTATGGAGATAAATATGCAATAGCTGTGTATTTTGAATGTGCAAACGAGAGATGGCACGATCAGAAACCAACTGTAGCTCAAGCTGAACAAATGTGCTGGAGAATGCACAGAAGGTAGGAGAGTGCCATTGCCTTAAGGTTCTTAAAAGATTGCAGCAATACATTGAACTTCCAATTTTGGTTTAGTATATAACTGAATAAATATAGCAGAATAAATAACTGAGTGGCTTGTGAGTAGCAAGGAAACTGCAGTGGAAAACAAAGCAAGCAGGAAAGCAGTGAATAGTCTGCAGGGTGTGGATAAAAGAAGTAGTCTGGTGCCAACATTATTGCAATAGCCCAAGCGTGAAATAATCAAGGAATGAATCAGAATTTTAGTTGCAGAACAGAAGTGGAATCCTCATGCTGTATAAATGGATTGAGTTGTGCAAATACTCCAGTAGATGAAGAAGTGGTAGTATTGCTTTTATTGCTTTTATTTCTGTGGTGGAGCCTCCATGATAAAAAAGGCAGTTATAAGATAATCATCATCTTGGTATCTCTACCCCAGGAGTTTCCCTCAAGGCAGGATCTCCATCTTGCAAAATGTAACATCAAAACATTATGGTCCTTGAAATGGCAGCCTGTGCCTGGGTAGGGAATTTAGCTGGTAAAGTGCATTCTTATAACCATGAGAATTAGCAAGCAAATACAGCGGTGAATGGCTACTGACAGGACGCCAGTTAATTGCCAACAGTGTAATGTTTGATGTAGGTCTTAAAATTGTCACAAATTCCTTTCAGGCTGGATTTCGGGTGTTTGCCTGTAAAATTAACAGGTCACTTCTATGTAGCTAGGTGCATATGTGGCTCTTGTCACTATAGCATCTGACTGCCTTACAATCAGTGGATTTTAATCCACACATCTCTCTGAGACAGGCAATGTTATCCCCATTTTACAGATGAGAACGTGAGGATCAGGGTAGGTTAAGTGACTGACCTGGGTCCCCCATTTGTGGGGTGCAGTTCCTACCTGTTTGGGAAACCTGGACTTTGACCCTAAAGTCATGCTGCAAGGCCCATGGATGCTCCTGGGTTTTTCTCCAGGGATGTGGGGGATGTAAGGGGTGGGAAACGGGAGGTAAAAGGGGTAACTGGGAGAGCTCACTGCATTGGCCGTTGACTCTCAATTGCTAGGTTTTTATCAAAGCCTGCGTGTGCCCACAGAACTGGCTGAGTACACTGTAAAACATCAAATGAAATAAATATGAAATCCCGCAGCAGAGTGCAGAGCTGTGCATCTAAATTACATCTTTAAACAGCACTTGAGTGATTTTCTTGAAATGTTTTGAAACGTTACCCTGAACTCTTAAGGGTCGTACGTGTAGCCTTCCAAGCTGTGCAGGCTGAGGGAGACCACTGGCATGGACTTGGCAGGGGGATGATTTATTTAAGAGGCATGTCAATCTACAGCATAAGGACAACATCAAGCCTCTCTGTGAACTCGTTTGTGGAGCTGGGAAGACAAGTGGGTTTAAAGCAAATGAAGCTCCTGTCTCCTGCACTCGTACTTCTTTGTAGTGATCTGTCTCCTACCCTTACTCCCACCTTTCCTCACTGCACAGCCTTGCTGGGTGGGCAGATCGATTGGGGTGTAATTTGTTCTAATGAGGATGGAGGAATGAATTATCCCATTTCACTGGTGAAAAGCAGGAAGCCTTTGTTTTCTGTTGCTGTTCTAGAGGGTGGAGATCCCTAACTCTGTTGACATTTGGTTTGTAAGAAGTGATGGGAACTATTGACCCACAGGGCCCTCGTTATTCTCTATGGCTGAAATGTCAGGTAGGGAAAAACACCTTCCAGCGTTGTGCAGCCACTTATAAAGCCTTCAGTATTCTGGTCTGACTAACAAGCAGACTTCCCAATGGCTTCCTTGTTGTGTTTCTGTAGATATGTAATTTTCATCGTGGAGGACCAGCAGACTGCTTCTCGTCTGGTCCCTGCCCTTTGGCCTCTCTGGCTTGGATAACCTTTCCAGGTGTTCGAACACCTACTGGCAGAGCTCACAAGGTCAATGGAACACACAACCTTCCTGCTGTCGTCTGGGTGCCAGAGCATCTGCCATGGCTGGCACGCCATTGGGCTGCTTGCAGAATGCAAAAGGGACAATGGAAAGACTTTCTCCCTCAAATACTACTCAGAGAGGAACACTTGATGGAAATTAACACCATTGAGGATATGCAAAGAGCAGCCCAGGGTAGACAGGGATGGTGGGGCCTTGTCTGTGCCCTGAGTGATGTTCAACAGCACAGGAAAGATTTAGGCTATGTCTGCACTACGCATCTTTTAGCAACACAGCTGTGCTGTTACAGCCAAGCTGCTAAAAGGTGTGCAGTGCAGCCGCTCTTAGTCGGTAGGAAAGAGCTCTTCCGCAGACAAAAAATAAAAAAAAATTCCACCCCACGTGAGAGGCAGTAGCTTTGTCGTCATGAGAGCTCTCCCACCAACAAAGTGCTGTTCACACCAGCGCTTTTCGTCGGTAAAACTTTTGTCATTCGTGGGAAGGGGTGTTTTCACACTTCTGAATGATAAAAGTTTTACCAATGAAAGTCCAGTGTAGACAAAGCCTTAGATTCAATCTTCCCATTGACTGGAGTCTGTCCGTTGGTGCTACGGGGGATTGGATCAGGCCTTGCGTTTTTCTCCATCTCAAGGCAATTCCTGAATGTCTGTCTTCTGCACGGTGTTGTTAAGTTCTCCACGACCCCAGGCCCAGTCCGTAGGGTCTCTACGATAGGTCTCTGTCAGAATTAAAGCCTCTAAGGTTCTATTTAACTGAAATTTTCCAAGAGCACCCTTGCAGTTCTATCATAGGCATTTATCTGGCCCACATTACCATAGTATCTGAACCCCTCACAGTCTTCTCCATATTTATCCTCACAATACCTCTAGGAGGAACGGAAATGCACTTTTACAGGTGGGGAACTGATGCAAAGAGAATGAGTCCAAGGTCATACAGGTAGTCTGTAGCAGGAGCAGAGAATTGAGCTCAGGTCGCCCACATGCAAGACGAATGCTAGCACCCGCTCATCTTCCTGCCTTGCATACTAAAGGTTTTATTTGCAAGGGTAAAGTTCCACTGACTCTCTTGTGGCACAGCTTTTACCCCACTGCAGTAATGACTCTAATCTTGCTGATGTAACACAGCATTGCATGCATGCATATCTTACCTGACCAAAAAGAACTTTAGGAACAATAAGGTACTTCTATTCTTCTGACATTATTTCTGAGGCGCTGTCACCTGGCCCATCATATAAACTTCTTAGGAATTCAGCGAAGGAGAAAACAACAGTGTAAGTAGAAGACTGAAGATGACTGATACTGACAGGTGGACTGTGCTGATGTAAACAATCCAAAAAAGTTACCTTGTTTCCTTCTCTCCTTCCTGTAATAAAACTATGGCTACATACCTCTCTCCACACTCTCCATCCATTGTTGGACCCAATCCTGAGAGATACTGACTGCCTTTAATTGCCATTAACTTTACTGTTCCTCATCTTGCAAGAGCACAGCCTTAAATGGCTTATTTGGCATTGTCGAGTCTTTGGGCATTATGGACTCAATCCTGTGAAGTGCTGAGCACCCTCATACCCCATTGGAATGAATGACAGTTGTATATATGCTTTGCTTTCTGTGTATCTTTATCAAGTAAAGAATAACAAGCTTACACCCCTGAGGTAACAGCTACTGCGAAGTCACAAAGAGTTCAAATCATTTCACATTCTGTTTGCCTGTTGTCTTTGTTCTAAAGGTGTATTGTCGTGTCTTAGGTTGCCTAGGCTCCCATCACATGCTAGGTCCTTCTCACCCTTGGGGTGTGAAAATGACTTTACATTCCAGATGCTAATCTGCTTCTAACCAGAAGTGACATTATCTTCCCAAATACTTTCCTACTCAGAGGCTTCCAGAACTCTTCAGAAATTTTGTTTTGTTTTGTTTTTTGAAGACCAGAAAGAGAGAGGCCTCTGTGTGATACAGTACTCTCAATACCCTGTAATAATTCTGATCTCCCAGGGGTGTGAATTTATTTTCAAATAAGATGGATTTCTCATTCAGCAAATCTGACTTTACAGTTCAGGATCATGTTAACAATTTCCAGTATCTGTCGTGCAGATTATTATTTGTGTTAGGGTAGTGTTTAGAAGCACTAAACATAGAACAGGGCCCTGTTGTGCTGTAAAAATGTGTAGCATGGTAGTCTGTTCCTCAGCGAGCTTACAACTGAAGAGAGACAAGGGACAGTGGGTAGATACAACAAACAGATGGGAGAAGCACAACGTAACAATATGACAATTACGAACAACTGGAAAAACAGATAAGCCTTCCCTCTTCTATGCATTTATTAAAGCTTTCCCTGTGCGTTTGACACATCCGGTATGGCCTCTTTTTGCTGCATGATTTAAAATTGCAAACTTATTAGTTATGGAAGTGGCCATTCTGGGTACACCACAGTTCTGCCCCAAACTTCTGCCACGGGTCTCTGCCATTTGAGAGCCTCACACCAATTTCTTAACACTGCAAAACCTGTTCAGAGCAAAGTTAGTCAAAAATGTTGTGACCAATTGAAAAATGATGATGTGAAAATTTTTCCCAGGGAAAAATTTGATTTTGATTAAACCGCATTTTCCGATATTTTGGAAAAATGTGGTTTACTCAAAATTTTCCACATAAAAAGGACAATTTTGGTGACATTTTAAAACTAAACATTCCAATTTGAATCAACATTGGGTTTTGAAAGCTCTGTGACAGTCCTTGAAATTTTGACTTGTCATCCCAATTGTGTATGACAACAAATGTTGAAATATTGGAATTTCCTGACAGGCAGTAATTTCGTTTCCTTGCCAATTCTGTTTAATAGCTACATATTTGGAAGCGCATGGATGAAATCTAAACAAGACCTGGTTGTAGTAGCCTATTGTAGACCTTCATTCATAAGGAGGTGAAAGGAAGGCCCTTACGGTGGACCAGTACAAGAATTAGGCACTGTGTAAGACCTAGTTGTGAGTTGGGTCCAAATCCTGCAAACAACTATGCGTGTTTCTCACATCATGTGCCATTGATTTCCATGGGATGCCATGCAGGAATAGCCTGCGTTTCTGAGTGCAGCTATTTGCAAGATTGGGCCCTTTGATTAACCATTTTTACCAATGACTTGTACTCTGGTCTGTTAAGCACAGTCTTATCTATAACACTGTAGGAATAATATAGCAACCTAGATAACATTTTTATGAATTTAGATTATTTTTGTGTTTGAAGTAATGATCCATAGTTTGAATGTGAATTTAAAGTACTCGAGCTTGAATCCTAATAAAAACAAGATTGACATTTCTTTGGGGTTGTTGCATAGTTGATAACTGTGATCACCAATATTTGAGTTCTGGTAGCATCTAGGGAAGTGTAACGAAGATAAGTGGCATGTTGGGCCAGATGTTCAGAGGTCGATGGCTAAAGATGCAGAGGGGCGCCTCTGCACTTTTGAGCATCTCTCTGCATCTTTAGGCATCTATATACATTTGACAGTTTGGCCCATTGCATTCAGTCCTGTATGAATGTTTAGGGGAAACAATCCAAGCCTCACTGAATTTAAGATCTAGGGTGCCAATCCTGTTTGGCTGAACCTGCACAAAGGTCCGCTGAAGTCAAATCAGGACTGAAGTCAGTGGTTCTCAAACTTTTGCATTGGTGACCCCTTTCACACAGCAAGCCTTCGAGTGTGACCTCACCTTATATGTTAAAAACACTTTTTTTTTAATATTTAACTCTATTATAAATGCTGGAGGAGAAGTGGGATTTATGGTGGAGACTGACAGCTTGTGACCTCCCCCACATAATAACCTCACAACCTCCTGAGAGGTCACGACCCCCAGTTTGAGAACCCCTGACCTACGCGGATGCAGCAATCTACCAATCCCTGAAAGATGAGACCTTTTAAATTATGGAAGACATGGCAATGACTTCCTGTCTCGTGTCATGATTTCAATACACAGTTATAAACTGTGAGTCACAATGCACAGAAAAGAGCTTTTTGATCCCTCTTATCAAAGTAGCATTGGTCTCTATAATAAAAGTAACTGCTATGTAGATAGTTTTGCTGAGTTGTATCATTTTTAAAAGACATAATGCTCTGCAATCTTTTAAGTGATACTGGGCATTTTTAACATTCATTGATAATTTCCTGGCATATGGACATCTCTGCTTATTTTAATAAGTACTTTCAGCTTTAATGTAAATGGTGGAGGAAATGGTCTTTTTTACATTCAAGTCTGCTTCACCAGATAATTTAGTGTTTTAAAATTTAAAACATATTAAAGTTTAAAATTGAAGTGTTGGTTTTTGAAATTTCATAAGGAAATGGTATAGCTGCGGTATGGACCTAAGCATTCAGACATGCGGTACCATGATTAGAAAGATATGGCTGATGATAGCTTTTGTGTAAAATGCATGTTATAAACACTATTACTGGAAATGCTTATGATCCAGGAGTGTAATGAGCAGGGGTATTTTGATGTGAGGATGTGTTTACAACAAAAAGCCTGCTTGTTGTTTCACCCACCAGTTTACATCTTCTCTCCTTTTAGCTTGCAGGCTCTTTGAGGCAGGCAATTGTCATTCACTATATGTTTCTACCGAACTTTGCAAGATGGAGCCTGGAGCTGGTTTAGACCTTTCAGTGCTACTGCTGTGTAAACAGTTAATAATAAAAGATACATATCAGAAGTGCATTTTGCTGTTCTTCTGTGCGTTGAGGGGAATAAGAATTCCCTTGAGCATATGTAACAGTCAGTTTAATTGACTAGGAATAAATATGAGCCCTACAGTCAATGGAAATATTCAGTAGAAATGGTGATGTTTAGATGTATGGATATGTAGATGATGGAAGCGTCTCTGTGTGTCGTATTCCTCGGGAGGCTGCTTACCGACAGTGCTAGAGCCCAATTCAAGGCACACTAGAAGCTGAAGAACATATGCACAGGGAGAAAAATGGCAAGGAAAATGAATGGAAAAATCCACTCCACTGAAGCTGAGATGACAAAGTTCTTTGTGGTTATATTGATTTTAAATTACTGTTTAGAGCTGGCGTTTGTCTCTGCCTAGTCCTGTGCTGTTGGGTAAGGTGAGGGGTGGAAAGGAAGAAGCCACAAAATGCTCTTCCTTCCACCACTAGCCCTTTTTGTCACTGTGCAAGAACCAGGAGCAATGCTTATTACACTCCTAGCATGCCAAGAACCAGGGAATTATAGAATTCTCAATGAAGCCTGAAAGGGAAAAGAGGCAGAGCATGGATGAGACCATGGTCCTCTTTCTTCTTCTCATCCCACCCCTGCACACTGGTTCAACTGGGTAACAGATGCCTCTACTCCTGCTCTACTGAAGCTGTTATCCTGGATTTATGGGGAGTGTATACCCAAGAAGGTGACCAAGCTAATTGCAACCATAGGATGTGCATTCAGCCACCATAAATTAGTAAAATAGAACACCACAGAAGTAAGGGTTAATTGGGAAGCAGGCTTTTAGATGCACAGTCAAAACTAGCTGGTAGTTTCTGCTAATCAGGAATGGGAGAAGAGGAAAGAAGAATAAACAAGTGAGATTGAAAACCTTGGTGGGTGGAAAACCTTGAGTCTAGACGCCTCTGATATTAGAAGTTTATTGAAAGTTAGGAAAAGTGGTGATCCAGTAGGGATCATTATGACTTATCTGTTCTGTAGGAGTTAATTATAAAAGATTAGTTATAGAGTGCAACTTCAGAACAGTCCTCTGAAACCATCTTGAGAGAGGTTTTTCCTGACACCTTTTCTTCCTGGTGAGTGAGCAACTGGCCACTGCAAACCCACTGTTAATTACTCAGTATCGTTCCAGAGCTTAAGTAAATATCTGGGATGTTCTAATCCTATTGCTTCTGCCTGTGTGTGTGTTTAAATCTAATAAACTGCAGTTTTAGAAAGAGCATGTTTGCTTACATTAATCTTTTATCAGCTGGAATTGCTGTGTTCCCATTGATTTATTCCTGACGCCGCCTGAAATGAAACAGTTAAGTTGCCCCTGTTGTGGGTTCTGAAAACCCTGGGTAACAAAGCCATTAATAAGAAATGTAGCATGTCATAGTTAAATGGATAGTTTAAAATAAAATAGCTACAATTGTATTTACAAATTGTATTGAGGCTAGAATTAATAGCAATATTCATTTAACAAACTTTTTGTGTAAAGTCATTACTGCTTAACTTGATGCAGTTTTCACTGATTTGCTGTCGATGAGAAGTTTATTCAGTTAGTAAGACTTAATGTTTTTATTTTAAAACCAATCTAATCTATTTTGGTATCTACTGTGCCTTTTGGGAACGAGAACGAAGAGCAAACAAAGCGAATTGTAATGGAGATTTGATACATTATCATAATGAAACTCTTAGTTACCATACCACTGAAAGAGCACGGCACCTGTGCTAAATCCAGGAACGTTGGAAAGGGAGATGTTCAGTCTTTGTCTGGTGGGGACAGAGAGAACAAAAAGGCTCTTGACAAAGGCATCTTTTATAAGCACTGTTTGATTACATGTAGAACGCTCAATCAGTTAAGGATTTTGATCTGTTTCTGAAATGACAAACACCTTTTGAGATATTTGAGAAAGGAGTCATAAATAAGGCTAACATTAGATCAGTTAGCAGTGATAGAATTGACACAAGAATCATGTACCAGAAACCTGGTGCATGGAGGTCACTGGGTAGAGAGCTAATGCAAGAATGTTTGTTTAGTTTTGGGCTTACTTTATCACATTTCTAGCTGTATGAGTGGTTAACAGAGGTTTATAAAGGTGAAATGAACTGACTCGTGTTTCATGTTAATACTTCAATAAATAATTAAATATTTATTTTCTCTGTGTAAGAAATACATCATAAATAGATCACTTTGACTTAGATTTATAATATGGTCAGTTTCCCAGTCCTCTCTATTATTCAGTCCATCTAGTTTTTAAAAACTGAATATGGATATTAAGCCTAAAAATACAAATTCCACAGCCTTAAAAACAGGTTAAGGCAGCTTTATACCTTCAGTAACTTAAGGGTCTTTCAAAATCTTACACTTTAAATGAGTTTCGCAGATGGGAAGATTTTATTTTCTTGCTTGCTTAATCCAAAGCGATACCAATAATTCTCACAGGAAATAACATGGGGAATGTATGGGACTTCACTTCCAGGGAGATGAATTTGAATGCATCAGTGCTTGTGGAAAAGAGAATTTAGTAGAAATCTTAATAGAAATCTCCAATTAGATATACGGATGGCATATAGGTGACAAGATATAATACTACTTACTAGAGTAAACAGCACATGGAGTTGCAAATATGGTCTACATTTCACAAGGATTTTGGGCTTCATTTAGTGTTTTAGACAGTAGGGAGTACAGTAGCCTGAGCTGGCCAAAAGTGTAGGTTTCTCTCGCAAAAGACTTGGGCTCAGACTTTAAAAGGTGTTTAGGCTTTGTTCCACTCAGCTCTGCAGTGCCTAAGGCCTGGTCTACTTGGGAAGTACAGTGGGGTCGATGTAAGATGTGCATCTTCAGCTATGGGAATAGAATAGCTGAAGTCAACGTATCTTATTTGACTTACCTCCTGTCTTCATGGTGCGGGATCGATGGCCACAGCTCCCCCGTTGACTCCGCTACCGCTGCTCACCCTGGTGGAGTTCTGGAGTCGACGGAAGCGCGTTCAGAGATCTATATATCGATCTCCGATAGATTGGTCGCTACCTGCCGATCCGGCGGGTAGTCTGGACGTGTACCCTAAGTGACTTTTCAATGGGATTTAGCCACTTAAATAGCAAAGTCTCATTTTCAGAAGTGACTTGGGCATTTGGGCACTCAGGTCTCATTGACTTTTAATGAGAATTGCGTCCCTTTTGAAAATGAGACATTGCCAACTAAATCACTCAGGTCTTGCAATGCTAAGCTGAGCAACACCTAAATACCCTTAAAAATCTGGGCCACAGTCCTGCAGCTCTTCCTCATATAACTAGCCCTAGCATGGAAAGGAAGGGCTGCAGGATTGGGCACTCATCTCTTTTCGTACAACTGGCTCTTTCAGTATAAAATTTGAAAAAACGTCAAAACCCTATGCCTTTTTGTGCTAAATTAAAAAAAACAAACAAAAAAAAAACAACCAACCCCCCAAACTTCTGATAACCTTCCTGGAGGTTATCTCTTAGCTTTCAATGAAATATAGTAATTCAACTCTGCTGAGCAGATACTTTTTATATTTAAGTTTAAAAAAAAAACCTGTGGGAAGTAATTTGAAGAAAATTGCAAATTCTATTCTTAGTACTAGTGATGACTTAAATCTTGTATGATTAGTCATAGGTGTGGGGATAGGGCAAAGTAATGAGATTAGCTCATTTGTAACTGCACAGAGAATTTTTTAATGTGAAATGTCTATACATAGCTTCAAATATCCAAGGATGTCTGCTTTGCTTTAAAAAAGAAAAAAAAAGTACTTCATATAAAACATTTGAATCCAGGATTCTCCAGCTGTGGTCCACAGAGCACTTCCATGTGGTATGCCAATGTGATGGAAGAACCTTTTGCAAAACTTCTGTCAGCCCTCAAGCAGTGACACCTGCTGCTCATTGCAGCCCAGGGCAGGTCTTCTTCAGGGGTTCCATCACATTTCTCAAAGCCAATTAATCTCAACATCAAGCTCCTGTGTGTATCCTGTATAGCTGCTTCTGCGTCTTTCTTCGCTTTGGGTTTTATGTTTGGGGTGGTGATGGCTTAAATTTAACCATAATCATATTTTCATCTTATGAAAAATATACCAGACCTGAACTTCAGTTTATCCAGATGGTATAATGCGGGGCTTCAAGCAATACAGGGAGATATGGTATTAGTAAACTAACAGCTGTATGTCCAGGAAAAGGAAATAAAACAGCACAGACACAAAATAGGTGGATGTGAGTAAACAGCAGCTGCCCCCAACCTATTTAAGTGAGTTTATTTCCATCACTGACTTAATACTATCCTAATGTTTCTCCTTCATGTAACAATTGGCTATAATTGTCTCAGGGCAGGTCTGGGACCCAGCAGGTGTTGGTGGGAGGGTTTCTAACATAAGTTGTCCACAGAATGAAATCCACTGCATTAACCTATTGATTCTGAGAGGTGAATTTTCCTGGTGTTGAACAGTCAGCAAATAAAGCATGAGAAAGGAATGGTACTGACCGTTGTGTCCTTTAAATGATCATCTGCTGTTCCCACAAACTGCATTGGATTAGAATCCCTCAGGTCCTCCATGTACTTCTTACATCCTGAGGTTTTTCTCTAGAATTTGATAGGTGAAAAAAGCAGTGGCCTGGTATGAGCAAATGCTGATACAGATCTGTGTCTGTAAGCTTCTTTCTTGCTTCAAACTCATGGACCATGGTGATAGTTAAGACAGAATTATATAGAGCAGCAAGGAAGTTCTGCCGACAGGACTTGAAATCAAAGCAGTTCGGTAAAACCAAGGTATTCTCAATCTCAAACTTTTGTGCCAATTATCACTGGGCTACGACAGCACAGTGGGTCTCTACTTCTTAAAAAAAAATTCAAACCTTTATTTGTGAGGCTGGGTGGGTGGATGGATCCATGGGGGAGGACAGGGAGGTACCTATAAAATTTCCTTGTGATCAACTTTCCCCAGCATTACATCAGATCAAGGAATGTTTGGCAGCTGGGATTTTTTTTTACTTCAAAGAATTTAGCGTGATACCAGAGATCAGATGCCTCTGGAAGTGCTGATGCTGTAAACTACAGTGGAGACTCCTCTTAATCAGCCGAATGTGTTGCTCTGGGCAAGAGGGTGTTCCTTGCTCTGGAGGGTAAATTCTACAGTAGATACAGAACTGCCTTTTAATTTGGAAAAGCCATAGGTGGGATTTGCACTTGAAGCTCAGTATTTGGAATATGGGCCTCAATCCTGTGAACATTTAAACACACATGCAACTTTGCTCATGTGAATAGTTCCAGTGAACTACTTACGTGAGTGAAATGATGCATATGCTATTTGTAGGCTTGGAACCTTTGAACCCATCCTGGACCAGAATCTAGAACAGCATTCATTATAGTTCTCGTGCATGTTACATGAAAACTGGTTGATTCAACCCAAACTAAGACATTAATTACTGATGCAGTAGGTGTTTTTACAGTGAAACTTTTCAGGCTTAATTTTCAATTCAGTACCACATGGCGTAATTAATTTTCTAATTGTATTTCTTCTTTTGCTGCTCTTTTTTAAATTATGTGTGCAGTTGCTTTTAATAACATCTGGTAGCCTTTTTCAGTGATATGGGATCCGGTGAAAGTAAGAATCCTACAGTGTTTAACAGACATGAACTGCAGAGTAATACAGAGAATACAGTTCATGCACAACTGACATGTAGTCAACTCTGGAGTGAAATGCAGAAATGGTTGAACAGCACAGAGAAAGATTACAAAGTGATTCAGGGCATGAAGTGAAGAATATTGTATCCTGCTGGAACTACTGGAAATTTTTTTGCTTGTAGAATGTCGTTACATAATTTTAAATTATGTAAGTACTGTGACCCTGTATTTATACAAATTGCCATAATTTTTATGATCACAAAATATTGGGACCTCAATTCTATTTGAAGAACTTTTAAAGGTCATCTGTTATTGACCATTGAGTTAAAACTATGAAAGCACAGATAGGAACAGAGCGTTGACCGTACTGGATCCAACCATTGGGTGTCCTAATCTAGAGTCCTGCCTCCAGCTGGGATCAATATTTGATGCTTGTGACATTACTAAAAACAAAAGTAACTAATATTACCTAGATATGAGATGCCAAACTTCTATATGTTGCTGCTTTGTCCAGTGTTGAAATTATCAGTGATGTCAGCGTTTGTAAAGGGAACAAACTGTTGCCATGGAAATTCTGAAAGCCATCCCTGGTTCACTCTTGGCTGGTGAGTTGTGGAGAAGTGTGACTCAATGGAGCACATTCTTCCCTGGGTGTAACTGCACTCACTGCTACCTCAGTGGACAAAGCTGGGTGTGTATTTGCTCACCCTCCAGGGTGCCCAGAGGGTATGGATGCTACAATAGCTGATCTGGTGGAAGAAAAGAGAAATGCTTTCCCTTTGCTTTCTGTTTTCCAATATATAGCAGAGCTTGCAAATAACTCTTGGCAATTAGTGATCACTAAAATGTCTGGCACTATCCCAGCATTCTTTCTCACTGGAATGGTGAGAAATCTTTTAGGGGAAGATTTATAAAGTAGATGCCCAACTCCTATGGAAAGTCACCAGGAAAGTCAGAAGCTACTTGTGAAACTCAGTGTGAGCTAGGCATTGAGATATTTATGCCTTTTGAAAATCTTCCCCTTGATTGTTTGTGTCACGAGAGATAGGGCCTTTGGTTCTTGTGTTTGTTATAACACACCTGTCGGATCACTACTTATGACAGCATTCTAGCATGAGCATGTTCTAACTTTCTAACAAAATTCTTCTTTGGTCTGACATTTCTCATGCTAGTGCTCAATCCAAAGGTGAATGAACACTTTTGGGAAGTTTGCTAAAATTTTGTGGCCTATATATTCTGTGCTGTTTAAGGACCTCTTTCAATACCCTTTAAAATAAGTGGGAGTTTTTCCATTGACTCTTAGATTTGCATCGGGCCCAAAGAGTGCAAAAAGTTTGGTTTGATGTTTTTAATAAAATGTGGCCATGTTTCTTTGGCAGACCTCAGAGATTCAGATACGTGCAAAAGGGGGTTAGGTTTAACCCCTCAGTATCCATTCTCAGACTGAGGGAGTCAAAAGATGCCTTTTTTTTCCTTCATCCCCTCCCTAACCCCCACCCCTCCAACCTCCCTGTCCCCTGCCTAAAGTAATAGTCCAGTTTTAGTTTGTTTCTCCCCTTCCCTTCCACACTTTTCAACTTTTCGCTGTTGGCACCAGAAATGAGGGAGGGGGAGGAGATGGAGATGCCCCATTCTCCCAAAATTTGAGCACTGACATGTAAAAGACACTAAGAACATAAGAACGGCCGTACCAGGTCAGACCAAAGGTCCTTTTATCCCAGTATCTGTCTACCGACAGTGGCCAATGCCAGGTGCCCCAGAGGGAGTGAACCTAACAGGCAATGATCAAGTGATCTCTCTCCTGCCATCCATCTCCATCCTCTGACAAACAGAGGCTAGGGACACCATTCCTTACCCATCCTGGCTAATAGCCATTTATGGACTTAACTACCATGAATTTATCCAGTTCTCTTTTAAACACTGTTATAGTCCTAGCCTTCACAACCTCCTCAGGTAAGGAGTTCCACAAGTTGACTGTGCACTGTGTGAAGAAGAACTTCCTTTTATTTGTTTTAAACCTGCTACCTATTAATTTCATTTGGTGACCCTTAGTTCTTGTATTATGGGAATAAGTAAATAACTTCCTTCTCCACTTTCTCCACATCACTCATGATTTTATATACCTCTATCATATCCCCCCTTAGTCTCCTCTTTTCCAAGCTGAAGAGGCCTAGCCTCTTTAATCTTTCCTCATATGGGACCCTCTCCAAACCCCTAATCATTTTAGTTGCCCTTTTCTGAACCTTTTCTAGTGCTAGAATATCTTTTTTGAGGTGAGGAGACCACATCTATACACAGTATTCAAGATGTGGGTGTACCATGGATTTATATAAGGGCAATAATATATTCTCAGTCTTATTCTCTGTCCCCTTTTTAATGATTCCTAACATTCTGTTTGCTTTTTTGACCGCCCCTGCACACTGCGTGGATATCTTCAGAGAACTATCCACGATGACTCCAAGATCTTTTTCCTGACTCGCTGTAGCTAAATTAGCCCCCATCATATTGTATGTATAGTCGGGGTTATTTTTTCCAATGTGCATTACTTTACATTTATCCACATTAAATTTCATTTGCCATTTTGTTGCCCAGTTACTTAGTTTTGTGAGATCTTTTTGAAGTTCTTCACAATCTGCTTTGGTCTTAACTATCTTGAGTAGTTTAGTATCATCTGCAAACTTTGCCACCTCACTGTTTACCCCTTTCTCCAGATCATTTATGAACAAATTGAATAGGATTGGTCCTAGGACTGACCCTTGGGGAACACCACTAGTTACCCCTCTCCATTCTGAGAATTTACCATTAATTCCTACCCTTTGTTCCCTGTCTTTTAACCAGTTCTCAGTCCATGAAAGGACCTTCCCTTTTATCCCATGACAGCTTAAATGTGTCATGCAGTGGCATATACTGTACCTCAGATTGCAGGCACCAGAATCTAATAGGCACCTCTTTATACCTGGTTGGCCCCTTTTCTTGGCAGAGAATGTAGGTAGAGGTGTATAGGGGATTATCCATGGGAGAAGTAGGTGTGTGTTGGGTTGTGAGGATGGAGATATGCTTGTGAAAATATATACCTGGCTATCTACCTACAGCACACACTCATATTGGTAATGTGCTAATTTGCGTGCGTCTTACCCATTTATTTTTACCCTGAGCAAAGCATGCCTTCCTCATTGACTGCTGTTTTTTAATTATCAGAGCACAGAATCAAGCAGCTGTCTCTACCAGTTTCTATCCAAATGTAAGGATCATTTGGTATGCAGGAGGCTGGAAACTTCACATGTACCACAAGAAGTCATGTGAGTCTAATGATGCCATTTAACAGGCAATGTTTTTCTTGGCATACATTGAGACCCTTTAGAAAAAGAGTATTAAAAACAGAGAAACCATGCTGTGGCAGAGAGGGAGAGGACTGGGGAAGACATTTCTGGTGTTAAGACTTCATCAGTCTTTAGGCGGGAGGAGGAACTATGCTATTGTCTACTAGGAAATTCAGGATTTCAGTTGTTGTTTGCGGATTCAAGAAAAACTTTGTTATGCTAATAGAAGGCATTACTTCTATTTGGCTATTCCTAACCTGGGCATCCCATAATTCTGATTATTGCAGCGTTGTAGGGCAGAGACCTGTAACACTGAAGAGAAGAAATTCCAGATAGGCAGTTGGGAGATGATGGCTCATTCAAAGGCATTGTGCCATGTAAGAGCACAGTTGTAGGAACATTTCATATTTATAATGTAGACATGCAAAATACACACAAAACAAATGAAGAAAACGTGATTGCACCTGACAATTCAAGTTCCCAGAATTACCTAGAACCTGAATGCTTAAGTGAAACCCCCACATTGCATCCCTGCTCTTCGTCCTTTTATTATTAAAATATATGACAAAATTCCTCCTTTGCCTTGGTGGGTCCTGTGCTTATAGGCGGATTTGCTTGCCGCAGAGATTCATTGCAGCCCTCAGTTTGGCCACTTTTGTTAGTGGCTCAAACCTGCTATCCACTCAGCTGACCTCATCACTGGCCAGCATGGGGGAAACGAAGAACAATCCCCACAGTCTGTGTCCCACCTAGTGGGTCAGGGACAGGCCAGATCCCTTTCCTATTTAGACCTTCCCTTCTGGTATTTCTCACAGACCAGGTCAACTCCTCCTGTGTCCAATCAGGAGTTGGGGGGATGAGGGGAACCCAGGTCCACCCTCTACACCAGGTTCCAGCCTAGGGCCCTGTGGATAGCAATGTTCCCTGTATCAGCTGTGTGACAGCTACAACTCCTGGGCTACTGCCCCATGGCCTTCTCCTAGCACCTTCTTCAGGGGTAGGCAACCTATGGCATGGATGCCAAAGGCGGCACACAAGCTGGTTTTCAGTGGCACTCACACTGCCTGGGTCCTGGCTACCGGTCCGGGGGGCTCTGCATTTTAATTTAATTTTAAATGAAGCTTCTTAAACCTTTTTTAAAACCTTATTTACTTTACATGCAACAATAGTTTAGTTATATATTATAGACTTATAGAGAGAGACCTTCTAAAAATGTTAATGTATTACTAGCACGCGAAACCTTAAATTACAGTGAATAAATGAAGACTCGGCACAGCACTTCTGAAAGGTTGTCGACCCCTGTCCATCTTTATCCTCAGTGCAGGATCTTCCTCCTGAAGCCTGATCACTCTTGAACTCTTCATTCCTCCAGCAGCACGTCTTCTCACCCGCTGCTCCTTGCACACACCCTCACTAACTGATGGGAGGTCCTCTTTCAACCAGGTGTCCTTATTGGCCGGCCTGCCATAATTGATTCTAGAAAGTTCTTAATTGACTCCAGGTGTCTTGATTAGCTTACTTGTCTTAATTGGTTCTAGCAGGTTCCTGATTGCTCTAGGGCAGCCCCTGCTCTGGTCACTCAGGAAACAGAAAACCGTTCATCCAGT
Organism: Gopherus evgoodei; assembly: GCF_007399415.2. Taxonomy (NCBI): domain Eukaryota; kingdom Metazoa; phylum Chordata; order Testudines; family Testudinidae; genus Gopherus; species Gopherus evgoodei. Next base: position 127,217,245 of record NC_044328.1, on the reverse strand, counting down.
GACTAGTATATTTGCCTTCTACCAGATTCCTGTACCCCACTGGTCTGGGTCTGTCACAAATACGAAAAGCCATTTTCTACAATAGTGTTTGCCACATGGATGGTTTTTGGTTCCTTTTTTCTGTGTCCGGTCTGTCTATGGTTTTATAAGGTTGGACATGGTTTCTGGCACTCACCTCAAGAAGTAAACACCAAAATCTATCTTCCGGCCCTGTTAGGAGGAACAAACATAGTTACTTACTTATTTTATAGTAAGTAGTATTCCAGATGCTTCTGGGTTATCTTAATAACAGCCACCCAATAGGAGTTGTGGGGATGAACAACGTAATTGGTTTTAAGAGAGAGCTGGACAAATTTGTGTGATTGTATGACTGGGTTGCTTGTGATGGTGAGGGGCAGGACTCAGCAGCCCTGGAGCCTACTTCCAGTTTGTCTTATGTTCCGAAAAACTCATGCTGCAGAGATCAGGAAGGGATTTTCCTTCCCCTACCAATGTGGGCCCTTCCTCTAAAAGCATCAGGGATGGCCACGGCCAGAGATGGGACATTGCATGGGAAGGGCCAGGGCTCTGACCTGGCACCAAAAGGTGTGTCTCTCATATGCTTGGCTGGCTGGTTTTTGCTCACATTCTCGGGGTCTAACTGAAAGCCCTATGTGGGGTTGGGAAGGAATTCCTCCTCCCCTCACATGGGCAGTGACCTTTGGGGTATTTCACCTTCCTCTGCTGCGTGTGGTGCAGGTCACTTGTCAGGGTTATCTGTGTATATCTCACTTAATCATTGCCCTGCTATTGTGGGAGCCTCGGGTTCTGGTGCACATCAGACCGTCCATGGAATGCAATAGTCTAGCCTCCTGGGCTGTATGCTTGGGTACAATTTCAGTTGTTGGATTTGGTGCACAGGTGCTGGGTGGTGTTGATATAAGAAGTGGCAATGGTATTTTCTTTCACTTTTTGTTTTCCTTAAGTACAGTCTAATCATAATGAGGGTAAAGTTCTGTATCTGTCATTTGTATGAAAGTTCCTGCATAAATATGCTTATTTGTGAGACATTTTCTATTGTTTTGGTATTTCCCTTTCAATAGATACACGTAGTCAACAATGGTACAACAGCTGGCTGCAGCTAAATAATGAAAGACTGCCTAAAGCTCTTTGCAGAGTTTGTTTTAAAACCAGCGCAACTCCCAACTTTTAACATTGGGGTAGAACAAACCGTAAGGCATGACATGGTAAATAGTCAGGGACTTGCTGCGGCATCTCTGATGGCATCAAACTGAAGAAAAGCATTTGCTTGACCCACCCTTGAGTTTGACCTGTAACACACGGTGTCAAGTGAAGTTTTAAAATTTCCTACTTAATTCAGGTCTGCCCTGTCCTTAATTTAGCTTGATTTTTGCCTGTGAATCACGCCCCGCTGGAGAACCGGCTGGAGAATGTACTGCACAGGTTATAGATGTCATCTGGGAAACAGTGAAGAGTAGGCTTCACACCTTGTCTGTGTCTGATATTGCAACTAGTGGTAGGACATGAACTGAGAGGTGCTGAATGCCTAGAACTCCAGGTGACTTCTCAGGATCAGACCAAAACTGACCCTGGACAACAAACTCTCTCCACCCCTCTTTTCCTACCACCCCATTTTTTGTAATCCGGGGGGGGAAATGGAATTCTGTTACTATACCCCTGGGTTTGTTTTGATTTAAACATTGTCAGGAACATTTACCCTTGCACCGTCAATGTCTCTGATGTGAACAGTTGAATAGTTTGAAAATGAATGAATTTAAAATTGGATAGTTGAAGGTCAGAACCCTATAGTGATAACTCAGCTAATGTAATATTCATATCTGGCTAGGAAATGGCACCATATATCAATATGTTGTCGCTGTCTGCCATCATTATGAAGGGTAGAAGTGCATTTGTGCTTTGACAGATAGCTAAGAAAGAAAACGATGGGTTATTACATACAGAAAACATAAAGGAAAATTCAGTGGTTGTGCACCGAACAGAACTGATGGGCATTGCACCATTAATCTGTTGTGAATAAAGTAATGTATGTCAGTTACACATTAACCCCATCAATGTTTCCCACTATAGAATTGTCTGAACTGAAGATGGAAAGGTGCTGTAGGTTTACACACAGTCCTTTAGTGTTGTTCTGCACACCAAGATTAGTGTTTTACTTTTATATATCAACTAAGATGGGAGTTGGGGTGAGCCCAGTGTGTTTCTTCACAGGGTAGTTCTTGAGTCCAAAATGTATTGTGAGTTATAAGGCCCGTCTGCTGATCCTGCTGTGTTGATGAGGGAAGAAAGTGTGCATGCAGAGCCTCTTAGGGCAATAAGAATATCCTAATATAAGGAGTTCACCTCCTTGGTGCATGAGGTCTGCAGGCTTGTGCTGGTTATGTAACTCCAGGCCGGTTCTGCATATGCTGCCCTTAGCAGCAAGTGCTAGCCAGTTGCTGCAGGTCAGCATTCACGTTACTCTTGTTTTGTGAACCAAAAAGTCCTACCCTGGGTCATGTCGTGCTGGCTCACAAAGCAGTATACTGGCCTGTGCAGGCAAGGATTTCTTGGCCTGAGGACATATCAGCTAGTATTCTCCATCCATCCTTACTATGCTCTGCTGCCCATGCCAGGGGATTCTCTGGCTCATAAGAGACAACTGCTGACTATCCTCTCCACCATTTAAAAAAAAAAAGTTGTGTGGACTGTTACCCAGCTGGCTGAGACATGCTTTAAATCCTCTCATTTGGCTATGGGCTTGCCCTGTCACAGAGACTGCATATATTGAATGAAGGGAAGGAGATTCTGCTTGTTTTTACAAAGAGGCAGCCATGAAGAGGGTTGGTAAATTCCTGGCGGAAACTCATCTGAGTTTCCTTCCTCTGTGTTTTCTGTAGCAAAGCAACCCAGAATCAGTGGTGGCCTCTTGATTAGCCTGAGCAGGACAAAGAATGAAACATTATTTGCAAATATTTGCTTTGAGAAAAAAGTCATAAAATTCTCATGTATTTAAAAATATATGTATCATCTGCCAAACTCTCTAAACTGCCTGAATAACAGAAGAAGACGGAACTGGCTAGATTAACTTTTTGTGTGTATTTATATTATCCTTATGCGAAAAGGAACTCTTCCCCACCCCCCATTTTTTTGCCTTCTTCTCTATGCCACAAGTGAGAACCTGCATTGTTTAGGTGAAACTTCATGAGAAGCAAACTTTTTGTGGCTAGTTGAACCCTGCTGGTACTGTCTCCTTCTGGTAATTGTTGGTTTAAAAAAAAAAAATCAAGACAAAAGTTGATATGCTTGTATTAACTGCTGCTAGGATTTCAGAAAAGCTAATGGGAACTGGGGCCAGATTTTTAAAAGTATTTACGCACCTTACTCCCAGGGAAATCAATGGGAGTTAGCTTCCTAAATACCTTTAAAAATCTGCCCTTAAGCACTCAACTCCCATGGAAATTCTTTAAGGTCTTTTAAATATCCCAGCCTGCATGAATAGGCTTGTCAGACTGAGCATGCGCAGGCTTCTGGCGAATCTGGCCATGCTCATAGGCTTAACCAAAGACTTAGGGTGTGTCTACGCTGGCAGAGTTACATCGCTGGCAGTTACAGTGCTGCTCAGAGAGTGCCAAAGGGAAACCGCTGTTGTGTGTTCACACTATCAGCTGCCTGTGCAATAGTGTATTCACACTTGCAGTGCTATTCAGAGTGGTGCAGTCTGGACAGCTATCCCACAGAGCATCTCTTCCTCTTCTGCCACTGAAAGTTCTGGGAAGGCGGAGGGGGTCGCGGGGCATCCTGAGTCCTGTCCCAATGCCTCGTGATACTTTGCTTCGCATCCCAGCCGTCCCCGTGCTTCCATCCGCATTTGGCATCATCTTTCAACAGTTTCTGTACTGCGCGCTCTGCCGGAATGGATCCCAAACTGCTGACCAGTATGCTGCTCTCTCTCACTAACACATTGCGAGTGGTACTGGAGTTATTCCTTAAATTACAAAGTCAACAGAGTGTATTGGCCTGAGACTGTCCCGGCTATCCATCCTTCATTGACAGGACAGATGCTAAGCTAGAATCTTTAAGAATCTAAAACCAGTTGGAGAACACTTCACTCTCCCTGGTCACTCGATTACAGACCTAAAAGTTGCAATCTTATAACAAAAAAAAAATACAAAACAGACTCCAGTGAGAGACTGCTGAATTGGAATTAATTTGCAAAATAGACACCATTAAATTAGGCTTGAATAAAGACTGGGAGTGGATGGGTCATTACACAAAGTAAAACTATTTCCCCATGTTTATTCCCGCCCCCTCCCCACACATACACTGTTCCTCACAACTTCTTGTCAACTGCTGCAAATGGACTATTTTGATTACTGCTACAAAAAGTTTTTTTCTTTCCTGCTGGTAATAGCTCACCTTAACTGATCACTCTTGTTAGAGTGTGTATGGTAACACCCATTGTTTCATGTTCTCTGTGTGTATGTCTGTGTGTATCTCTCTTCCTACTGTATATTCCAGTCTATGTATCCGATGAAGTGGGCTGTAGCCCACGAAAGCTTATTCTCAAATAAAATTGTTAGTCTCTAAGGTGCCACAAGTATTCCTGTTCTATAAGCATTACAGCAACTCATTGATGTCCCACTCCCATGCTAACAATGTGATAACTACCCTTATACTGGTCTGCCAAAAATGGTAATCTCAAAGATCTGTTCCCTGCCCTGATTAGAAGGTGACTTATTTAAGATGCTTTTCCATTTAAAGTGTTCACAAGCTCTTATTCTAGAGTCTGTGGAAGGGAATCTTTTACAGCAGGGGTGTGGCTAGAAGTACTCAAACAAAATGGGATCTGTAAAACGACCCTTAACGCATTTTAGATTAATTTATACATAAGTGTTCTTTTTCTTTTCCTGTTACCAGATGTTGTAAAAGTCAAGAAAATTAATCACAAATAGGCTTTCTGAAGAGACTAACTAAATAGGTATTGATTTTTTTATGTGCGTTTCTTCCACCCCTCCCTCCATTTTTCTAGTTTGTGCCCTTTAATGAGTGGGATGTGTGGGGGGGGAACCTCACTGCTGTTTGACAGGTACTTGGAGTAATCATCAACCACCTGTCATCTGTAATTGTTTAGCAGTCAAGGGAAAAGAAAGTTATTTTATGCTTTCATGCCATTACCACGTCTAGTATGGAATTATCTTACTTGTGTGAAGATGTTGTGTAAAATATTTCTGTGTCCTGTACTTTGTATATAGTTAGATGGAGGTGTTTTTTGAACTAAACGGGACACTGTCCAATATTTTAAAGCCAACATTTGAATTATCATCATCTTTTGAGGAATATGCTCTAGATTTGTATGCATAAAGTATACATACCTTTTTTTGAAAAAAAGAAAAAGCTATTTTCAAAGATAATGTAATTATTTCACAGTGAAAACTGAACTGGAATAAATAAAGAAAAGTGTAGATTTGTGAAAATCTTTCTTTTGGATGTATCTGGATGAGACTTTGCTTCATTTATTCTTGGGATTTAAAAAAAAAAGTAAAATTTTGTAGCTAGCAGATGCTTAGCCTGTGTGCTGGGAAAAGTTCGAATTTGAGATGGTTAACAAATGACTAACGGTTCCTTCTAAAGTAAATTGATAGCCAACCTCCAGGTATGGAAGAGTAGATTCAATACAAGAATACAAAAATTTCAAGGCTCCGTTCCCCAACAGCCTAAGAGAAGAGATGGACCCTGCAGTGTGACAAGAGGAACAAATCCAGGCTCCAGTAGTGCAGCAAGAGGAAAAGTCAATTCCAGTCACAAGGAAGAAAGGCTGGCCCATAGTTTCCTCTCATTCAGAGCCAGGAAACCTCATTTCAAGCCCTTTCCACTGACTGGAACTGTAGCAGAATGGCACAAGGAGAGGGGCCATCTCTCAGATAAGTAGGTCTCTCCAAAGGCCCTTGCAATACAGAAAAGGAGTGAAGTGTAGTCAATGCAAAGGGATTCTGCATTGCACCTTCTGTTGAAAAGCACCTTCTTGCTTTCTATCTTACAAACACATTGTTGGGCTGTATAGGATTATCACACCATCTCTGCCTAAGTCTTTCTGGCCTGGATCTATGGAATGGATTGCTGGCTCCAGTCCCAGAGCTATTTAGGGCTTTACAAGTTACAGCCAGAACCTTCAATCTAACACAGGTATGTAGAGCTGCCAGCTGATGCTGTAATCAGCAAATGAATATTCTGCACTGGCTTCTGTTTCTAAGGAGTCTCAGGAGAGTTCTAGGGAGTGTGCATTATAGTGCACTAATATCGGGTGGCCAGGGCATTGGTAGCTGTAGCTGGATTCACATGTGAACTAAATAGTCACATTTGCCCCAGAAAGCACAAGTTGAAAGATGTCATTTTGACTATATTTGTTATCCCTACATCCAGTAACTTCACATGCGCTAATTCTTCCCAGGGCTTTGCAAGTTACACTGGCTAAAACTTGCCAGAGACTCTGCTTTTTGTCCTGTTATGGGAGGTGTTGCCAGATGGCACTGCTACATGTAGTCTTGCATGCATTTCCCTTATATGCAAGCAAGTTGTCTATGTAGAAAATGCTGTGTTACTGTTAGTTTTCTTTGGGGGAGCAGTGGCAAGCAGTAAGAGTTTGCTCCGCGCCTTAATTTCTCTTACTAGACTCAATTCTTGAGGCAGAATGACTCCAGGCGACAGACACTGATATTTGAGCTGAGACCCCTGAAAGAGGTGATTGCCTGCATGCAGTTTGACCACCTCTGTTCTAGGACTAGTGAAGATGTTTAAATAAAACAAGATGCACTATGAAGAATATAGCCAGACTCTGTCACCGATTTCTGCTGTAGCAGGAAGCTCACCTGCGACATCTCAGCCGTGGGGCAGTAGTCCATTCATGATACTGCTCTGTTTCCATGGAATCGGAAAGCGTGGTCCAAACCTGAGAGATGGTTATCCCCAGCAAAACTTTAAAACTCTTCAGAGGGAGAGAAAATTGATAGGGTAACCAAATAATGGCCATCTGGATTGATGAGGCTTTTCCCCAGTTGGATCAATTTCACTTTATATGACTTTGCAGACTGCATGGAGGAAGTAAGGAATCCCTTCTTTTGTCTCCTGCAAGGCAGCAGGCTATGACTTTGGAAACCCTTTATTCCTCTGTGATGCAGTGGATCAGACTCTTCACATGACTACTGTTGCTCTAGCAGTTCTCTCACTTCAGCTGTAAACCACAGTAACCTGTAAGAGCAAAACCAGGAGAAGGAGGCTTCTGTGTAGTCTAGGAGAAAAGATGATTATGAAGTCTGAGCAGGGCTTTGATAGAGCCATTCTCAGAGCACCATATCATTCTTTGAGTCTTCTGAAAGTGGACAGATTCAGTGATCTCTGGTGGCTCATCACAAACACAATATAGCAAGATGAGAATGCTCCTGTCTCAAGCCCCGGGAGAAATGAATGACTAATCCATGTGAATGGAATAATGTTTACTTCCTCAGTCCTATCCCTAATATTAGATCCATAGTGCTATTAGCTCCATGAGTTGAGAGAGTCCCTGGTTGTCAGGGCAGCGATGAATTCCTGAGTCAGTCCAGAAGGACCATCATCTGTTTGAGACTCTGGTCATCGAGCGCTGTCTCCATTGGTGCCTTCAGTACAACCACAGTATGGAACCTGAGAAACTCTGAGATCTGCATGCTAACTTCATAGTGAACACCCCAAAAGAGAGAGCGTGAGAAAGTGACAGACAAAACCCAAGTTTCTAGTGGGTTTTTAAAAAACCATTTTTAATGTAGGATGAAAAAAATTCACCGCTGTAAATCTATTCAGGAGAGCTGTGAGAGATAACAGATAATTTCATTTCACTTAAAGCTTTGAATGTTTTCTTTTTCTTTAAGTAAATAACACCTTGCTGAGCTGTATTTAAGTGTGCCAATCTCTCCATGCTAAGGTGGCTGTGAGGGTGTTAATTACAGTGAACAAGCTAGTTATTAATGGTATTTTTACATTCTTGTCATCTATTGGTGGCTAGGGTTTTTTTGGGGGGGGGTTATTTAATTTATAATATCAGCTACTTTCTACCAGACAGGAACAAGTTTTGAGGGTGTAAGGAAGATTTTACCATTTTATATACAGGTTTAAGGAGTTAGTGGCTTTGCATAGATGTATGATAGTCCATATAGGATTACTGTCTCTTATTTAAGTGATTCGTGTACTAAAGTGTCCCCAGGTAGACTGACACAGTAGTCTGTGACTTACTTATTAAAGGCTATCCTATTAAGGCCTTCATGGGAGCTCTTTAATTTGAGATCATTGATACCGTGGACTATAACAGCTCCTTTAGAGCTCTTATGGTCTTTAATAGTAATGCAGATTTAGAAATGCCTCCATTTCCTTCCGAAGTTGTTAAAATCTATATTCTTGGACACCTCCTAAGACCTACATTATTGAATGACAGCGCTTTTATGGCCCAGTGTGTCATTGTGCCAGTAATCTTTTTAAGGAATTGTCAGCTGAGCCTTGAGTTGATACACCTTAAAGATTCTAGCTTACCATCTCTCCTGTCAATGAAGGATGGACAGTCTCAGGCCAATACACTCTGTTGACATAGTTTTTGCTTTCGACCGTATTTTAAAGAAAAGGCCAGAGAACCACAGCAAGGTTAAAAATAACAAGACATAAAGTCAAACACCAAACAAAGTGGTGGTGGGGGAATCAGTTGGGGTGGAACTCTTGACTGAATTCTGTCTGTGTTTACACTGAGGGACCCTCGCTTTCTCTCCAAGTCTCAAAGCCGTGGATTGTATTAAACTACGGTATCAGAAGCTGCATATAAATTTAAAGATGGAGCCTTGTGCAAAAATCTAGGCACAGTGATTTTACATGTTTAATTGAGGCTCTTCACATTGCTTTCATGGAATTCATTGTGGTGTGTATGTTTAATGATGGTGTAGGACTAATTCTAAGTATGGCATCAATAAAGATTTCCCTCTTCCCCTTATAGGTATATTTTTCAGGGTAGGGACTCAGCAGTTTACAGTATGAATGTATCTGAATGCATTATGTATCTGCAGTGGCATATAAACAATAAAATAACAGTCTATCATGCTGTTTAATTTTAAATTTCCTTTCAGAGTTGGTAGATTAAGTTCTGCACTGACATACAGTCCATTTGAGTAAATGGTTTTCCACAAGAAGTAAATTACTGTTGAACTTGGCCACAGAGTATTGATGAGCATCCAGAAGTACCTTTACATTTGAATTTTAGGATACTTTGTTCTTCTGTTTCATTTTTGTGATGCTATAATTATCTGGTCAGCAAATAAGGCATTTGTAATTGCCAGGACTTGGAACACTGATGTCTTTTTTTGAGCACAGATAACTTCAGATACAATGTATGGAAAATAATACGTTGAACTCAGTAAAGCGATGTACAACATCGCCCTGGGAGTAACACATTTTGTGCATAAATTAGTTTTTAAATAATCCCATCATTTCATAGTGACTAAACTTAAATACATCATTGGCCACATTTTCTGTGAGCCCTCAGCTTGGATTTTAGTGTTTGTATGGGAACAGCAGCAGCCTCAATCATTTGTGTGCACGGGTTAGAATTTAGTTGCATGAAATCTACTTGTGTTCAGTCTTTCACGTGTTACTGAGGTTTGTGCATGTAAATTCTATCACGGGCACAGAAAAGATAGTGTCCGAAACATTACACATGCAAGTGATTGCTCATGCACAAATAGAGGCGAAAAAAGGGCTAACAATGAAATGACAACTAGGCTAAAGTCTTGTATTGCAGCACTAGTAAATTAAGCTCCGATCCTGCAACTGGCTCTGTTGGCACGAATCCCTGTAGGAGTGGATTGTATTGAAGAGAATTATACGCAAATAAAATTGTAGCTAGCCTAAATAACTGCACATGCATCGATATACATATAAGTTACAAGAGCTCAATCTTTAATCACAAATGGTTAAAACGATTTTAATAGACAAAAGTAATTTTGTGATTTAAAACCATGTATTTTATGGTTTTTTGTCAAGGTGGTGCTTCTCTTAGTCTAGAGATTTCTGTTTTGAAACATAATAAAAATGCTTGTTGTGTTTGACTGTTTGATGAAAGCATGTTGGTTTGTGAACAGTGTTAGACAACTGCTTCCCCCAAGTCTTTGCTTATGTCTCTTCCGAGTTCTTGTCGCTTGTGCTGTTCCTGAAGAATTTAATGAGATTTTGTCTCCAAGTATTTGCTTCCTTGTGATACTGTGCTTCCTCTTTTGTGTGGAGGTGTTATCTAGCCTTAGCTTTATTTATTTTAATGAGTTATTTTTCTCATAGTTTTTGGTTGGTTTTAATTAGCTAGAGCTTGTTTGGCTCTTTATTCTCCTTTAGACACTGTGGGTCAAATCGTCAGCAGGATACAATGGTGTAGTCAGTAGAGCTCTGCCGATGTGTTGTATGTTAGCCCAGTAGGATCCTATTTGAGTCTGTGGTGGGTTCACTTTATTTCCCAGTTTTGCTTCTGGGAGCCATTTTATGTTCACAATACACTTCTCTTCATTTGGCAAACCAGGTGGATCTCAAAGCATACAATGTAAAATGTGAAGAGCCTTAGTTCCCCATGAGGTAGGTGAGTCATAGATTCCAAGGCCAGAAGGGACTGTTGTATCCTCCAGTCTGACCTCCTGTAGAAGACAGACCTTCCCCAAAATAATTCCTCAAGAGTATATTTTAGAAAAACATCCAGTTTTAACTTTAAAATGGTCAGTGATGGTGAATCCACCATGACCCTTGCTAAACAGTTCTAGTGGTTAATTATCTCTCACTGTTAAACATTTATTCCTTATTTCCAGTCTGAATTTGTTTAGCTTCAACTTCCAGCCATTGGCTCTTGCCTTGCTCTGCTAGGTTGAAGAGCCCACTGTTAAATAGGTTCCCCATGTAGGTAGTTACAGACTGTAATTAATCTTCTGTTTGTTAAGCTGAATAGACTGAGCTCCTTTATCACTATAAAACACATTTTCCAAACCTTTAATTCTTCTCCTGGCTCTTCTCTGAACCCTGTCCAGCTTTTCAATATCCTTCTTGAATTGTGGGCACCAGAATGGGCCATGGTATTCCAGCAATGGTCGCATCAGTGCCAAATACAAAGATAAAACAACATCTTTACCCCTACTTTAGATTCCCGTTTTTGCCTTAGCCCTTTTGGCCATAGCATAGCACTGTGAGCTCATGTTCAACTGATTATCCACCCTGACCCCCAAATCTCTTTCAGAATCGCGGCTTCCTAGGTCACAGGGACCCTAGGTCTCAAACGTTGGTTCACGGGGCTCTCAAGAGCCAGTCATTTCCAACTTGCCAACCGTCACCAGAACTAGGAGCTCAACTCGGACAGAGGGCTCCAGTCCTGGAATCTGATTGGCAGAATGCTGGGGGTCCTGACCGGTTCTCTGCTTCTGTTTAAAGTAAGCACAGGAAATGGAAGTTGTCCATGCAACTGGGTTTCCTCTTCTTAGGATGGTCTCTCTTGTGCTACCTGCTCCTACTGGATGACTGTGATCTACTGGTCAACTAACGGTGCCTAGATTCTGACACCTGAATTGCCTCTGGTCTGTCTTGGACTCTGATCCTTGGTGTCTGACCTGGCCTGGCTCCTGACTCCTCCAGCTCTGACCAGTAGGTCTGACCACCCATGTCCTGATCATGACATCAGGCTACAGTCCTCCATCGTGTACCTATGGCCTTTATTATTCCTAGGGGTCTATGTTGACATAGCCATATTAAAACGTGTTCTTTGCTTGATCCCAGCCTACTGGGAAATCCAGATTGTCCCCTTGGTTATTTACCATGCTCCCAAATTTTGTGCCATCTGCAAACTTGTCAGTGGTGAGTGCATGTTTTCTTCCAGGTCAATTATAAAAATGTTAAATAGCATAGGGTCAAGAACCAGTCCCTGCGGGACACCACTAGGAACACACTCACTCTGTGATGATTTGATCAGGTAGCCAGCTTTTAATCCATTTACTGTGGCCAGGTTAATTTTATATCGTTCTAGTTTTAGTAAGAGGTATCTCAGGACCGGCGCTAGGGGTTTGAGCATCCTAGGCAGACGGCAATTTCGCCGCCCCACGCGCTGGTCTCGCGGCTCCGCTGGAGCTGGCACAGTGGTGGCTGCAGAGGGTCCGGTGCTCTGCGGCTCCGGTGGAGCTGCCACAGTCACGCCTGCTGGAGGTCTACTGGAGCCGTGCGAGCAGCCGCCTGCCCGCCCGCCAGCAGGCATGACTGCGGCAGCTCCACCGGAGCCGCGGACCCACGGACCCTCCGCAGGCACCACTGCGGCAGCTCCACCGGAGCCGCCTGCCGCCCCTTCCGGCAAAATGGCGCCCACCATTTATTTTGGTGCCCTAGGCGATTGCCTAGGCTGCCTAAATGGTAGCGCCGGCCCTGAGGTATCCTCATTTTACAGATAGGTAAGCTAGCGGTTAGAATAATTTAGAGCATAGGATTGCAGTAATTTTTCATGATATGGGCAACATCTTCATAAAGTCACAGCTTCTATTTATTATGGCTCAGGCCACCTCCTCTCCCTTTTGCCGTCACATAACATGCTTGTAAGAACATCTGCTTATGTGGACAGTAACTTTAGGAAAACGTGGAATGCATTTTTTGCTGTGTTTTGCACAATATAACACCTGTCTAGATACAAGGAGAGCCAGCACTGTTTGATCAGCCAGTTTCCTAGATCACCACCTAACCCTCCAGCTACCACCAGTGGTCTGTGGATCACAGTTGGGGAGCCACTGGTGTAAAGCCCAGTGTCATAAAAAGTCAGTGACCGAGCTAGCAGTGGAACTCAGGAGTTGTGGTTCTCAGTTTAATTCTCAAATCTTTAGGCATGCTGCATTGGTGTGTTAAGAGACAGCTATATATATTCCTAAAATAAACTGTCACCGTACATGAAGTTACTTACTGGTAAATCAGTTGGCTAGCAACATGAGCAAACTTTTCAGGAGATATAAAAAGTAGTAACATCCTGTACCCTGAGCATGATTATTTGTGTGGGTGGTCAGGTCCCTAATAATATTCAATTAATTTGAGAGGTCTATCTTTTTTTAGTAAGCTGTCATCTGTGAGGGAGGCCATTAGGATGGAAAGAGAGGGTCTATGAAGATGATTTCTCTAATTATAATATACACTTCATCTTACTTGTGGCGGATACCGCTCATGATTCATGTTGCTGCACACCCACCACTTGTACTCTTCTGTAGGTAGCTCAAAACAGGGCAGAGAAAGGTCTGGGTTAGTATGCGTGGAAACCCAAAATAAAATAGCAAAGCAAATAAGAAATGGTTGAGTTGCCAACAGACCTCTTCTCTGATGCAACCTGTTCTGAATGATTGCAAACATCATGATGAGTCTGCGGTTTCTAGGGGAAGGTGATACAGCTTCAGGGAGAAGAGATTCGTAGATCTGTTTTGATGCTAGCAGAGCGGTTTAGCAGACAGCATGGAGTTGGAGGTAAAAGAAACATAGCCCAAAGTTTGAGGGTGTTGAAATGAAGAGTCAACCCCATTTCTAGTATTTGCATGTTGCAATCTGTAGACTGCAAGAAGGAAGAGTGATACATCTTCCCTAAATGTCCTCTCAGAAGAATTCTTTTTATCACTCCCATCAACACTCATACCACCACCAATCCAAAAAGCTGGAACTCTGGTCTGGACAGTAATTTATTCATATGTGATCTCCTTAGGCTGGTCTCTTGCTATGACATACTGTGGAAACTGGACATTGACTCCTGTATCTTCGTACGAAACAGGACTACTTTGGTGCCATGTCTCAGCATGGGGGAAATTGCCCCAGTTGCTTTTATAGGTTCAGAAGTGAGGGCTTGTATGCAAGCCATAATAGAAGGCTCAAGATTTAAAACCTACAGGGGGCAGTAAGATAAAATAACACACCCCAATATGTGGTTATGTGAAAATCAAGCCCACTGTTTGCTGGAGTGACTTGTGACGAAGAGGTTTTGTCTATTACAGGATAACTCTAGCCATAGAGCATTTTGGAAAGCATACATGATGGTCCTTTCCCTGCTCCTGACTTTGGTTCCACTACTCTGGAGCATTTGCTGCCTTGTCTTCTGCCCTTAGCATTGATTTTACGCAATGCCAAGGGTAAAAACATTAGATTCATATAACCCACCCCTTTGTTTTTAACTGAACAGCTCCACTTTGATCCTTGGTTATATATCAGACCTATCGTTGAAGAATCAATTGATTTAATTTGTGAATATCTTCCAGGAGTAGGAAGGAAACTGCACCCATTAAATACCAAAAAATCGTTACAAAGTCATATGGATGAGAGTGTAAATAACTGCAAGGCTTGCGTATTACTTATCTCAACAATAAGATGGAAAATCATTTGCTTTAAAAGGTCTAAAGGATGGTTTCTTCTGGAAGGGAAGGGGTGTATGTGTGTAAACAATACAAATATATGTTACATTTGAAAAACTATCCATTACATAGTAACAGTAAGCAGAAATAGGAGATTTGTTGACAAATGAAAAACGTTTGTTAGACTTCTTTGATAGCTAGATGTTGTATTGCAGAACTCTCAAGATTCTTCACGAAGTTGTGAATTCACTGGTTAATTACTTTTCTTAATCAATACTTTACTCAAATGCAGACACATGAAGATTCTGAGGGAGTCACCTTAAAGGAAGAGGAATAATTAAATGACCTATTAGCTGCCTTAGTATGGACAAAGGACTTCTGGCAGGCACCCAACTTGTTTGGGTTCAAAATTCAAAGCCTACCAGCTTGCCAGATGAGGCATTTTATCTGTTCGACGCCTCCATCACATTGTCTATTACAAATTATACTGAAATATTGGACTGAAAGAAAACATTATTGGATTGAGATATATAGATATATAAAATAAAACACTGCAAATTGCTAAAAAGGCATTCTGCTGAGTTGGAACTTGACCCTGTGCACACTTGGGTATATGTGTGACTTCACCAGTGTGAGTGATTCTTCCTGTAGGGCTGTATGCATTACTCATATGCAGAATTGTTTGCAGGATCAAGCCCAGGGGACCTGCTTCTGTTCTCCCTTTACAGCCTTTCAATGCCACTCCGACAGCAAAGAGGAGGCTGAGAGGCACCCTGAGGAATGCCCGTGGGTAGGAATCTCCAATGGCTCTTTGCTCTCTTCACAACTTGGGCTGCCCCTCCTGTGGTTACTCCTGAGGGAATTCTGCACAATAAATTAAATAAATAAATGTGCATAATATTTTAAAATTCTGTATGTTTTATTTGTCAATAAATACATGTGGAGGCTCCAGCATGGCAGTGGTGAACACAGGCTACTGGCTGCACAGAGATAGGACATGGACTCGGTGGTGTGGCTGCACCTGACCCTGACACAGTGCAAGAGCTGGCCCTGCCCCAGAAACACCTGCCCCTCCATGACAGGCACACCAAGATATCAAGTGAGAGGGACAGAGTCTTACATGCACACCCAGCCATGGCCCCCAATCCAGGTGTGGGCAGGCAGGCTCAGTCTGGCAGAGTCCAAGTTTGGAGGGGCTTAGTGTGGAGGGATCCAGGTGTGGTAAGAGGGTTTTGTCTGGGACAATCCAGGGGCGGTGGCTCCTTGTAATGTTCAGGTGCAGGGAGGATCTGGATGCCCAGGGGGCCATTGGGGGATTCTAGGTGCAGGGGGAACGGGACTTTGCAGTGAGGTCCAGATGAAAGTGGTTGGTGCTTCAATGGTGTCTGGGTGTGGGGAGACTGAGCAAAAGTGTTAGGGGAGTGGAGCTTGGTGGGATGGGAGTCTGGGCGCAGCTGGTTGGGGCTCAGTGGGGTGGGGTCTGGGTGGTCCAGATATAGGTGGGGTGGGGCTCATCAGAGTGGGGGCTTGAGCGCAGGGGCTCGAGGGGGGGCTGGGTGCAGGGGTGGAGGTCTGGGTTCAGGGGGGTGGGGCTTGGTGGGAATGGTCTGGATGTGGGGGGGCTCTGGACGTAGGGAGTGAAGCTCGGCGGGGTGAGAGGTTGGGTGTTAGGGGCTTGGTGAGAGCGTCTGTGTGTGGTGGGGAGTAAGGCTGGGCAGGGGGGTCTGGCTATGGGGGGGGTCCGGATGCATAGGGGTTGGGGGGGATGGGGGAGAAGCTTCCCATACAGTGACCCCTGCTGCCGCAGCTGAGGAGTGATGGGAACAAGAAATGTGGGTGGTGGTGGTGTGTGCAGGGGGAGGTTTCTGGGGGTGGTCCCGGCCACTCTTTGCAGGAGAAAAGGAAGTTCTGTCTATCCCTAGCCTAGCCAGGACTATCAGTTGAGCTTGGCGAAGAGTAGGAGCCACTGGCTAGAAAATCCCTGTCCTTGCTCCCTGGGGTGATTTACCTGTCCGCTGGCTGCTCTGGGCACCTGAAACAACACTCCTGTGCTATCGGGAGGGACGCGTAACCACTCTTGCAGCTTCCCTTTGCTTCCCTATCAGAAGCCATTTTTCTGTGGAAAAGCAAAGAAATCTGCGGGGGACATGAATTCTGCACTTGCACAGTGGCACAGAATTCTTCTGGGAGTATGTGGCGCATCACCCTGAAGAAACAGCCCCAGAATGTGGCAAAGAAAGTGGAACTCAGTATTTAAAAGCCCAAAAGAAGCTGCAGATTTTCCTAATTACTTAAAAGTGCATTTTTTGCTTTGAAAAGTGACTTAAAAGAACTTGACATAATGGGGATACTGGAACTGAATGATTGGCATGTCTTTTATTCCACATACTACTTCTGTAAGTGAATACCAGCACCTCCGAACAGTATTAATTACAAGGGTGCCCACTAGTTTGGTAAAGAGATGGTTTTGGTTAATGTTTGCCATTGCTGCTTGTGGTTGTGATGCTTTATCTTCTGGGACAGAAGATCTTTCTTCTCCGTGATAACAATCTGTGACAAGTCGCAGTATGGTATTCAATGCAGTACTCATTCCGCAACTACTTTGCAACTTGGATGTGCATCACAGAGTACGAACCACTGCAAGCTTCAGCTGATGAGAATGAGAGAGCTGAAATGGATCTTCAGCATTATGAGCTTGGTCTCTCCAGAGATAGTGAGAGAATCCAATTATACTATGCATATTTGATTGAATAATATGAAGATGGACTGTCTGATCAGTTGGAAGATATGGCTGCTGTCAAGAGGCTCTGGTATATAAGCTAAGGCTTTGGTATATTTTGGGCAGTGTTTGTCTTCAGAACCCTGTCAGTGCAATTGCCTCCTGCATCAAACCTATACTGAATGTTGTTTTTTTCTTTAAATAAAAGAGGAAGCTTGTTCTCACAATTTAGAATTCAGTTACCTGTTTGAACTGGTGAGATCTGTTAGCTCTGCATAAATATGTCAGTGACGGACAGCTCTTAATCACTGCACAGGTAATTTGTTTCCCTTCCAAGGTACTCCTAGGGAATCGTGTGATCAGCCTTGTTAGAGTGAAAATAAGACCTGTTTAGCATATATTGAATAGTGGGAAAAGTGGTTGGTTTTTATTTTGTTTTGGTCCCCTAGGAAGACTCCAGAATCTTGATGAATGGGGGTAATGAAGTGTAAATTGCACTGGTGCATAAGAGGCAGAATTGAACCTTGTGCTCTTTAGATGTCCATTTATTAATAATCCTTCATTTCTTCTTTATAAATTCCTCCGTACATGCATGTGTACATAGTGCAGTATCAGTATACATACTACACTGGCTGCACATTGAAAAACAGAATAAAAGTTTCTCAGACTCCCCAAAGAATTAAGAGTATAATTATATCGTCATATCAAAAGTTACCTGTAAATCACAGAGAGGGCAAGCCATAGTTGGTCAAAGCCAAAGTAGGAAATGTAATAGTTTGTGAAAGATTAATAAAAATGGATTGTACCAATGAGATCTTAGAGAAAACCCACTTGGTAAGCAAGCTCTTCGTATGTTCATCAGGATCAGAAGCCTAGAGAGGGCTCAGTTACATAGTTGTTCACAATGTATCCAGTGTATTCTTGAGCCAGGAGCAGTATATTTTAAACTAATATGTGTCCCCCTCCTATCGCCACAAAAAGAGGGTTTGCTTTCTGCATCCCGCAGCTGAGTACTAAAGTTCTCAGACGCGCTGTAATCGTGGTTAAGTTGCCTGAGCCTTGTTCAGTCTTGTTCTCAGCAGTTAACAGAACTGGTTTTCGGTCTCTTTACCTGAATACAGAATTGGAGATTAGATAAATCCACAGTCTGTCCACCTTTAGGAACTACTGCAAAACCCTTTCTGTTTAATCAAGCTTTCCCCCCATACTCAGACTGACATCGACAACATCCGACATCTCCCCTCTCTCACAGCCCAAAAGAGACCCCACCTCAAGCAGAGGTTTTGATAACTAGAAAAGGGAGACTAGCCAACGCCTCCATGAAGTCCACTGAGCACTTCACTGTTGCCTGTCTGAAAAGCTCTCAAATACTGCAATGATGTGAAAAGACCTAAGACAGCACCATAGGACTGGCAAATAGCCATGAGTCTGCTCTGCCTCTGATTAGCAGCTGATTGCAAGGAGAAGCAGTGCTTTATCTTTATTACATGATAGGGCATTTTATTGCAAACTTAATCCTGCCTTAAGAAGCATCTGACTGTGTAGAATATGCAGCAATCCAGTTGTCATTTATTAAGAGAAATTTTGCATGTGGAAGCTTGCCTTTGATGTACCCTAAAGAAGTCTCCCCGGTAAGGTAGTTGGATATGAAATTTAGCAAAATATTGCTGTGAAACCCTACAGAAGCCCCCAAAACTTGCCTCAGGGAACTATCTTCTTAAAATGGATATCACTATGATCTGTCACACAGCCTGAAGAGCTAACTGTGATGGAACACACCCCTGTATTCACACCAAACACACTGCTGTAATAATTTTTGCGCAAGGCATGCCGAGTGAGGTATCATTTGAAAACTCATAACTTGCTGATCAGTAATAGGATGGTAAAATGCGTGTAGCACCGTTATGTATAAAGTTGTGAACATAAACTTCACTTATGACTGCAGTGTGTTTCCCAGATGAATCTGGGGAGTGACTAAACCAGTTTCTCAAAGACAAAGGGCAAGTGGATGCCCCAACCAGGTGTCAACAAAGCTGATTGCCCATCACCCGTCAAGTGGCCATTCTTTGGCAAGAAAGGGGGCGCAGGGACAGAGATCTGCATTGTAGCCAAGAAACAGAAGTTATTAGATCACAGGCCCTAGTTCTCATGGGATACTTTAATCACCCTGATATCTGCTGGGAGGGCAATACAGTGGTGCATAGACAATCCAGGAAGTTTTTGGAAAGCGTAGGGGACAATTTTCTGGTGCAAGTGCTGGAGGAACCAACTAGGGGCAGAGCTCTTCTTTACCTGATGCTCACAAAAAAGGAAGACTTAGTAGGGGAAGCAAAAGTGGATGGGAACCTGGGAGGCAGTGACCATGAGATAGTTGAGTTCAGGATCCTGACACAAGGAAGGAAGGAGAGCAGCAGAATATGGACTCTGGACTTCAGAAAATCAGACTTTGACTCCCTCAGGGAGCTGATGGGCAGGATCCCCTGGGAGAATAACATGAAGGGAAAAGGAGTCCAGAAAAGCTGGCTGTATTTAAAAGAATCCTTATTGAGGGTGCAGGAACAAAGCATCCCGATGTGTAGAAAGAGTAGTAAATATGGCAGGCGACCAGCTTGGCTTAACAGTGAAATCCTTGCTTATCTTAAACACAAAAAAGAAGCTTACAGGAAGTGGAAGATTGGACAAATGACCAGGGAGGAGTATAAAAATATTGCTCAGACATGCAGGAGTGATCAGGAAGGCCAAATCACACTTGGAGTTGCAGCTAGCAAGAGATGTTAAGAGTAACAAGAAGGGTTTCTTCAGGTATGTTAGCAACAAAAAGAAAATCAAGATAAGTGTGGGCCCCTTACTGAGTGACGGAGGCAACCTAGTGACAAAGGATGTGGAAGAAGCTAATGGACTCAATGCTTTTTTTTGCCTCTGTCTTCACGAACAAGGTCAGTTCCCAGACTGCTGCACTGGGCAGCACAGCATAGGGAGGAGGTGACCAGCCCTCTGCGGAGAAAGAAGTGGTTCAGGACTATTTAGAAAAGCTGGATGAGCACAAGTCCATGGGGCTGGATGCGCTGCATCCGAGGGTGCTAAAGGAGTTGGCAGATGTGACTGAAGAGCCATTGGCCATTATCTTTGAAAACTCATGGCGATCGGGAGAGGTCCTGGATGACTGGAAAAAGGCTAATGTAGTGCCCATCTTTAAAAAAGGGAAGGAGGAGGATCCGGGGAACTACAGGCCAGTCAGTCTCACCTCAGTCCCTGGAAGATCTTGGAGCAGGTCTTCAAGAAATCAATTCTGAAGCACTTAGAGGAGAGGAAAGTGATTAGGAACAGTCAGCATGGATTCACCAAGGGCAGGTCATGCCTGACTAACCTAATTGCCTTCTTTGAGGAGATAAGTCGGTCTGTGGATAAGGGGAAAGCAGTGGATGTGTTATTCCTTGACTTTATGGTTTCCCACAATATTCTTGCCGGCAAGTTAAAAAAGTATGGGCTGGATGAATGGACTATAAGGTGGATAGAAAGCTAGCTAGATTGTTGGGCTCAACGGGTAGTGGTCAAGGGCTCCACGTCTGGTTGGCAGCTAGGATCAAGTGGAGTGCCCCAGGGGTTGGTCCTGGGGCCGGTTTTGTTCAATATCTTCATTAATGATCTGGAGGATGGCGTGGACTTCACCTTCAGCAAGCTTGCAGATAAACTGAACTGGGAGGAGTGGTAGATACACTGGAGGGTAGGGATAGGATACAGAGGGACCTAGATAAATTACAGGATTGAGCCAAAAGAAAACTGATGAGGTTCAACAAGGACAAGTGCAGAGTCCTGTACTTAGGATGGAAGAATCCCATTCACTGTTACAGACTAGGGACCGAATGGTTAGCCAGCAGTTCTGCAGAAAAGGACCTAAGGGTTACAGTGGACTGGAAGCTGGATATGAGTCAACAGTGTGCCCTTGTTGCCAAGAAGGCTAACGGCATTTTGGGCTGTATAAATAGGGGCGTTGCCAGCAGATCAAGGGATGTGATCATTGCCCTCTATTTGACATTGGTGAGGCCTTATCTGGAGTACTGTGTCCAGTTTTGGGCCTCGCACTACAAGAAGGATGTGGAGAAATTGGAAAGAGTCCAGCGGAAGGCAACAAAAATGATTAGGGGGCTGGAGCACATGACTTATGAGGAGAGGTTGAGGGAACTGGGATTGTTTAGTCTGCGGAAGAGAAGAATGAGGGGGATTTGATAGCTGCTTTCAACTACCTGAAAGGGGGTTCCAAAGAGGATGGATCTAGACTGTTCTCAGTGGTACCAGATGACAGAACAAGGAGTAATGGTCTGAAGTTGCAGTGGGGGAGGTCTAGGTTGGATATTAGGAAAACTTTTTCACTAGGAGGGCGGTGAAGCACTGGAATGGGTTCCCTAGGGAGGTTGTGGAATCTCCTTCCTTAGAGGTTTTTAAGGTCAGGCTTGACAAAGCCCTGGCTGGGATGATTTAGTTGGGGATTGGTCCTGCTCTGAGCCAGGGGTTGGACTAGATGACTTCCAGAGGTCCCTTCCAACACTGATATTCTATGATCCTATGAACAGCATGAGGTCTCCTTGCTCCACCAGACCCCCTGTCTCTTGGTTCTCAGCTGGAAATGCTTTTGCAAAGCGGGACTTGAACTATAAAAAAGGAGGGTCAAATACCCCAAGGCACCTCACCTGACCTGAGGAATTTAGTCAGTAATCTTGTTCGCAACATGTGGTGAGAAACTTTGCTTTAAATCTAATATAGTTTGTTAGGCACTAGAACACATTTTCTTTATTTTTCTTGTAACCGTTTGACAATTTACATGAGTACAAGCAATGAGGCATAAATCTATCTTCTTCTAGTTAATAAACTTGTTTTGTTGTTTTATCTCATCCAGAGTGTTTAAGTTGAAGTGTCTGTGTACTCCATTTATGGTGGCAAGTTGTGTGTATATCATTCCCTTAAAGGAATAGTGGACTTCATATATTTGGACTGTCCCAGAGAGGGCTGGGCAGTACAGGACATACATTTTAAGAACATAAGAATGGCCATATTGGGTCAGACCAAAGATCTTTGCCAGTATCCTTTCTTCCTACAGTGGCCAATGCCAGGTGCCCTAGAGGGAATGAACAGAACAGGTAATCACCAAGTGATCCATCCCCTGTCATTCATTCCTAGCTTCTGGCAAATGGTGGCTAGTAACACCATCCCTGTCCATCCTAGCTAATAGCCATTGGTAGACCTGTCCTCCATGAATTTATCTAGTTCTTTTTTGAAAGCTGTTAGTCTTGGCCTTCACAACATCCTCTGGCAAAGAGTTCCACAGGTTAACTGTGTGGAGTGTTAAAAAAACATGCTTCCTTTTGTTTGTTTTAAACCTGCTGCCTTTTAATTTCATTTGGTGACCCCTAGTTGGGAGGGAAAATTTGAGACTGGGAATACGTTGGGGGTGACAATGCATTATAACCAAGGCTGGTGAGAGCCAGGATGTGACTGGCAGGCTGCAGTTATGCAAACATATCTGAGTCACCTGCAGGCTGGCAAGCTATTTGAGAGTGCTCCAGGTTGAAAACTACAACAGTAAGGCATTTCAAGGCACTCCTGGTTGCAGGGCAAGAGTGAAAGAGCTCCCCACTGGTCTGGCTTGCACCCTGGTATGTCAGATTAACTAAGCTGTTAAAAGTGTATTCGCCTCTTGATGAACACTTGTAGGGTGACCAGATGTCCTGATTTTATAGGGATAGTCCTGATTTTTGGGCCTTTTTCTTATATAGACTCCTACTACCCCCCCATCCCCATCCCAATTTGTCACATTTGCTGTCTGGCCACTCTAAGCACTTGTAATGCATTTAGGAGCAAGTTCACCCAGTGAGGGTACAGTCCAAGCACCAAGCTATGTGCCTATTCCATAGGAGGGTCAGTCTTTTCCCTTGTCACCCAAAGTCTTGTTATCCATGACTGCAAAGCTATTTCACTGCCTTGAGGCCATCCATTTGGTACCTCTTGGGTTAGTGGGCAAGGAAGACTATAGGTGCTACATGAGGGAAGTGAGAGGGACATGACCTTCCCCAAGATAGTGAGAAATTTGGAGATGTCTCCTTCTGTGCAGTTACAGTATAGGCCTTGCTCTTCTTCCCCTGGGAGGATTAGACTGGACTGGGTGGTTCTCCAGCCTTTGACTTGCCTCTGCTACGACCGACTCACCTGAGGGTACAGGGGTTCTTCACGGAGCTGGGAATCTCACCCTGAAGGAGGCAGACCTCCTGCACAATTACCCTCGCCTGGAATCCTGCCGTCCCTCTTGTAGAGCCAAATGCATTCTGGTTTGGCTACCATGAGACCCTGTTGTTCAAAAACAATGAGTCAGGGCTCCCAAAATTTCATGAGATTGGCTTAAAAAATCATGCCAGTTATTTATTTATTGGTGGGCTGGGGGTATTTGCCTTTTGGTTTTTGAGCGTCGAGGAGTATGTTTTCAAGGTTTTTGCTGCAACCAGGGAGTCTAGAAACTATTTTTTTTTAAAATGTCAGCTGCGATTCTTATATCGTCACGTGAGTCCAGGAGCTGGGACTGTAAGGAAAATATCATGAGTTGGCAACACTGTGTTTGTCCTGACAAGAGCTATGGCAATTTCTTATTTTTATGTCTGTACCTCAAAATCATGATCTGAAACACTTCCCAGTGGCTTTCATGGCCCATCTTTCTAGCTAGATATTAAATTCATGCTCATCAATGTTGTCTGTGCACCTGTGGGGTAGAATAGGGTTTTGGTTACATGGTCTGATTCTGTAGTCCCCTTTAAATCAATGTTTTGTTCATACCATAGCTGGTCCTTTTACTTCTGTTTTTAAGCTAATGCTCCTCTTTCTGCGGAAGCAATCCAGGAAAAAGTGCAAATCTAGAGGTGTGAGGGAGCACATGGTAATGCTGATAAGTTTTATTCTGGAAATGCCATGCATACAGTCTCAGCTAATCATTATACTGTGTGTCTGCAGGGAGAGAGAAGGGTGTTTGCTCTAGAAAATTAATTTTTCATTCCTGATTCTTATTAGCAGAGGCAGCATACAGTAGTAGATTTAATTAAAGGTGTAGCAAGCTTTGTCAGTCAAGTGAGGCAAAATTGGACTTGGGCTCCCTTCTGAAATTCCAGAAACAAAAACAAAAAGCCTTTCCTAAAGTGTGGTAACACACTTCGCCTGTTATTACAGCTCATGTTTGTTTTTTCTCATTACAGTACCAGAATATCATTATATTGAAAATCAGATCTAACAGTTTATATTACTGCTCGTTGCTGGCTATGAGCTTTAGATCTCCTTTCTGTTAGTAATTGTGTAGCTTGAATGATTTAATTGAGCACTAGGTCAATCTTGTAGAAAAAGGCTTTTATGTAACATGTGCCTTGCAGCAGAAAACTGTACTATCACTTTGTCTTCAGTTTCAGCAGATTTTCCTGACAGGGCAATAGATATCTCAAAATAATGGCAGCTTTGAACAGAAATGCATATTTGGGGATTATGATAATAACACTTTGTTTACCTGACCTTCAAATTAGTTAGATCTAGATTCATGCTTATATCCTGACTACCTGATTTCAGTGTATATGACTGGTTTAGCTGGTGGTTCAGTTCATTTAAAAAATTGCATTGGAGATAGTTTTATTTTCAAGACCTGTAATTCTGAATAAAATTCAGGTATCAGAAGGGTAGCCGTGTTAGTCTGGATCTGTAAAAGCAGCAAAGAATCCTGTGGCACCTTATAGACTAACAGACGTTTTGGAGCATGAGCTTTCGTGGGTGAATACCCACTTTGTCAGATGCATGTAGTGGAAATTTCCAGGGGCAGGTATATATATGCAGGCAAGCTAGAGATAATGAGATTAGTTAAATCAGGGAGGATGAGGCCCTGTTCTAGCAGCTGAGGTGTGAAAACCAAGGGAGGAGAAACTGGTTTTGTAGTTGGCAACTCATTCACAGTCTTTGTTTAATCCTGAGCTGATGGTGTCAAATTTGCAGATGAACTGAAGCTCAGCAGTTTCTCTTTGAAGTCTGGTCCTGAAGTTTTTTTGCTGCAGGATGGCATCCTTAAGGTCTGCTATAGTGTGGCCAGGGAGGTTGAAGTGTTCTCCTACAGGTTTTTGTATATTGCCATTCCTAATGTCTGATTTGTGTCCATTTATCCTTTTCCATAGCGACTGTCCAGTTTGGCCGATGTACATAGCAGAGGGGCATCGCTGGCATATATTACCTGCCAACCTGAAACATATTCTCACCAGTAACTGCACACCGCACCATAGGAACTCTAGCTCAGGAACCAATCCATGCAACAAACCTCGATGCCAACTCTGCCCACATATCAACACCAGCGACACCATCACAGGACCTAACCAGATCAGCCATACCAGCACCGATTCATTCACCTGCACGTCCACCAATGTAATATACGCCATCATATGCCAGCAATGCCCCTCTGCTATGTACATCGGCCACACTGGACAGTCACTACGGAAAAGGATAAACAGACACAAATCAGATATTAGGAATGGCAATATACAAAAACCTGTAGGAGAACACTTCAACCTCCCTGGCCACACTATAGCAGACCTTAAGGATGCCATCCTGCAGCAAAAAAAACTTCAGGACCAGACTTCAAAGAGAAACTGCTGAGCTTCAGTTCATCTGCAAATTTGACACCATCAGCTCAGGATTAAACAAAGACTGTGAATGAGTTGCCAACTACAAAACCAGTTTCTCCTCCCTTGGTTTTCACACCTCAGCTGCTAGAACAGGGCCTCATCCTCCCTGATTTAACTAATCTCATTATCTCTAGCTTGCCTGCATATATATACCTGCCCCTGGAAATTTCCACTACATGCATCTGACAAAGTGGGTATTCACCCAC
The DNA here is from genome assembly GCF_007399415.2 of Gopherus evgoodei. NCBI lineage: Eukaryota > Metazoa > Chordata > Testudines > Testudinidae > Gopherus > Gopherus evgoodei. The sequence goes on along the minus strand of NC_044328.1, from coordinate 127,191,237 downwards.
GAAAGCTCATGCTCCAAAACGTCTGTTAGTCTATAAGGTGCCACAGGTTTCTTTGCTGCTTTTACTAAATAAGATTGTGGCCTTTTTTTTTTTTTTTTGAGGTTCAGAATAATTGATACCCTCCTGTCTATAACTGAGGGCTTGGCTATGCTTGCGCATTAAAGCAGCCCCGGGCACCCTAGCTCACTACCCATCCACACTGGCAAGGCACGTAGAGCGTTCTGACTCCGCAGCGCTCCTGGTATTCCACCCTGGTGAGTGGAATAATATTTGCTGTGCCTTGGCTACAATGCCCTGGCATCAGTGTGAATAGGGTTTTGCATTACTGCGCTCTAATCAGCCTCCGTAAATGTCCCATAATCCCCTTAAGTCAGGTGGCCACTCTTGTCATTGTTTTGCAATCACTGCAGGCATGCCGATATGCCCTTTGAAAGCTCCATTTCTGACAGCCAGCATGCTTATCTGCTCCGAGACAAAGCAGCCATTACTGTGGAATGCTGTGAGTGAGAGAGAGAGAGAGGTGGGGGGGTGCAGAGGGGTCTGTTGCTGTCTGAACTTACAAGACAGCATGCTGATATGCTCTCAGCCCCCCGAAAACCCACTCTCTCTCCTCCCACATACACACAGCACATGCCCTGTCACACTCCACCCCACCCCCCTCATTTGAAAAGCACGTTGCAGCCACTTGCATGCTGGGATAGCTACCACAATGCACTGCTCTCTGTGGCCACTGCAAGAGCTGCCAATGTGGCCATGCTAGTGCGCTTGCAGCTGTCAGTGTGGACAGATAGCAGCCCTTGCTGCTCTGCACTGGTTTAACTCAAAGCACTCTATTTGCAAGTGTAGCCATGCCCTGGGATTCAGAGAAGCTGTTTCAGGGCAATAAAGAGATGGATGGTGGTTGGTTTGTTTTTTGGAATGGGAGGGGATGCAGAGAACTGAAAAAAGGTATTTTGGGGTGAATGGACATCTCTTCTCATGTGCCATCATAACAACTATATTCCAAGAAGAGGGCACTGCAAAATATACCAGCAGTAGCATTTTGTGTACCTTACTGACTTACCAATGTGTTAAGTATAGATTTAAAAGATTGCTTGCTTACTTTAACTCTAGCAACATTAGAACATATGCAGCCAGTTATGGGACAACTATAATAAGTATTGATAATATTTATGATATGCACATTCATCAAGGACATCAAATCATGTTACAAACATTAAGTAAAACCTCTTAATACCCCAGTCAGGTTAAATAAAATGCCAAGGTCACTTGGGCACCGAATCACTAAGACATTTAAGCGGATGGATAATATTACTCACATGCATACAGTTATGAGTGTATAAAGTACAATTTTGAATTGGGGCCTTAGTGAGTCATTGGCTGAGCTGATATTGAGGCTGAGAGTCCTGCTCCCATTCTTGTGCTTTAACTGCTAGACACAACTCCGTCTCTTTTGATGCTAATTTCAACTTTCCATGACCCCAAGCAGAAAGTAAGCCAATTTGCCATTGTTAAACCTCCTGACCAGCTGGAGAGGCAAGAACAAACAGCAAATTCTGCTTTAGAGCGGAAACCTCATTCTATTAGGATGCTTTCATTTCTAAAAAGCCTGAAAATGAAAGACTCTGTTAGTGATGTTCTCGAAGCTCGCTCACCCAAATCATGCAAGGATGACTCAGAGCAAACTTCTGAAATCCCCAGCTTCTCTCCCTCTCTGTCTCTCTTTTAAATAGGAGTTCTGTGAACAAACTCCTATAGGAGTAACAAGAGATTTCCACTGAAAGGGAAGTGTGTTAGCCATTCAGGCCATCTGGTAGCTTGCCATTTCTGGACCAGGCAGTGTTTTTCACATTGTAATTTATTTTACTCTTAAAACAAACCACCCCTACTAATGACGCACACAAAAAGCCTTCTTCCTTCCAGATTTTGGATCCCTGAATGGGGGGACGTGGGAATAAACAAACCAAAGCCACTTAAATTTCATGTCATGCACCTTCTCTGGAGAAAATTGTCTTCAGCTTTCGGTGGGTGAAGGGTGGTTCTCTCCTCCTTGCCCATCCCCCCCATGATGTGTGTGTGTGTATATTTCCGTCAGCAAGAACAAATGAATAATCCCTAGCCTGACTCGGTATTGTTAAGCCAAGCCCAGTGTTCCTAGGCATTATGACTCATGTAGCTTGTGACAGCGCTGCATTGAAGTGCATCCTTATGAAGTATGTGCCTTAGTCCCATTGAAGTCATGGGGCCAGTCATGTGCTTAAAGTTAAAATCAGTGCTTAGTTTATGATGAAGGAGGTGCCGGGACTCAGGGAATTTTTCTTATATTCATAACAGATGCAGCAAGCCCAGAGGTGCACTGGTTAAAGTACATACACCTCTATCTCGATATAACGCTGTCCTTGGGAGCCAAAAAAATCTTACTGTGTTATAGGTGAAACCGTGTTATATTGAACTTGCTTTGATCCACCGGAGTGCGCAGCCCCTTCCCCCTCCCCCGAGCGCTGCTTTACCGCGTTATATCCAAATTTGTGTTCTATCGGGTGGCGTTATTTCGAGGTAGAGGTGTACTTTGCTGAAGTGGGGCTGCAGGGACCAGCCCTGGTATCAGCAGTCTTTACTCCTGTGGAGGATAGCTGTTTATGTCCTCAAAAAATAAACAAACGAATACATAAATAAAACTAGGGAGCATGTCTAACAGCTAATTAACAAATTCTCATCCATTATGGACATTTTTTTAAAAAAGGGTTTGTTCTGTTTTATTCTATACTGTTAGGTTCTTACTACGATTCTGAGTGCAGTATATCTGAGACTTTCCATTAGTAGCCGTGTGACTAAACATGCGTCATGTTGTGTGATCTGTCATCCTCTCCCCAGGGGGAGAAGCATGTGCAGTGGAATGTTTTGTTTTAGGGGCCTTTGCTATTTTTTAATACACATGTTGCTCTCTAGGTAGGTTGGAGGAGGCAGGTCAGGGAAGAGTGCCTTGTACTTGGAGTGGAAGGTGGTGAGCTTTGTGATAGTCCTTAGTTCCTGGGTGTATTCCAGTCTCAGACCAGCCCTGAGAAAGTTTGCTCCTGCAGAGACAAGCTTTACGCTTACTCTGTAGAGAGTTTTTTCTGCCAGAGGCGTGTAGTTGTCAGCCGCAATCTCCATCAGTTCAGTTCAAGGATTTGCTCCTGGCAACTTTTTTACCTGTTCAGATATTAGTGCATTGTTGACTAAAGCAGAAGTAACAATTTTAGATAGAATATATTGTGATCCATTTTGAAGTGATTTAAACTCTTAGGCCCTCTAAAACATGGATTTTATAATATAAATATCAGAGGGAAAAGTTTGCAAGATTTGGAGTGTGGTTCAGATCAAAATTCTTAAATGCTTATTGGAATCTCAATAAATGTCCAAGTCTCTTTAGCCCATAAATCTCCCTAAAAGAGGCTTTATTGTGAGATTTCCAGTTTATACCTTGGTAAGGAGAACCAATGAGAGTCTTTCTGGGGGTATTTCTTTTCCTAATCTAGATACAGTCTGGAACTACATAGATGTGTGAATACTTCCTTTTAAAAAAGGGCACCTCACCTGTAGAATTTCAGGTAAGATTCAGGGTAAGTTGGCTTCCCATTCTGAATGAAATTTGGTCTTTTATATATGTGTATAATACCTACTAAGTAATTCACACTCACTTTGAGACCCCTTTATGCTGCCACAGTGGTGCAACGCGACCTTAATGTCTATGAGAACCAGACCTTTAAGCCCAGACTATATGATGATTTATCCCCTATAATCCATCCTGCAAGGTTCATTGCAATCAATGTGGTTGCAAAAAAAATCAGGGTGATTACCCCCAGACTGCAGTTCTAATAGTTTCCCAAAGGAAATTCTCAAAACTGCATCTTGGGACTGATGCAGAGTAGTGGCGTTTTTTTAAGCAAAGGAAAGAAAACTCTCCTTGTATTCTCCAAGGAATCTGCCCCATCTTTCTAAAGATGACCAAGACCAGAAATATAAATCAGCCATTTAAGGAAAAGGAGACCGTTCAGGAGCAACATCCGTGAGGCTATTCTGCATTGTACTTATGCTAATGGACCAGAGGCTTTGCTCTTAGTTTAAACAGAAGAGTATTTTCCACACCATGGATTTTTTTTTCTTCTTTAAATTTGCCTGTAGCTTTTCAGTGACAAATATTTAATGGCCTTTTGTGTAGCAACCTTTAATATGCTGGCAAGAAAAACACACTTCGGCCAATCTTCCACCTGAAAAATGGCACAACCAATGCCCTTGTCTTTTTCCTCTGAGTCTTTCATAACATGATTTTAAAAAAAAAGACCTTTTATGGGAAAGAGAATTATGGTTTCACTGTGATAATATATTAATGTTAACCCTAGAAGTGGCGTAGGTTGCTTGACCTATCAGTGCATTTAAAACAGAGACTCCCTCTCCAACTTCTGAACTATGGAGAAAATATTTTCAGATATAATCAGATATGAAATGGAAGATTATCTTTTGGCCAGAGGCAAGCAGACGCTTGTTTCATTTGAAGGAACTTTAATTTCAATGGGAAACTCTTAAATATACCAGTGTTATTGTCCATGGGGATAAAAAAAACAAACAATGCTAGAAGTTTGTGAGACTTTCTCACTAACTCTTTCCACCCAAATCCCAGTGAGTGGAACAGTTCTTGGAGTGTAGTGTCTTGCTTGCATTTATTGATCTGCAAAGAGGAATGGTTGCATTGTAAAAGCTTTTGTTGTAGCTGGATACAGCCTATTCCTCCTGACATTCAGTTTATTTGATTGGATGCTCTGGGAGATTGGCTACATCTTTATCTGATTGTCAGTGAGAAGTGAATTGGGGGCAAGGCATTTCCTTTAGCTATCCAATCTATTGAAGTGATAACAAGGTGGTTTTTGCCTTTTGACTCTATAGGCATGATGGGAGGTGAGCTGTGAAAACTTCTAGAGTACCTTAACTGTTGTCTAGTGTGGGTGGAATTGTATTTGCTAAATATTGGGTGCTAATAATGCAATGTCCATCTTGAAAATATACAAGCTGCTGATCTGCCACCATTGAAATATCAGAATCCAAGAGTTCAGTCTTGGCAAAAGTCAGTCTGAGGACTTGGAAGATGCCCAATCACTGGCTTCAAGTGGACACTCAAGTTGCACTTCTAGGGTGGGAATTTCCTAGGAGCCTAAGGAAGTTTAAAAAAAAAAGGAAAAAAAAAAAAGAGAGATACCTATCTCATACAACTGGAAGGGACCTTGAAAGGTCATAGAGTCCAGTCCCCTGCCTTCACAGCAGGACCAAGTACCAACTCTGACAGATTTTTGCCCCAGATCCCTAAATGGCCCCCTCAAAGATTGAACTCTGAACCCTGGGTTTAGCAAGCCAATGCTCAAACCACCGAGCTGTCCCTCCCCCTTCTAGCTGGCAAATGGCCAGATACTGTACGGTCAGAGAACTTTATATGAATAGTCTGCTGCTGATGCCCCTGAATCCAGCAAGTTGCTAGTTGTTGGGACACCTGGATTCATATTTTGGTAACAAACAGAGGCCTTAATAAGAATAAATATAAGCTGAACATTTCAAACCTGGATGCTTTAGTGCCTGATTGTGAATCATGGGGCCTAACTTCAAACCCAGGTTTGAAAATGTTGGCCAGAGTTTCCCATTCTGGTTTAAACACTACTCATAAAAGAAGGGGAAGAGTTGTGGAACTAGGAAGAGACTCCAGAGAAAAAGAAGGAAAGGAACCTGTGACGGAGTGAGAGACCCTACAAGGAAACAGACACTAAAGGTTGAAAAAGGGAGCAATCCCTTTCCCAGCTGCAGCCTATGGGCAGGCTGAGAACAGCAGGGATAAAAGGCTACTGCTCAGGTAGAAGAGGGTAGCTGCCAGAGAGACACAGAAACAACGAAAGAGCTCCATAGGGTCAGACCGGAGGAAGCTGCCCTGATAAACCAGTTCTCTGCCAGAAGAGATCAAAGATGATGATTACGGGGCGGAAGTACCTGCAAGGTCCCATGGGTAGGAAGGAGCCCAGTGAAGCTGTAGGAGATTTAAACAATTAAGTCTCTGACTGTACCACCTTGGGTCCCTGGGCTGGGACCCAGAGGAGACAGCAGGCCAGGCTCCCACTGCCACCCCCGCATGCACAGGAGTAAGAGAGCCAAGAACCCTGACCAAGGTGGCAATAAAAGGAATATTGGACTTTGCCTTTGCGCTCCTGCTTTGACTTACTTTATATCTGCTCTGTTGAAGAAGGAAGGGAAGAAACCTGGGGCCAGCACCAGACAAGAGGTTAAGAAAAGACCTGAGACAAAGGCCCAAACTCCTGGGACTATTGAGTGAAGGCCCACTAAGGGAAACTGAGGCAGGGACCATCACAGTTCCACAGCTCACCGCGTGGGGTGCTACAGAGCTGAGGTCCCTCAGTTTCAGAAGCCTTTCTTTGAACATTTAATCAGTACTACTTTAAAAGCTAGTGTGCATGTGTGTCATTGGTGCACCTGACTGAAGAATTGTTTTGTAATTGGACAATGTGCTAAGGTTTTTAGATCTGTTTTTAAATTATTATTAAAAAAACCCCAACTAGACTAGAGGATTTTTTAAAAGAAAGTAAGCGATTTTTGTTTTTCTTTAATCAATCTCTAATTTAGGAAGATTTTATTTTTCATAGAACCCACCTTGCCTCTAGCTATAAAGTTAAAAGTTTAAGTGTAGCCAACTTCTGTGATGTCTGTGGTTGCATTAAATGCTCTGTATCACTTTGCTATTCATGTCATTACTCCCAGTAATCACAGTGCTCATCCCTGCATATGCCATAATATGCTCAGTTGAATATCTCTTACTTTCAGGAGGCTTTGTCGCTGTCGTTGTTTGTTTCTAAATCTGTTCAGTGACATACTCTGTTGGACTAATTTGATGGTTTGCACTCCAGTGGCTATGAGTTATGACCTGTGTTTGCTATCTGACATGCAAATGAAGAACTGAAATTTACAGGAAATCATTTGCTTCTTTGGTTTCTTGCTTTGACAGAATGTGATAAATATGCAAGTTTGGGGAGAGTTCAAAACTTGCAGCACTTTCCCTCCTTCCCCCACAAAAAATAATTGCTGCTGCTGCACTTGTAGTAAAGAATTACAATGGAAGAGAGAGTTAGTTTCTTGGCTACTTAAGACTGTACCAAGTGCTGCATCATACTGTAATCAGACACATGGGGTGGACCCTTGCACTCCTGCAGAGACATCTTAATTTCATTTGTTCCCTCAACAGCCACAAAGGGTCTACCTACACAGGTCTGATTGCAGAATCTGGGCCAGACTACACTTCAGTTTGTGGTTCTTTTTCTGTTATGTGAAGGGATGAAATCTGGCTTGGGGGGTAGAACTGTAATTCCTGCTGACTTAAACAGTAGCCTCATGCACATGTCTGAGAATAGATTTGGGCTCTACAGATGGAAGTTAGTTGATTAGCCAAGGTAACTTGATCTTCTTTCTGTGATAATTATAAGTCTGATTACAAATCATTCAAGGATTTCAAAACTATTTGGAAAAAAATGTCCCTTTTCAGTGCAGAATATATTCTTAGCAGCCTGCACCACCAAAAAAGTGGCAAGTATAAAAAGGCTGAATGATGACCAGGCCAATGCAGTAAATTGTCATATAAATGAAGTCAGTGCAATTCACAGAATAGTGAAGGGTTTTGCTGTTCAATATACAAAGCTGAAAAGTGGACAGTATGTTCTACAAACACATCCTGGTTATTTCGGCACTGAAACAAGGCTTGGGGCCAGACTGTGATATTTTCACTCGCATTGAGTCAGTCCCCTTTGCTTTAATGATAGAGCACTGGTCTGAGACTCTGGAGACACCTGTGTTCAGTTCCGAGCTCTACCACTGGTTGGCTGGGTCACTCTCTCATTATTTGTTATACTTCTCAACATGAGTCCAAGTCTCAGAATCTGACCCTTTGACCTGTTTATATTGTGATGATTGCCTACAATGGTTGCATTATTATCACAGGGAAACCTGCATTTGCAAGGCATTCAGCTTTATATAAACATTGCAAGCATTACATATCAATAATAAAAATGTGGATTTTTTTTTTCTGTTTATGAGACTGAACAAATGGAAAACCAAGTTAGTGCTAGAAACCACCTGTCAGGCTGTCTGGAGCAACTTGCAATCATGGGTGCCAACCTCAGGGCAGACTGCCACAAACCAGGGCACCAAACCCCCATTGGTTGTGTGTTCTATAATTAGATTTCACGACTCACGCATCAAGTGTGAACTCCTCAAACACTATAAGACTGTCCCCTAAGGACCCAGACAAGTCTGCCTATGTGATGGTCTCTTACACCAAAAAATCGCAACAATATTCAGGTGACTCCCTGTCCCAAAGAATCAATTGTTTGCCCCAGGTCAGTTGTACCTCAGATCTCAAACCAATGACAGTGCTTTGTAGCTGATCCTGTAATGAACTAGGTTTATTAACTAGGAAAAAGAAATGAGAGTTAATTACAAGGTTAAAGCGGGTAAACATACACACACACACACACACACACACACACACACACACACACGAGATACAGTCTTCAATTCCAAAAGATGATGATAGCTGCTGTATATGCTTTATATGTCCTTTAGGGCTAATCCTGGCTAAACAGCTGGGGACCCTTGCTTATGCTTAGAAATCTTTGCCCATCACAGTTCAAGATACAATTTCTCCTAAACAGGGATTTTTATTATCTTCCCCAGCATTCAAGCTGTGATGGGATGAGGGCTTGTTCATGTACCTTCTTCAGGGGTATCGGGAAAGCAATCCACAATGTCTTCGGTGCACTGATGTTCCACAATGACTTGTCTGGTGTCTCTAGGTCTTCTTTTGTTGGGGAGAAGACAAAGTCTTTTGTGGTAAACTAGCATTTCACACTTGGTAATGCTTCTCCTCAGGGTTACAGCCTTAGCAAACATTTTTATAGTTATAGCACAAACCCTTTTAACATTACTTTATACCATGGGATATAGATATAAGTAAGATTAATACATGCAGCATCCTACAAGCGTTCCATAAAGTCTAAACACTAAGCACATTCTTATCACTCTAATGCCTGTTCTAACAATACGAATGCACAGGTGAGCAAGACCGGTTCCCAGCTCTGCTTTCATCAGTGTTCAGTGAGGCCTAGAGGCCTTGGCATGAGCTGGCCCCTGGTCTGCCAGCGTCCTGCCACCATTTTGGAGTGTTGGTAGTTACAGAAAGCTTTTTGATAGATCATTTTTAAAAAGCCAGCTACGAGGCCTGGAATTGTAGGAGTCTCCTGGCAGAGATGGATTGTTGCCAAAGGATCTGAGGCCTCATACATGGGAAAGAGGCAAGTGAGGGCAAAGGTACAGGATGAATCAACAGCCTCCATCATCCACTTGTCTGAAAATTTAACAAGGGCCTTCATGCTTTCTGCCATGGTGCCGTACACACCTGAGAGAAGTTCCCTGTAAACATCTGCAGAACTGGCTCGTAACTTCTCGAAGTTTTCTCCTTAAAACTCTCCTCTGCTGTGAGGGCTACAGATAACTTGGTAAGTGTTAGGCTGCTGGTGTGCTGAGACCACTGCCCTTCATGCAGACCACTATTGTCTCATTGTTTCCTTGTACTCCTCCGTCTGTCTGTCTCTTGTCTTAGATTGTGAGCTCTTTGGGGCAGGGGCTGGCTTTCTTCTGTGTTAGTACAGTGCCCGGCACAATGGGGTCCCGGCCCGTGACTGGGCCTCCTATGCATGATGATCGTACAAATAATAAACAATAATAAATCCAATTTCTTCCAAGATTGATGAAAGAGAGGATTTATTCCACGCCTATCATAACTATATATATGATAAATACAGATCTCCAGGCTTAGGAATGTAAACAATGCAAGTAGGTGTCCATGTACTCTGTTATCCAAGATTAAATAACAAGTATTGAAAGAGCAATACAGAGTGTCATGTGCAGTACATCAATGGAGCAGAAAACTCCAATGTGTGTTGTAGTTCTGTAATGGCTATTTATCTCAAATGTGCCATCTGTTTGTTCACACTGAGTAATGAATGACTTTTCTGTTTCCACACCCGGACCTGTGCAGCCTTCAGTTGATGGGGGTGTAGCGCCGCAGCTATTTATCATGCTTCACTTATTCTGATCACTGGTTTAAACTACACCACCAGGGAAACATCTCAATACTTATATTATGATTCAAAAAGAGAGATTTCATGGGTTAATGGTGAAGAAAAGCAGCTATTTTCTGTCCCTTGTTGCTATAATTCAAAGTTGACTCTGCTAGTGTTTGAATCAAATTACTGCCAATATTGTCATAAGCAAATTTATCAGCCACAAGCTTATTTACCATGTCTTAACAGCGCAGGGCCTGATTTGTTGTCGGTTTTGGTGATTCCTTTGTAAAGCTTCAATTTCTTACATTGATAAATGGGATAGAATACATGAATGAAAACAAGGTAGCTGAAAAGAGTTTGCATCTTCGGCTAGCTTCTGAAGAAGAAAAGGTTTATGTGAAGCAGAGAGGTTTTTAGCCAGTTGTATTCTGTATTAAAAAAAAAAGTCTGTCCTAAATAAAATACAATAGCAAAAATATTGCCTCAGGAAGGGGAGGGTCTTCAGGAAAAGAGAGTAAGTCACCAAACTCCTCTTATGCTCTGCTACACTCGACTGTGTTGGTCTTGTAGATTGCATCAATTAGTTACGTTTTACTGATGTAATCCCTTGGTGCCCGAAGTCAGCCATTTCCCATATGGCATGTTAAAAAACAAACTGCATTATTAATGCTTCAGGTGGGACCTGCGGAACTGTGGCACAAAGCGTTAAATGACATTAATTTCTATGATAACACTATCACTGCGCTGTTTTACAAGCCAATAACTTAATTTTTTGTTCCTCCTAGTAGTTTATTTCCATGAGGGAGGTAGATTATTGCCTTGTAAAGGAGCACAATGGTATTATCGCCCGGGCTGCTGCTGGCGCTGTTAGCGCTTCAAAAATACAAAGTGAGAGAAGTAGCTGGGTAGAAGCAGAGATAGTGGCAAGGAAGCCCATAGAAGGGGACAGCACTCTCAGTGCAGTGCAAAGGTAGGACTATACTGCAGACTCATCCCGAGCAAGGTAGTTATACCGACCACACACACACACACACACACACACAGAGCACTATGTCGGCAGGAGAACGTCTCCCGTTGACATACCTACCGCCTCTCAGGGAAGTGGATTCACTACGCAGATGGGAGAAGCTGTCCTGTCAACATAATAGAATTTCAGGAGAGGTTTCAGCTGAGCTCTGTTGAAAATCTGCATATAAATGTCTTCTCCACTGTTAAACACTTCCTGGGTTGTGTTCTCCTTTTTTTAAAGAAATAAAAACACAGCAGAGATTAACTTGAAGACATTACAAAAGCCGTTAACCAACATTTTCCTTTATATCCTTTAGTTTCTCTAGTTTTACTGACGCTCGTATCTGCTGGCTGGAGTCCTGCAGAGCTGAAGCTGAGTATGGACAAAGCTTCCCCTCATGTCCATTGGTGAAATGTACTCAGCTTGCCCTGAGAAACTCCTGCTCTTCTAGACATCATCCGTACTTTGAATAGAGAATACTAATTATTGCCAACTCTCTTGGGGTTTCTGTGGGGGGTATCAGTACTAAGATTGAGACCATCAAGTTCATCTCTCTGCTGAGTCCATCAAGATTTGGATCTTGTGTTTCCAAAGATGAAAATATAGTCTCTTATCTACTGGGAAGCTTTCTGGGAACCTGATGTGAACTCTTGATGTTGCTTCCACTGCTGAAGTGATTGAGCTTCACAATATAGTCTTTAGAGGGAGGAGTTCACTGTGCTGGATACAAAAGACTTCTGTTTTCTGGCAGATAAACAGTATGTGGTTTGGCACAAAAGATCTTGTTGCAGTGCTTTGCACGTGTCAAATTAATGGTCTCTAAGCTCATTTGATCTTGAATTTCTTTTCAGGGAAAGCTTTTCAATAAAAACCTGTACAGTATTCTGTAAGATAAGTGGTAAAAGACAAACATTCGATTATCCAAACTTCAATTATTCAGCCCTCCAAGCTACCAGAAACAGGGTCATGTCCCCTGACATTATTTCATTACATTGAAAATTACCTTGATTATCCAAAACCTCAATTATCTTATCAAATGTCTCTGTGACATTCAGGTAACAAATGTGGTGCTGCTGACTTGTGCCCATTCTGGTCTCACTTCCACTCATGTAATCCTGCTGACCTCAATAATTCCTTCTTTGTTTTGTATGTTTAAAAATAAATTACTGATATTATAGTGGTTCTTAGAGGCTCCATTGTGCTAGGTGCAATACAGATACAGAGAAAGAGTCCTTAAGAGGTGGCCTGCAGAGCTTATTATATGAATTGCAAGACCTATAAAGAGTGGGAGGAGAGAACTAGTGATATTCCCTTTTCCAGATGAAATACTCAGGCCCAGAAAGATGAAGTGACTTGCACATGACTACACCACAAACTTGTGAGAGAGGTAGAAACTGAACCTAGATGTCTGGGGATGGTCCAGTGCTCTAATCACAAGACCGTTTTTTGTCCTCATGACAAAAAATATAAGCTTTTTACCAAGTGAAAGCTTGCTGAAGGACACTGATGCTAATTGTCTAAAACATACAGCAGAGCCACTGTATGAAGACATTGGCCACTGTCGGAAGACAGGATACGGGGCTAGATGGACCATTGGTCTGACCCAATATGGCTGTTCTTATGTACTTATTTTTCCTCTCAACTCTACTTTAGAATTAGTTCTCGTCTTGTGCTTCGATAAATAAAATAGTACGTGCTGCGTATCTTTTGTAAACCCTTTTATACTGATTGGGATGTTTTGAGGTGAATAGTATTGTGAACTGATGCCCAGAAAAAGTCCATCATACATTCCCCCTCCATTCCCTTTACCCTTGGGTCAAAATTAATAGGGAATTAAGATGCTTTGTTCTATTATAATGTGTTGTGCAAGAGGATTTGATAAGTTAGTGAGCAGGATGCATATTTGGCACCAGACAGAATACTGCTTATGTATGTTTTCTAGGATTTCTATTGGTAGCTCACTCCACAGAAGGTAAAATATATGAATTTGCACAGGAAAGTGAAGGATAATGTCAGTACTCCCGGGGGTGTTTAGAAGACAATGGGTTCAATGTGAGACATGAGATCTCAGTTTGTTTGAATGAGTGTGATGGTTTTTCTTCTGTGAACTTAATCTTGAAACCGCTCATTAAGTGGAATGGTGTTGCCTTCTGTCCATTCGCTGATCACACCCAAAGCCCTTGGAGTAAGGGGAAATCTATCATGCAGCAGGTCACACCCAATATAAGTAATTATGCTTTAAGTAAATGCATCTTGTTTTTTTCTGTTGTAACAAATAATGGACTGGTAATCTAATAAATCAATTGCTTTAACAGCAGTTAATAAGTGTTTAATGTGGATAAATTGGGTTGTCTTACAAATGGGTCTTAAATATTTAATTCAGTAAGTGTTTTAGCTCTTGGTTTTTTTTGTTTTGTGTGGTTGTTTTTTTTAACATTCACTGTGTGATGTGTAAGGGTTTGGCTACACTTACAGCTGTACAGCGCTAGGAGTTACAGCTGTCTTCGTACAGCTGTGTAGGGAACGCGCTGCAGTGTGGCCACACTGACAGCTACCAGCGCTGCAGTGTGGCCACATTTGCAGGGCTGTTGGGAGTGGTGCATTATGGGCAGCTATCCCAGCATTCAAGTGGCTGCAACGTGCTTTTCAAAAGAGACGGGTGAGGGGGAACGTGGGGGAGAGAGAGAGAGTGGATTTTTGGATCTGTCAGCTCCCTGCCTTGCAAGTTCTAAGAACTGGACCATACACATCACCAACCTGCAATCAATTTAAAAGTTTTGAGCCCTTCCCCCACCCCTCTCTTATTCAATAAATGCAAATTATGCACTCCTAAATAGCCTTCAGACCACATAAGCAGCTGCTCAACACGGACTCCCTCTGCCGTGTGACTTCTCTCTTCAAGCAAACAGCTGTGAACCTTCCAAAGCAATTCCCCTGCCTGCCTCTGCTCGATCAAGCAAACAGCAGCTGTGTTTGTTTTTTAGATAAGCAGCTCAGGGGAGCTCGGAGTTCAGCCATTCTTCCAGTTTGTTGTGAGCAGGCATTCTGGGATACCTCCTAATACCCTGGAGGCCAATAACAGCACTTTTGGTGGCCACACTTGATGAGCAGCGCTGCATCACCAGCGCTGCATTCGTTACACCCCAAGCAGACCATGTGTACAGCCAGCGCTGCAGGGTGTTGCAGCGCTGGATGTGCCTTGCAGGTGTGGACAATTACTAAGTTGCAGTGCTGTAAACCCACCACCAGCGCTGCAACTCTCCAGTGTAGCCAAGCCCTAAGTAAAAGTGCTGATTTCCTCGGGAAGGACCTCATTTTCAAACGGGGGCACAGCGCACATTCCTGAAATGGCTGTGTGGGCATCTAAGTAGATATGACTTCATTTCCACATGCTTGAACATGTTCAGTCAATGGTCTTATAAATCGTACGGATGCCTCAGTAAGGCAAGATAGAAGGTACAGCTCTCTGTTTAAGTGAGTAAGTGTATATTCAATATTTTAGGCCCTGTTTGTCGGATTATTTGGATCCTATGTACACCGGCTGTGCTGGCAAATAGCTCCAGGAAGCATCAGTCATTCCTTGGCACCATGTGGTCCTGTGCTGCTCAGTCCCACCTCCTCCTTAGTACTTGGTATAGGAGTGTGCCACTAACTCAGTAAGGTGTGGGTCTGGGGAGGGAGGCGGATGTAGTCAGAGCTCTTCCTATTCTGGATTGCCACAATGCTCCATAGAGGAATTCTGCTGCAGAGTGTAAATTAGAGCAGCCACTGGGCTGCTCTAATGTACACTAGGGTTGGCTCTCGTCCCAAACTGAATTCAGGCTCTAAAAAGATAGTGTAAAGTAGTCTTTTCCCCTTCGTCATGCCTGAACTGAGCTCAGGGCGTAATGGTGACCTCATCCCTGTTGGGGGGAGGGGGCGGGGGATGGTGATAAGTGTTAAACATATTTTTTCTGACGTTTGAAGTCCCACCCATTAAGTTCATGGAGAAGTATGAAAAGGCAGGTCTGGTGGTAGGGAATAGAAATAATTTTGTAAAGCACTCTGAGTGCATGGGGGGCAAAAGAAGGCACCATGCTGCCTTTCTCAATAAGAAACAATAGGAATTAGCAGCATAGCCTTGAGTTGGCCTTGAGATCCTTTATCATAGTGAAACCACAAATGATTCTTTGACCAGGAACAGCAGAAAAAAATAGCATGTTCCTTCTTGACTACAAACAGCCCCACAAGTGCTGTGAAGATGCTATGAAATATCGCAAAGGATTAAATGGGATCATTCATACCTACTCAATAAAGCCACCTTAAAAATGCCACTGCAAGTAGCAAGGGCAAGTCATGTGTTTTAGTTTCTTTTTTGTGATCAGCAAGTAAAAGATGAGGTATTTTATAAGGGTAAGTTAGGGAAGTGTATTTGTGCTTGTCTGGTACCTTTTATTGGTAATTAAAAGGTGACTAAATGAATGAGTTAAATCTAGGATGATGAGAATATTCCTTCAGCTTCCATGCTTCTGTTTACATTGACTTCAGCACGCTCACACAAAAGGTTGCAGAGGAGAAGTCATTAAATGGGCTAATGGGGCATTGAACTAACCTGAGGCAGCGTTTGAAAGGAACTGCTCCTTTCTTAACTTCTTATTAGAACTCTCTCAAGTATAACGTCAAGCTAGAGGTAATTACGCTAAAAATGCAAATAAACGTGGCGTGATCATTTTTATGCTAAATGACCAGCTGAAAATAAATATTCATGCGGCGTCCATCGTTTCCACAGAGGCAGAGTAAATCTAGAAAGGAAGAGTTTGCTCTTGTGTCAGGGTCATGGTCTCCTGCTGCTGCACAAATCGAACAGTGAGGCTGTTGGGTCAATGGATAATTAATGTCAAGGTGAAGGCCCGCAGTATTTATCCTCCAAGCAGAAGGCAGTGGTCCTATCACAACAGAGACAGGAGCAATGACTCAGTATAGAGACGATGACTGAGCACAGACATTAAAGTATTCTAGAAAGTGGCGCATCCAGATGAGAACTGAGGCCTATTGGTGGAGCAATATGGGGAAGCTTCAACTTGTTGCCAATTGTGTTGTAGGTTAGGTTTCAGCTTCCAGTGTAATCAATCAGTCACCTTAATATATGGAGATATACCTATTTCAGGGACCTGGAAGAGACCTTGAAAGGTCATTGAGTCCAGCCTCCTGCCTTTACTAGCAGGACCAAGTACTGATTTTGTCCCAAATCCCTAAGTGGCTCTCTCAAGGATTGAACTCACAACCCTGGGTTTTGCAGGCCAATGCTCAAACCCTCCCCCTTGCACAAGCATTATCATTTCTTTACTGGCTTTCTCACTCCTCTCCCCAAAAAAACTACTAGAGGGAAATCCTGGCCCTGTTAAAGCCAATGGAAATTTGGCCATTGACTTCAGTAGAGCCAGAATTTGCCCCCGGCATCTTAGTCATCTTATCAGATATATATTAGTGGAGGAGACAGATACTTAGTTTGTATGCTCTTGGGACCTGATCCCTGACTGGGGCAACTAGGGACTACCACAATACGAATGAATAATAGTGCTAGTTAGTGTCTTACTGTCGCCTTACTGAATTGATGCATTCGTATCAGTTTATTAAACAGTGTCTCAGCAAATTAGAACTTTGCGGTTTTCCACAAACATACAGGACTTCTATCAGGCAAAACAGTTTGGCTGGCTGAGCTTATATTTGTATTAACTTTTATCTGTCCACAAGGATCCATTCGGCAAACTGACTTGCACAAATTTAGCTTAGCATGGGCCTGCAGCTGAGTGCTCTGTATTCCCATTGGTTTTAATAAGACTTTAGGACACTAAACATATTGCAGGATCAGACCCTACAATTTGTTTTTTACAATTGATCATTTTACGTGATAAAATTTACAGCATCAAAGAAAGCAAGGCAAGAAAAGGATTGTGATGCTTTACAGGCATCAAACCACTTTCATATCTGCATATTTATTTTGCACATACTTGAGTGCCTGTTATTTAATAGCACTTAGAGATTTAAATGAAAACTGACAACATCAAGAACCAGGCGTACCACTGCTATAAATATATTTAACTTCCTTTAGCTGCCTGACTTCTTTTTTAGCTTTCCGCATAGCGATAGCCAACATTTCCAAAGTATTTGATATTCAAAAACCCAGTGGGCACAATGCCCAACCCATCTCTTTGCACAGTAGACATGCAGTGCAGATTTATGAGAAGATTGGCAAAAACCATCAAGGAAACCA
This sequence comes from Gopherus evgoodei, assembly GCF_007399415.2. Taxonomy (NCBI): domain Eukaryota; kingdom Metazoa; phylum Chordata; order Testudines; family Testudinidae; genus Gopherus; species Gopherus evgoodei. The sequence goes on along the minus strand of NC_044328.1, from coordinate 127,173,827 downwards.
GTTCTGCCCCTAATCTTGTTCTCCCTCAAGTCCGTGGCAAAACTCCCATCTACCTAAATGCAAGCAAGATTGTGCCCTGTGTTTGCAACTGTTGCTTAAAGAGAGAGACGATGAATGCTCCTCATATTTCATTAATCAGGTGGCCCTAAAGGAAGGGCACCGACAAATAAGAGACGCAAAAGTCAGTGATGATAAAAGCCAACAAGGCTCTGAAGTGCAGCAGTGGCCCTGAATCGCAGTATTGTCCAGAAGCATGGATCAAGGCCCCATTGTGCTGTGTACTGTTCTTTCATATATAGCACAGCCTTTGCCCCAGTGATCTTAGGGTATAGCTACATTTGGAATTTCAAAGCGCTGCCTCGGCAGCGCTTTGAAGTGTGTAGCGTGCAGCACTGGGAGCCACGCTCCCAGCGCTGCTGCCCTGATTACACTGACGCTTTACAGCGCTGTATCTTGCAGTGCTCGGGGGGGTGTTTTTTCACACCCCAGTTGCAGCGCTGTAAAGTGTGAGGCCAGGTCCACACTACAGCGTTAAATCGATTTAACGCTGTAACCGTCCACAATACAAGGCACTTAAAATCGATTTTAAGGGGTCTTAAAATCAATTTCTGTACTCCAGCTAAACGAAAGGAGTAACCCTAAAATCGATATTACTAAATCGATTTAGGGTTAGTGTGGACGGAAATCGAAGTTATTGGTCCTATTCTTTTACTGAGCTACCCAGAGTGCACCGCTCCGGAAATCGATGGTACCCTGGGACTATGGACGCACACCACTGAAGTAATGTGCCCTAGTGTGGATGCGTAAAATCGATTTTATAAAACCTCTCCACCATATTTCCTAGCCTTGTGAAGTGGGCTTCCTCCATAGTCTGAGCAGTCTCATTCTGCAGCTGAGCTATCCCTGTGCATTCTGGGAACTCATACCTGTCAGAAGCCCATGAGAATGTCTTTCAGAGGTATTTTTTTGAAGTGTGTTTAGAATATTTAGACACAGGCACCAGCTACTCTTGCTCTTCAGTGGCTTTAGCACTTAATTATAAGGTTAACAAATTTTTCCTAAGACCTTAAAATACTTTTGAATATTCTCTTGGGAACAATCTTTCTGTTGCAGGGAACAGAGAAGATGAACAAATGGGTCTTTTCTGTCATTAATTGTTACAACTTATTTTTATGGTGCTACGGCTTTATAAAATCATAGAAAATATGTGCTGATGTCCTTGTTCGGGAGACTTTTTTTTTTTCCTCTTGTTAAACATTCTGAAACCCCTATGTGCAATCCATGTGGCATACACCAGCACATCCACAGAGTATGCTTTCGTTACTACGTTTTTTTGTAACTGCTTCATGCATAGTCTCCATGCATATGGAGTAATTGCTTTGATTTGCGAGATCTGATTCAAAGCTGGAGCCTAACCACATATTTTATTTTATATTTATTTATTTATTGCTCACTCCTCCAGAAGAACAATATCATTGGAACAGCTCCTGACATATGCTTAGTACCTATATTACCCCTTATTCCAAGTTCCAGCTTATGCTTCTCAGCTGTGGCTGGTCCTCTCCCTGGTCAATGTTTGGCTTTTCTTTTAGTCATTTTACACCCTATGGAGGTACAGTCGGTTCGTTGTGCTGATGATTTCTTTGGAATTCCCTCCTACTTCCAAAAGATGTTATTCCTGTTACATGTTGGTAAATGCATTTTTGGACCCCTTTGGTGTAAATTTGCTCACTGGCAGAGGATCCACATATGCATAACTCTGCAGCACCCCCTGTGTGGAAAGGTTGCCGGATGAGCTGAGCTCTGCAGTGATACTTGATGATGAGGGAACTGTAGACGTGGACGGGAGGCGGTGGTGAGAAAATCCGGAGAGGATCTACTATTCCATGCTGCAGTGGCCAGGAAACCCCCCCCCCCCCCCACACACACACACAGTAGCTTGGAGTGTCAAGGGCTGCTCTTCTAGTCTGTAAATTGGAGCAATGACCATACAAATGAAATGCTCTGCAGATCCATGGCTTACCCTGAAACGAGGGATGAAATCTTACCCCTTCCCAGCCTTGCCCCAGGACAGCTTTATGAGTCATCATAGAATTTTATCCTCTCTGCCTCGGATGTATGATACACCTCCCAAGTTACACGTGCTTGCCCTTCTGCAGTAAAGTAGGAGGTTGCACCATAACCAGATGTGTGGTGTTCATTATTCAGCCAGCTCTGGGGCAGCCACTCTTTCACTTGTACGGTATAATTTATTTTTGAAACACGCAGAAGAGTGATGAAAACCACTACAGCACTTAAACCAAAACAAAAATTCCAAAATATAGCAAGTATGTCTGGCAATTTAAAATAAAAAATGGTTCCTGTCTAGCAGCATCTTCCGAGCAAGTAGTTACTTTCCAGAATGTCTTGGGGAAAGCATTTCCTATTCTCCTCATGTAAATCCAAAGAGCAATTTTTATCTTTAAAAACTGAAGTGATTCCAGAAAGTTTCTATTAATTTTTTATTTAAACAGGACATTCCTTCTCTTTTGTCATCCAGCTATGCTATATATTAAACAAATTACTTCAGTAAAACAAGTATAATTGAAAGTCTGTAAACCCAGAGTTGGACTGAAGTCTAATTTACGGCATCAAGATAAAAATCCAGTCATTTAGTTTTATGTGCACTTCCTTCCCCCCCCCCCCCAAATGCATTGGGGAGGGAAGTTTCAAGTTTGGTTGCTTCTATTCTTTGAAGAATATAAAGGGTTTGCATTTCAGACAGGCCCATTTCCTTCAGTAATGGGAAAAGTTCCAAATATTTCTCTTCAAACAAAGCTAGAAAGATTATTTTTGCAGACTTCTGTTGAGTAGGTTTTGGACAACACCCTAGAACAGGAAACCTCAGTTTCTCCCAAGTTTATTCAGGATGCAAATAGATAACATTCCTGTTTTAAAAACACTATCCACAATTAAACCTTTCAAATTTGGAATAATAATATGTAGTTTGATTTACTCTTTTCTCACATGAATGCATATATTTAATCAGCAATCCAATTTGAAGTTAACTTTTGGAAGTGCAGTATCTGAACTTTGTATTTTTAGGCTGCAGAGACCCGCTAGCAAAACAGTCTGAACACAAAGTGTATAATGGTGTTCCTAGGGAACAGGATTGAGAGCACGCATGATATTGGAGAAATGATGGTAGTGATGGGTAAATGGCACTTGGCGTGGAGGTACAACCATCTTCTGTAGGCCTGATGAGACAGAGGAGTGAGATGGTTTAAAAAAGGAGAACGTCACAACTGCATTGTGCAACCGAATTTGAAGTTCTGTTCCAACAGTCAGAATCTGCTGATGAGTGTAACTCTTGAAGTGTATTATAAGAATACAAACTAAATTTAATTGAGAGTTCGAAAATCCAGTGCCTTTACGTGGTCTTGGTATATATAACCAGGCACTACAGTTGGCTCAGTTAGACAACAAATATAATATAAACATTTATTTAACTTGTCTTTATGCCTAACAAGTCTGCAAGAGTCTTTATTTACATTGATATATTAGTAATTTGGGTGACTGGTTCTGTTCTAAAAACACAGAGTGCATGATACTGTCCACGGGGAATTATATACCTATATCTAGGGCAGAAAAGGAGCATTCACATTTTTTTCTTAGTTTTTTGGGAGGAACGATGACACTTGCTGGGTAGATGGGGCTGTTTTATAAGGACTAAAAATTAAGCTGGAGTCATTACAACTTCACTGTTTGTCCCACTAGGTAGAAAGTGGTTATTTTGTCTTTCCTTTTTGGTCTTGCTTCATGAGGTAGAAAGCATTTGATTCACCAAGTGATGCTAAACTCCCTAATATCTGCCAAATTATTACTGGAAGATTCTTTGATTTCCAGAGTTCTTAAGCTTTAGTTAAAGACTGCAGGAACTTTGGTGAACAATTTGAAATCTCTGTATTCTTACTGAGAACCTTAGAGATTGCAGAGCTGTGAGAAATTGCGTTGTTGCCTTTTATTAGCCCAGAGGTTCTGAGTAAGAAGTGTCTGGTTGATAGCCTTTGGTCCCTACCCAAAAGAGCAAAGAATTATTCTTTTCACAACAGATCATGAAGGGTCTGCACTAGAATATTTTGAACTTTGTTTCCATAGCTGATCAAAGAGTGTCCACTGAGCAACTAATAGAATGTGCTGCTACTCTCAAATAAGGAACAGGATTTTAAATCTGGTGTCACTCTGATATTAGCTTTCAGAAGTCAGGAACCGTATTATTCTTCTCTGTGTTAACTGTCCTGTTTATGTGGGGGGGCTAAGCAAAAATAACTCCTTTTGCAGCTATTCTCAAGCAGTGGAGGAATAGCTCAGTGGTTTGAGCATTGGCCTGCTAAACCCAGAGTTGAGAGTTCAGTCCTTGAGGGGGCCACTTAGGGATCTGGGGCAAAAATCTGCCTGGGAATTGGTCCTGCTTTGAGCAGGGGGTTGGTCTAGATGACCTCCTGACATTCCTTCCAACCCTGATAATTCTGTGATTCTATGTTTAGAAAGCAATTCACTGTTAAGTCAAGAATTACAAATATGGGCTTAATATGTGTTTGTTGGTCCTGCTGTGTTGGCTGGGCTTCATCTGTGACAGTCTTGCTTCTGTGGATGCTACGGTATTTCAGGCTGATGATGTGAATGGGCTGTATCCACATGTGAAGGAAATGGCTTGAGAAGATTTAGATCAGGGCTACCCTAGGCAGTAGTTACACCAGTATCCTATACTGACCCAGTGTGCCTAGTCAATACAACTTATACTGGCAAAACTGCACTTCCGCAGTATAACTTATTCCTTCCCTCCCCTCAGCGAAATAAGCTAGACCAGTAAAAACACAGTTTTGTCAGTATAAATGTATCTACACTAGGCACAACTTTGTCAGGCAGGGCTCACCGTTTATCACACCGCAGATCAATATAGGTAGTCCGCCAATAGTTTGTAGTGTAGGCCTGGCCTCAGAATACAGGGATCTCTCTCTCTCTCTCTCTCTCTTTTTATTCAAATTTTTCCTTTTCTCTCCCCCCCCCCCCCCAAAAAAAAAGCGAGAAAGAAAGAAAAGGCAAATGGCATGGAATAAAAGGATACTTTCTGGCATTTTTAGTTATATGTTGATTGTTCACATGAACACCAGAATACCCTCTTACGTTCTGACACTAGAGTTTGCTTGTATTTGTATTGTGCAAATAAGGTAACCTGAATAGTCAGTGTTTCTCCAGTATCGCCCCCATGACTTTTGGGGATATGTGACCAGTAGGAGCTTTATGTGAGAAATTTTTGTTACATTTTTTTTTCTAAATTGACATCGTAACAACTGTGTAACTTTGGTGGTGGTGTTAATAGTACACATTCCACTTGACATTGAAAAGATTTATTTTAGTTACATGGCACTTCCAAATAACCACATGATTGGACTGCCACTAGTATTATAATTTAGCTGTCAAAACCGCGGCCACTGTGAATTTGCTGTGGCTGCATATGTGGCCACAGCCCAAATTTGGTTGAAAACCACTGGGCTGGATCCATAAGGAGAAGACAGGTTTAAAATGACATATTCCTCTGCCCCCCACATATAGCAGCTAGGAGGTAGTTTTGAAGAGTTTTACTTTAAGGAGTTAAGTTTACACCCATCCGGGAAGCTGCTGCCACTGGAAGGACAGATGTAACTGGCGACCTGGGCCCTGGCTGGGAAGCTGATAGTGCTCTGCTGTAGCACAGAAGCAGAGAACAAGCTGCGTGGTGCAGAGGTGGCTGCAGCTACAGGAGACAGCTGGGCCATGGGGAGAATGGGTGGCTCTGTGCCAACTGTCATTTTCTTTAGCCCTTGCCAGTCAGAGGCCCGCCTGCTCAGAGGAAGATGGAGCAGTCTAATCTGGGCAGAGGGCGAGAAGGAGGTGAGAAACTGTGGGAAACAAACGAGAAGAAGAAATAAAATTGGGAGCGGTTGGGTTTTTTTACATCTTATCCCGGACACTGTCAGTCCTTGCTATGGTCCTGCTGCCACCACAGTCATGCTTGGATTGATATAAAGTGGGGTTCAGGCCTCTGGCCAAAGCCAGTTTGGGGGTTTTAAAGTAGCATCATACTGTACTTCTAGCTACTCTTCTGCTTCATAAACTGCTGCTCTGCCAGAGTTTTCTCGTCTATTTTTGTGTGCAGACCAATTGGCACAATGGGGCCCTGATCCTGAACAAGACGGCTAGGCACTTCCCCAAATAAGAGTCAATATGGAAAGCTAATGACCTCTCCTTTTGCTTTTTACAGACCTCTCTACCCAGGATACCCAGCACAAATGCCTGTGGCTTCTATGCCACATCTGTGGACTCAGTTCTGCGGTTGCTTTGTGCTGTGCAGCTTGGGGAATCGGCCTCAGCTGGGAAGTTGCCATTATGCTGGAGGAGATGGAAATAAAATTTGTTGTGGCCAATAGAGTCCACTTTTGTTTGTTTGTAATGCTGAGATACTGCTCATATGCCATTTAAGGTAGCTTGCATAGTTTAAGCATAACACTTTAGAAAGTACTGTAGCAATTTATGCATCAGCAAACCAAACAAATTCTTTACTGCACCCTGCTGTGCAATAGATTTTGCTGAGAAACAGCATAATTTTACTCATGTTGCCCCTGAGCTTCCTCCCTCAGTTTCCTCCTGCTGTTTCGTTACCCAACTTTGTTGTGTTGTATATGAAATTAGGCCATGATCCTATAGGATCCATGGATCCACACAGCTGTCTTTATGCCTTCATGGACTCTTCCCCCAACCCCCCATTGATGCTAATGTATTTCTGCGCAGATGCAAGGGTCCACTTCTATGAATTTAATTATACAATCAGAGCCATAGTTTGTAATTGTTCAGGATGAGGACCGTGTTGTCTTATCCTGTATCAGGAGAAGTCTACCACACTTTTGGGTGCTATAAAATCATGATAATCTTTAACAACTTTCCATGGAGTCCAACCCAGGGCCCATTGTAGTCAAAGACTTTACATCAGGTCCTTTATGCATTGCTGTTATTTTCTTAAGACATTTTGGGTTATATACCACTGTTTTAGCTATGGTTATATATTAGTATTATTGTAGTGTTAACAAAACACAGTTTATTTTTTCAATTTCCACTTTTATGACTATAAGTACAGAATGGAATGTAGCGTATCTTTCAGTGCTATAGCTCTGAGCAGTTGGCAAAGAGAGGAGGAACATGCTAACTCCAGTAAAAACTGCTGGGCCAAAATCAATTGGTTCAATATATAGATGTGCTGATAACTAGGATGCATTTCATGTATATAATGGTTCCAGTGTTGTCTTTCATGTGTAACATCAAATAGTTACAGTGGCATGAGAACACTAAGAAAAAGAGAAAAAATGTAAAAACAGCCTCAGGGTCACAGTTGCCAACTTTCATGCGATAAATAAGCACCTCGACTTTCACAATAAGCCAAAAATCAAGCTAATCCCATTTCAAAACAAGGCCAAAACAAGCCAATCCCTAAAAACCCAACACTCTGTGTGACTAGATCCCCCCCCCAGCATACAGTCTGGGACTGTGGTGGGCCCGCTGTGCATCTGACTCTCTCTCCTCCTTGCCCCCTGCTTACCTCCCCCTTCCCCCGCTTGGTGGGAGCCAATTCCCCCCCCCCCCCCCAAAACAAGCTACAAACTACAAGCCAAAAACAAGGAACTCACAAGCCAATTAAGCCAAAATCAAGCCCAATTTCTGCATTTTTTTTTCACGGGTCTGGCATGTCTGCTCTGGGTTAGTTATGTCAAATTAATGTCATCTTATGAGGTAAATAAACTGTAGTTCATGACAATAGATGGCATTCTAATCGCCCAAACCTATATAGCACAATTTATTACAAGAGCTCTGTGTGGCTCCAAACTTTGTCTTTGAGATAAAGTGTGTTTTCATAGTTCTTTAAAACTACTCTTTGCCTTTAATTGTAGAGTGCATGTAAAATAGCATTTTTAAAGATATTGCCCACCTTTTTGTCTTTCGCCTCTCTTTATTTTCTGTTGGCTTTCTCAGCAGTTAGCCAACTCTGCAGACCTCATTAGCCCTTGCTGAAACTTTTAACCCTTTATAGCAGAGGGTAAGGTTTGTCTTTTGTATGGACTAAGCAGAGGTTCATCTCCCTGACCACATCTGATGTGGGTCTTTGGAGTCTGATCCCCTGCAAGCACAATTCTTCCAGTAACTCTCCCGAGCACAGCTGTCTTCCTGAACCCCCACTACAAAGGGATTCTGTAGTGGGGAGAGAGCAACAGTAGTAGTTACTAGTACCAGTGACTTCCTCAGGTATCGTCTGCAGGTTTGGGGGGCTGGAGAAGGGGAATCCAGCAGTCTCCCCTGACTCTTCCACCCCTAAACCTAGGCAGACCCAGCACCCTGTGAAGTCCCTGTGGAGGGGCTTTCACAAGGACAGGGGGAAGAATGAAGCATGCAGCAGAAGTGGCATTTTTTTCATCTCCTTTTGTACAGTTTCTGTCTCTACAAGGGCATTGAAGGTGTATGAGACCCAGCCTTACCGAACTCTGCAAATCAAAGGTTGGGGAAAGGAAGCAAAATCTACTGACATTCATCCAAATTAACCTTTTAACACATAACATTTTCTGAATGCACTTCGTCAAATGGCAACAGAGAGTGGTAAATGGTCTTGTTTAATATCTCAGAGCTTCAAAGAACAGTAAAAAAAACCTCCTTATTGTTAAAATAAATACCTGGTTTAGTCCGATAAGAGGTGAGATGGTTCATAAACTGCTGGGTGAGTAAGCCTAAAGAATCTGTTTAATTGAATCTTCTTACTTAGAATGTCACAGTTGTAGAAAATAGATGTCTAGGGAATTGTGGCAATATGCTGCCTTGACACCTTCTCATTGGATGAGTAGCTAGTTATAATATTACTTTGAGTCCCATTGAAACCAATTGTAGGCAAGTCATTCTGAACAGCGAACAATAAGTGTTTTCAGGATAACCTTGACTGTATGGAAATATGGATGTCTAGAGAGGGGTGTGCATAGTTTAAGTTATTAGATCAAATAGGGAAGAAAGAAATTGCACAGCACAGGAAATCCTTACGTTTGTCTCTGAGTCCCTGTTGTTTGCTGGTGTGACCTTTTTATAAAGCTCTCCACAACAGGGCTTTCTCCCCATGTAAAATGAAGCTTAAGTTTTTAATTTTCTTTGTTACTGATACAGCCATGCTCCTGGTCTTGCAACACCTGAACAAGGAGCCCTTACTCATGAGAATAATCCTGTTGCAGCCAATGGACCTATTCAAGGGAAATTGACAATTGCAGGATAGTGTCCTGAAGTAAAGTAGGAATGATCAATAAATGGTGACTTGTAATGTGAATATTACAAAAATCAAACCTCTGTTTCAGACTCCAGTTAGGGCTTTGGAGGGACAAGAATCTAGTTACCTATCACAACATGTACAAAACCTCAGCACTTAAATGCAAGGTATTGAATAATTAAGGACATCCTAAATCATACATGCCCACATAATAAACACCCACATTATTCTTATCAAGTATGAAGTAATGCATATTTCATCAGAACCCAACCTGAGCTCTGACCTATGGATTCCTGAAGCCTTTTATGTATTATTTTTGTTTGTTTTACAATTCATTATTTTGGTGTATATAGTTTTATTTTCTCATCTGCTACAGCAATTCATGACAAGTTGTCAAATACCAATTGGTTTAATATTTCACTATTTTTTCTGTGGAAAACTGCCTCTTGGATTAGCTAAAGACAAAATCATCTTTGTTTTAAATGGTGGTGCCTTTGGCAGATAGGACATACAGCTGTTTGGGCTAGGATTTTCAAATGCATCTATGAGTTTTGGTCTCTGCATTCCAATTTCTTTCGGCTAGGTTCTAGGCTTTCTTTAGGGAGCTGTGAAAATAGTAGTATTTGCAAACATTTTTCTTTAAGTGTGCCACTTAAAGTCCTTTTTTTATCTTAATTTAATAGAAAACTTTCTAACCGTCAGTGAGGCCCTAAAAACGTGAAAGCAGGGGGATATTTCGTCAATTTGCATGATCAAATTGGGATCAAAATCAGGCATAAATTGGGAGCATTTTGCAACCTTAATGATGGCAATGCTACCACCTCTTCTCAGTTGAGCTACTTTCATATTTCCAGCACTGGGATTAGAGCCCACAGCTTTATTCCTCGAGACACTGCTCTCGGCCACTGGGACTAGAGGCAGATCTTTCATAGCTGTCAGCTAGAGCCACACTCTTCTTTTCTTTGTAAGCCAGTAGAGGGCAACATCCCTACAGAAAAATTACCCCTTCCTGCTTCCAGTTAATGAAAACTCCCATTGAAATCTGTGGAAGCAGGACTGGGCCCCAATGACTTATTTATTTTTGTCACACTGTAGGTGGTGCATGAGTTTTCAATGAGACTTTAACTGTATGGATGGTAGGAAGGGCTAGTAGTGGGGCTGTTCTGAGCTAGAAACGGACAAAGAAATTGTAGGTAACTTTTAATGACATGTAACTTGACAACAGTTTGAAGTTTTTTCAAGCTTTGCAGAAATATTCTTCTTACCTTCAGAGTAATTTTCAGGCCAAGTGTCTTAGAAAAGACAAACTTTTATGGGCTGCTAAAGCAGGGCTTTATGGGGGTTAAAGTTAGAGTAAGTAGGGAGTGGGAAGGTCCCCATGCTCTACTGAAAGGAGAGAGGACCTCCCACTTCTTTGCTTTGGGGAGCTATGCTTCCCCCACCGCTATCCCTGCCGTTGTCTAGTGGAACCGTGGCAGTCTCTTTTAACTGCTGGTGTTTTACAGTGCAAGCTAGATGTCCTCTTAACTGCAGGAAAACTACTGCCTCTTCATAATAACTGGTAGGTTTTTCCCGAACAATTAGGAATGTTAATACTTTCCCCACGAGGCTAGTCATTATTTCAGCAAAGGTAACTTCTGCTGGCATAATAAAGATTTTTTATTAAGGAGCTGTGATCAGCCCACCCATTAGCTTTAATGGACACCGTCAAGGAGAGAGTGTCCCAAACCTGACATTCTTTTTCTTAAGACTTGAAAATTGATGGTCTACGTTGCCACAGCCTGCAGGAATACCTATGGGGGAAGGCTCAGTAAGGATCCTTTTGTAAAGTCTCTCCGAGTTGTTTCACTGTGGTAATAGGGATTGCTCTTCACGGGGGACAAACAGTGGTTCTGCATCCAAATGTAGTGGGTGGGTCCACGGGAATGTTGTTATACCTCTGCTTCCAGTGACTGGTCTTCCCCCTTCCCAGTGCATGATCAGATCCCATCTAACTTACTGTTGTTTTTTTAATCTCAAATAGAGGGACGCTCAGTTAGGAAAGCTACAATGCAGTGAAAGGATTAAATAAAGGCCAGCTGCAAATATAAAACCTCTCTCACTGGTTTGTTTTGAAACATGCAGCTTAAGGAGAGCTCAGCAAATGTTGGGTAAAACTAGTAAGTGAATTCTAAGTCCGGCAACGTGGTCTATGAAATCTGAGATGATTACTTTGTCAGAGAGCTAAATGTGGAAAATAATGGGAAAGGAAGCATGCTCTGTACAGTGTAAAGCAGAGAAGTTCTGCCTCGGGGCAGGCTATGAGTTAAAACATACACGATAAAAGCAGACTGGGTCAGTAAGGAAATCTTGCCTGACAATTTCAGATGCGCCCTGAAATCATCATCCTTCACCTTTATCTCGCTGACATTTTTGGCTCTGCCCTTTGACTTGTCAGCACTAAAAGAAACTGTGAGATAAACCATTTCTTTGCTCACAAAAAGCTATTGTTGTTTTATGTTTCCTCAAAGTGGCTGCTAGGGGCAGGGAGAGGTTGGGGAGAAAGTCTTTCTCCAAAGTTTACCACCACCCCTGAACAAACCCCATTCAATTGGTGTAGCTGGGACCTACGGGGTAGGGTGTCAGAGCCGAGTAACAGTAACTGCATGAGTAGGCTTTTTCTAGTCATAGGGGAGAAAAAAAAACATTGGCACAAGTGATCCCGTCTCTTGTCAAACTTGGAGCCTGAAAAAACACCATCGTGACTTTGATCAAAGATATTGTTGTAAAAATAAGCTCTTTAGGGTGCAAACATGCTGTCTTCATTTTACTGTCTTGCATTTGGCTTCTGTTGGTAAAGTCATGTCCTTTGCCTTCAGAAGCTTTGGAGAAATGTGCAACATAAAAGAAATGGTGATGGGGCCACCAAAGAGGCCTGTCTTTGTTGTTGTTTATACCCAAAGTATTATGTTATGCTATTGGCAAAGTAATTTTCAGCTCCAAGTGAGACAAGATCAGTCACAGTGGTTTTCACAAGATTGATGTGAAGACCTAGAGTGGTGCTAATTAATCAGAGATGGGGAGAACGCGTGCCTGCATACTCAATTAGTGTAACATTCCCTAAATTGGAGAATAGTGCAGCTGTACAGTAATATTATACAAAGGCCATCTTTAGAGGAGGCTGAAAGATGTATACCATTACCTGTATACTAATACACCAGGACAGAACTGACTAGGAATCTATGCTCTTGAGAGAGACCGCTATACTGTGCACTTGAAACATACAAAGGACAGCCTCATCTCTGATTATGGTTTATTTTGTTTTTGTCATGTTTTTGATACAAACAATAGTCAAGTGCTTTTCATTGCTCTTCTTTGAAACCAGAGTATGATAATGAAATTACTTTCAAGGTTACAGGAGTTTCAGCAGCCTCACAATACTGCATGCAAAAGCTTGCAGTGAGAACTTCAGTCCAAGTAAAACAACACATAAGGAAAGTCAGTGTTCTGTACACAATCTATATGTTAATTATATATTCAAACATTTATACATTTTATTATAGAAAGGTTACTTTTTCACCTTCCCCATGCTCCAGTCAGTTACTTCAAGAAAAATACTAATCTACAAGCTACAGTGGTGTTAAATAGCACAAGACAGCATGCATTTTTAAGTCTTTAAAAATAAAAGCGATTTAGTAGTGTAGCGGCTTTAATTTTATCCAGATTTGGAGTTTGCATCAGACACAGCTGTTGAATAAACCTGAGAAATGAATTAGAAATGGATTAATGAAGCTGTAAAACAAAGACAGCTGATACTGAAAGCAAAATAAAATAAAACAATAGACCCAATTTGTGAATTGACGGCAAACATATAATTTTTTCACAGACTTCTAAAGTATGCAAACCCATATAATTATAGTTCAGACTAGTTAATTGGTTCCTATGGTTTGAGAGACGTAAGCCCTCCCTAATAAATAAGTCTATGGCAGCTAGCCCAATATGGCTCCATCACTCCAATGAGACTAGAAATGAACATAATGTGCCAATTCTACTCTTAGTAATGCTAGTGTAAATGTGGAGTAAATCAATTGGCCTAATATTAGCATCAGAAAACAGAGTTCAGTTTTCCTTGCCACTCTCCATCTCTTTATTCGTGTTCCATGCAATGTAGAGCCTCTGTCTCCATTACGTCTGTGTCTATATGTAAAAAGAGGACACTGAGGTTTGATCCTTGAGCAGAAAAATGTTCAGACTAAGCAACTGTCAAATGTGGGTTCAGCTTTAGACAGACCTCTTTTTCTCAAGGAATCACTGGGAGATCCTTGGAGGGTGGGGTGGGGTGGGGTGTTTTCTTTCTTGCCCCAGTGGAATTTCTTCCCAATCTCTATTTTTGGAGATCATTTTTGCATCAGGTGTTCAAACCAATCAGGACGTAGGAACCTGAGAGTTCATGATTTGCTGCATTATTGCGTGGTGTACGTCTACTATATCTGCATTGCCTTACAGGAGAGGAATCAGTAAGCACACCAAGGACTTGTCTACATGGGGGAAATTTACTGGCATTACGATTCTGGTTCAGTTTACACCACTATAGTTATCCTGGTATAACTCCATTGTGTGAACATTCTTGTTTGGAATAACAATGGTCTTTTTTCAGTTTAGCTTCCTGATTTCTGAGTAAGAGTGTCCGCACTGACAGTTATACATTTCCCCATTGGGCCAGGTCTTTGCTTAGAACTTCATTAGCAGTTGGCTTGAACTGAATCTGGTAAAGAGAATAGAGTTTGTGAGCATGTACTTTCTGCCTTCCTTTTCTCTGTCTCATATTCATTGTAAGACGGTCTTATCCCTTGTTTTGTTTAATTGTGGTCTTTAGAGGTTTTTGTTTTTGTTTTGCTGTCTTTTAATGGAGAATATTCCTGTGAGAAGATGTAGGGACGAGATCAGGAAATCTGGTTTGTTTAGAATGTTAGACAGCTGTACAGATACATGGGAATCTGAACAGAACAGTATTTGTAAAAGATAATTATCCCTGACTTATGCTCAAGAAATGCAAAATCAAACCCCATAAGGCTCAGGTCAAACTGAGCTTAACCCAGTCTTGTGAGATTTAAAAGGCATATGTATGTAGTTAAATACTTGTACAGCAGTACAAATCATCCAGTTGGGTTTCTGAGAATAAAGATTGTAATTCTGAAAATAGCATTGCAATTTAGAAAGCATTTGCAAATGTTTGTCTTCAGTATCCATTCACAGTTTTTTCATTTGCTTATTGGAGTGTCACGTAGCCATTCAGCGCTGCATAAGAGTTATCTCTTGTGAGCATGAGTGGGTCATCTGTGGCCTCTTCTGTGGCTGTTCTTGTCTTGTGCTCTTCACATTGCTAGTTTTAGGCTGCAAGCAATTTTTTTGTACAGTCCATACAATCCTACACACATTCTCCAAAGGCTGTGTGTCCAGTGACTGTTTTCAAAATTTAAAAAAGGAATAATTTTGTAGCAACATTTTTTTTAAGCTTGCAAAATACTCACACTTACTATTTTTGTATTGTCACCTTGTGTCGCTATTGCCATTGACGCTACAGCAACTATGTGTATTTCCCTGGGCTGGGACTTTTCTGAACCCTTCCGCAATAGCCCAAAGAAGCGGTTTGTTGGCACTGTCTAGGTTGGGCCACCAGACTTGTGTTGCAATGTTGTGGCCTGACAAGTTATGACACACTTTGGTGTGGAACACTTTTTCACTACGTGATGAGAACAACAACAAAAAAGGTATGCATAGTACAGTCTCTATCTGGGCATCAGTACATCTTGAAGAAACATTTTGTAGTCATATTTTAAAAAACCCCAAAACCACAACACACCTGGGGCATCTTGATTGATTGAAGTGCAAACCAGAACATTTCAGGCATCCCAAAATAAGTTCCTGGCTCCCTAGAATGTTCCAGAATGTTTTGTAAAACCAAGATGGTAGGGTCTCTCTACCATTGTCCACCTATAGTCAGGGGTGGCTCTAGACATTTCGCCGCCCCAAGCCCGGCGGCATGCCTCGGGGGGGTATTCTGCCTGTCGCCGGTCCCGCGGCTCTGGTGGACCTCCCACAGGCGTGCCTGTGGAGGGTCCGCTGGTCCCGTGGCTTCGGTGGAACCACGGGACCAGTGGACCCTCCGCAGGCTTGCCATCGAAGGCCGCCTGCCTGCTGCCCTCCCGGCAACTGGCAGAGTGCCCCCCACGGCATGTAGCCCCAAGCACGTGCTTGGCATGCTGTGGCCTGGAGCCGCCCCTGCCTATAGTGGAGAAGCATTTCTGTACCCCCCACATAGCTGTGGGCCTTTTATTGATGCAACTTGTCTTAAAAGTGGGTGTATGAGGTTATTCAAGCCAGAGTCATTGAAGTATAACAAATATATCATTACCACTAGCCAGAGGATAATATCTTTTAGAACAAAACCTGCTTTTTCTTTTACACCCAAGAATATAATTTCTATCCCCACTTTGTCTGACTCATCATGTTCTAGTTGGAAACATTCTCTCTCTCTCCCCTTCTCTTTGACCACAAGTTGCTCTTTATTCCTACTGTATTGAATACTGTAGTCTGGCCTAATTAATTCTAGATCTCTCTGTTTGATTTTAAAGGATGATATCACTCCATACCGATGACCATTCGGGTTACCAATTAAATAACATCTCACCTAGTGGGTTAACATTTAATCAGTCTTTGCTTGGAATATTTTTGCAAGGATAATCTGAAGCATTTAACTAGCTGAGCAGGGACACGGATCAGATGGTTAAATGGAAGCAACTGAATATTCAGTTAACTCTTCTGATTCTGGGGACACCACCAGTGGAAGCTCTGCTTTTTGACCAAGTCATTGTTCTCTGGTCAAAGACATTGTCTCCAAAGAGAAACTTCCTCTTTGTTTTTCTTCAACAGATGGAAAATCTACCTTAAACCTGAGTAGATAAATAATGGTGTTGATTGAGATTTTCAAACTTCTGTATCAAAACACATGGTACTGAATGGCTCAAAAATGAGTAATAGGATTTGAGGATTTTTCACCTTCAAATCACTGGTTCAGTTCCAGCTTGGGTTAGTTTTTGCCTTCTAACATTTGCCATGTGTGAAATGAGTTGATGTTCTAGCCTCCTAGTAGGCAAGTGTTAACTTTCCGCTACTGCAACTTTTCAGGAAGAAAATACCTGATATTAAAGGACCTTTTAATGTAGCTGAGAAAGGCATAACAAGATTCAAGATCTGGAAGTTAATCAGAAAAATTCCAGTTAGAACTCAGCCATAAAATTTTAATAGAACAAACTACCAAGGGCAGTGGTGGATTTTCCACCTATTGACATTTTCAGATCAAGAGTGGATGCCTTTTTGGAAGGTATGCTTTAGCCAAGCACAGTTAAGTGGGCTCAGAACACGGGTAACTGGATAAAATCCAAAGGGCCTGTCTTGTGCAGGAGGTCAGGCAATAAATGATCTAGTGGCCCCTACTGGCCTTAAAATATATGAATCTATTCCCATGTTTCCAACTGCCATAGATATGCAGATGGCAGTAAACCTGGGCAAAACCAGCCCTCAGGAAGGACACAGATTTTGGGGGCCATGCAGAGCTGCAATAAGAGTACGTTCTTGGAACAGGGAGCAGCCTGCGTGGCTGAATATCCAGTAGGACCCAAGAATATCCAGTAAGACCCAAGGATCCACAGGGCCTTAGGTGGGGTGGCTCATTTCTGCCTGATAAAATCAGAGCTGAAACAGATACTTCAGTTCTGCAAGTCTCAACTCAGGCAATGCTCCTGTTCAGTCAAGTAGTTTTGCCTGTGTAACAGCTGAGTGAAAAGCAAGTAATGATTTAAGAGTTCGTCCCAGAGTGGATTAGAGAGCTTCTGTAACCTAACAATGAAAATAAACCCACTGCAAAACCAGTGCAGACAAGGAGCTGCAAGTGGAGAAGGATATGCTCTTTACCTGCTGTCATGAATTTTGCAAGGGCATAAAATTTATTAAAGTATTTTATTTGTATTACAATAGTGCCTAGAGTGACAAAGCGGGTGAAGTAATATCTTTTATTGGATCAATTTAGGCAGGGCCTGGCCCCTAATATCCTGGGACCAACACGGCTACCACTACGCTGCATACAGGTAGAAGGCCTAGAAGCCATTACTGAGGTCAAGGCCCCATTGTGCTAGGTACTGTCCAGATACCCATAGTGGCCACAAATCATTTGGCTCATGACATGAGTAACTGGATGAAATATAACTGCTGTTATACAGCAGATCAGTCTAGGTAAAGTAATGGTTCCTTCTGGCTCTAAAAGCTTTGAATCTACATCCTTGCTGGACAGCTCTGCACAAGGGATCCAGAGGCCTAGAGATGGAGTGTTAGGGCACAGCCTGGAGAGCTACTCTCTGGATCCTGTTTGGAGCTCATATTGGCAATACATCTGTGATCATCCCTGCTTTGATTGATCTTCATGTATATCCCTTGCAAAATGTTTTTTAAACGGAGTTTCTCATGGGGTTGCATTGCAATGTAATAATGTTGTCATAACTGTTGATCCTATGAATTAAGTGTATATGTATATGTCTATGTATTGTGTTGTTTTCTTTGCTAATCATTGATAAAATACATGCATAACAAGCTGTGCAATTTCGTCTTTGCCCTGTATGTGTATGCAAATAATGACTAATACCTCAGCTACATTATAGACTGAATTTTTGTGGAATTATACTTGTGGCTGTATTGTAACTGGGTTATCTTAGATTTGTGTACTTCCAGGATATGTTACAGTCCCTGATAACAGAATGCATCTGAAATGACAGTATCTTTTATTTAAATATGGGATTTGGCAGACACTACAGTTTCCATTTTAACAAGTAAATAAAAACAATTCACTTTAGTTAATGAAATGTAAACAAATTGAAAAACACTTTTTTATTCTGCTTAGAAACTTTGCCAGAAAATTCTGATTCTTCAAATATGTTTTAACTGTTAAAAAAAAGAACACATAGCTGGGAAAGGATGTGGTGAATGATAATATATTAAATCTTTCAGCACTTCTGTTTGAAGTTGGGAATTTTGTTGTTTTAATCTCTATCTGATTTAACAGATTTTTTTTTAAAAAGAGAAAAGTGGATATTATCTTCACATAGTACCACATACTTAGATTTATCTGCGCAAGGCTAGTACTGCCGTGAACTGACTGAAACATGCAAATTTGGATATCTTAATTAGCCTGCTACATTCATATTAGGTTACTAAATGGCCTAACTTTATGATTCTGATTAGAAAAAAAATGGCCTGTATGTTTTGAATGGAAGACTTAAAAGGTGGTCAATATGGGTGAAATTCACGCCTCTGCTTAGGTCTGAAAAAGGCCATATGCATCACTTAAACTCAATGTGGACCAGTGGGCAGAGCAATAGACAGGAAACCTGGGGCTCTATTCCCAGCTCTGTTACTGTCCTGTTATGTGACTTTGGGCAAGTCAACTCACCTCTCTCTGCCTTGGTTTCCCCTTTTGTAAAATAGAGATACTGATTCTTTCTTTTGTGTGTGTGGCAGGATCACTGGAGTACAACCTGGAACTGTCGGACCGTTGAGCCCCCTTAACAGCTTGGGCTCTTTCACACAATGCTATGCCAGTGACAAGCAGCAAAACCCCTCCAGGTGCTGTGATCATTCAGCCGTCAGCATGTGGAGCCCTATGCCCGGCTAAATTGGACTAGTGCCCTCTAAGCCATTCATTCATGAACTACACAGAGAGAGGCACCACCAGTCGCCCCAGCGTGGCTCTCCAGAAATATACCATCTTACACTGCTCAAGACTCCCTTGTATAGTGTATGCTCATTAGTTAGTTCACCATTCTGACAAAAGGGTAGTAGGCATGCAACAGCCCATGTGAACCTGAGCTGAGATTTCCCAAGCTTTTCAACCAAAACCACACTGGTTTAAAAAAAATATAAAACAGATTTATTAGCTACAGAAGGATGGATTTTAAGTGATTATAAGTAGCAGGCAGAGAGATCAAACTTGGTTACATAAGAAGTAAAAATAAACATTCGCTCTAAATTCTACAGACTAAGCAAGATTTGAATCAAGCAGTTTCTCACCCCATTGGATGTTTCAGGCAGTTTACAGTTCTTATCACACAGGCGGAATTTCCTTCTCAGCCTGGGACCAATCTCCCCAGGTCAGTCTTTGTCTTCCAGGTGTTGAGATGGGGGAGGAGAGAGGCCAAGTGGGGATGTCATCGATCCTCACTTATACTTTCTCTCCAGCTACTGGAAAGATCCGTGCTGTGCCGTGTGTGTTAGGCAGCCCTCACTGGGAATGCGCTCTGAAGAGTCTATGGGAGAGTGGATTCTTCTTGATGGGCCAGTGATTGATGCTCCTTTGTTGCCACTGGAAGGCAGGCTGAGAGTGTCTCTCAATAAATTCTAGATTGATAGATTTTAAGGCAGCAGGGACTATTATTATCGTCTCGTCTGACCTCCTGCATAACATAGACCAGATAATTTCATCTAGTAATTCCTACATCAAGCCCAATAACTTCTGGTTAAAGTAAATGCGTATCTTTCAGAAAGACCTAGTTTTGGTTTATAGACTTCAAGTGATGGAGAATCTACCATCTCCCTGGGTATGTTTTTCCAGTGGCTAATTCCCCACACTGTTAAAAATGTGCACTTCACTTCTAGTCTGAATTTGTCTAGCTTCAGCCTTTAGATCTTGTCATGTCTTTGTCTGTAAGATGAGGGTCTTCTATTTTCAGAAATCTTCTCCCCATGTAGTTACTTGTAGACTGTGAGCTAGTCACCTCTTAACCTTTTCTCTGATAAACTAAATAGATTTAGTCTCTCCATTGTAAAACAGGTTTTACAGACATTAGATCATTCATGTAGCTCTTTTTCTTACCATTTCCAATTTGTCAGTTTTTTTAAAGTGAGCAAACCAGAGCTCATTCAGTACTCCAGTAATGGTCTCATTAATATCACCTCCCTACTCTTGGTCAGTTTTCCTCCACATATACATCCCATGTGCATGTTAGCTCTCTTAGCTGCTGCATTGCACTGGAAACTCGTGTTCAGTTAGTTGTTCACCATGACCCCGAGTCCTTTTCAGAATCACTGCCTTCCAAAATACAGTGTGACCTGCATTCCATTCTATAAGTGTGACCTGCATTCTTTGTTCCTAGATGTGTGACCTAGCATTTGGCTGTGTTAAGATGCATGTGGTTCAAATGAGCTCAGTTTACCAAGCAATCCCAGGGCGGTTTGCCAAGGGCCCCCAAACAGGGTGGCATTGTGACCTGGTGCTTGGGATTGCATTGGCACTCTGGTTTGGTCCACTAGGATGCAATGCCAATCAAATCTGAATAATTTGCCCTTCCATCTCCATGTACGCAGGGGGGAGGGGAGGAGAGAGTTCCAAGCCTGAGAACTTGTATCCTGAGAAGAGAAACGTGTTTGCAAATAGACATATCTCAAAGAAACAGCAGAGAAATTTCTGGGAAATGTAATCTGTTTCTAAATTGTGCTATACCCAGTATGGCAATTCTTTAGAGGGGAATACAGCTGCTGATTCTGGGATAGATTAAGTTCTGTGAAAACACTTTTCTGTTAGCATTTGTTCGCTTCCTCTTTTCTATTTTTGAGTCCAGCACAATTCTTTTCTGTGTAAAAATGTGCTCAGAATAATTGATGCTGTTGTGAGTATTCTTTGTGTTCTGCAATTGAAATTTAAAACTCTTAACGACATTGATTAAATTTATCTGAGTACTGTAGCAGCTGAGGTATTCATGCTTTCCACAAGGTGAAAGGAAGCATATGGTGTATTGTTTTATAATTATTCATTATATTTTCATGAGTCAAATAACACAGCTTCATATATGGCATTGGAAACTTGCTGCTAATTACGCTATGGGACAAAATGAAATAATTGTTCCTGAAATGTAAGAGGCTTTAATAAACTAATGGAGAAAGAGGCATCCTAAATCACTTGAGTGCCCCCTCCCACATGTGTTGGTGGATCCCTGCACCAACACAGGGTCCCACTGATTCAAATAGGGCTGTGTGCAGCTGAAGAGCCCACCCATGCAGAGCTCTTTGCAGGACCAGGGCCTTAGAGAGAGTATTTTCCTATAGGAAATGCGCCTGCGTAAAGACTTTACTGACAGACTGAAAAGATGTGCTCTTTTAGCAGGCGGGTTAGCTAACATTTGAGAAGTCTGTACAGTTGGCAAATTAATTTCTATCCTATTCAAATTAAAAACAAATAAATAATGGCTACAATGTGATAGTTCATCCTAATATAAATAATAAATTCATAGTAGATTATATTTATACTCAAACAGGGAGGGGAGCATTTATCTTCAGTGATTTATTCTCACAGTCTGCCAACCTACTAAGCCAATATTTATTTGCTGGAGACTTCAACCTTGCTCCACGAGATCATTTAGATTATTCCTCACATGGCTTTTTCTGCATTTAGAAAAATCTAAAGAAACAAAAAAAAGCATTAATAAAGACTTAAGGATAATGAAGCCTACGAAAAGGAAAAAGACCCTCAAAATACACACTATCCATAATAATCCCTTTTTTATTGGTTTTTCTCATTTCTAAGTTTATTCTCATCTACATGGTTCTTATGCTGGTTTCATTACTGTAGTATCCAAGGACCTTCCAGTAGTGCCTTAAGCAAGGTGACTAACATTAGGCACGTGTTTGCCAGATCTTTACTCCCAGAGATGTCTGGGGAGGGGTAAGTAATGATACTGGGTCAATTCATCTCTGCAACCATGCTCCAATTAAAACAGAGAATGGATGAAGGAATGAATTGAGAGAGAATATGGACTTTCAACATGCATCTTTTTGCTCAAAGACAAAAATTCAGAAATATTATAAAAGGGAAAATTAAACTCTTTGACGAGGCAAATGCTAATATGGGAGAGTCCTCACTAACTTAATAGGTAGTACTTAAATTAGTCCTCAAGGGTCATATAACAGAATACTCCAATGAAAAAACAAAACACAAAAATAAATTATTACACCCTATCCACCAATTAGGGAAAAATACTGAAGAGATGAGAACATTCATTACTTAAATACTACTACACAAGATGATAGACAATTAGCCTTTGAAAGGGACAGAAAAAACATTAAAATTCACTAAAGCAAGAGAATATGAATGGGGTGTGGACGGAAATAAAACAGGAGAACTTCTCATTTGGCAATGAAGAAGGAAGAGACTCAAAGTTCAGTGAATGAACTACAGGCAAACTAATGACATCCACGCAAATATTAATAAAAGATTTAATACATTTTAACTCCACATATCTAATCCCAAGTATCCATGCTGGAATTAGAAAAATACTTATTTAAGTCATACTTACATTGAGAAGTGTAAGAGAAACTGAAGCTGAGGAAAATTATCAGAGCATCTGCAAAGGTTTCCAAATCTGTATTTCATGTTCATGCAGGCAATGCCCATCTATTAGATGATATTACCTGAAAGTTTTATAAATTTTTCTTTACCAAAATAATTCAGTATTTACAAAAATATTCAGCTACCTAACTGGAGAAAAAAAACTTCTTCTCAACAATTCTGTTCAGCTACAGTCTGTCTTAAACCAAACAAAGATCCCGTAAGATTGGCCTATAATATTCCTATTTCCTTATTGAATCAATTTATTTCACAAATTGCGTATTCAGGGCTTGAGAAAGGACTGGCAAAACTTTCCCATCCTGGCTTTGCAGGAGGGAAGAGTATTTTAGGCAGTATTCCCAGAATAACAACTATAATTGAGGGCTACATAATTAGCAAATTCTTAAGTCTAGATCCTGAGAAAGCCCTTGATAAAGTAGAGTGGGGTTTCTATCTAACAACACTTAAGAAATTTTGATTTGGTCCTGTCATAAACAGATAGTTAAGGGTTAATGTCTCTTTCACCTGTAAAGGGTTAACAAACAGGGAACCAACCACCTGACCAGGGGACCAATCAGGAGACAAGATACTTTCAAATCTCGATGGAGGGAAGCCTTTGTGTGTGTTTTGGGGTTTTGCTTTGTTCTCTCTGGGCTCTGAGAGTGACCACATGTACCTACAGGCTCTCTAATCTTCTATTCCAATTTTGTGAGTACAAATGTAGAAAGGTGGTATAGTCTTTTTATTTGTTTTCCTTTATTTGCAATTGTGTAGTTTGCTGGCGGTATTTTAAATTGTATTTGCTGGGGGGAGGCTTCTTTTTAGTTTCTATAAGCTGACAGACCCTGTAACTTTTTACCATCTAAATTGCAGAGATAGACCTTTTTACTTTTTTCTTTCTTTTTAGTAAAAGTTTTGCTTTTAAGACCTGTCTGATTTTTTTCTCCTAGTTAAGTTGAGTCTGTACACCAGGGAATTGGTGGGGAGAAGGGAAAGAGAGCAGGGGGGAAAAGGGAAAAGTGAATTTCCTCTTTGTTTTAGATTCACGGAGCTTGAATCTGTTTTGCTTCTGGGTGAGAGAGAAAGGGAAGAGGAGGGGGGAAGGTATCATTCCTCTCTGTGTGGTGATTCAAGGAGTTGAATCAGGGTGATCTCCTAGTGTAACCAGGGCGGGAAAGAGCTGGGAGGAAGAAAAGAGGGGGAAGGGAAATGGTTTATTCCCCTTTGTTGTGAGACTCGAGGAATTTGGGTCTTGGGGTCCCCAGGGAAGGTTTTGGGGGAGACCAGAGTCTATCAGGCGCTCTACTCTAAGTCCTGATTGGTGGCAGCACTACGGGATCTAAGCTGGTAATTAAGCTTAGGGGAATTCATGCTAGTACCCATATTTTGGACGCTAAGGTTCAGATTTGGGAATTATACTACAACAGGTCCATTTAAAAAATGTATCAAGTCACAATATTCCAAATCTGTAGCTAGAGGTACAACTGACAAGAATGTATAATACTGATTTTTTTTTTAACTACGAAGGAAAAGGAAAGTTTGCTCACTTGAGCCCATCCCCCACATTATTTTCAATCTTATAACTCATTTCCAAACTAATTCTAGGTCTATTGGGTATGTCGATTGGTGGAACACAAAGCAATATTTCTCTTTAGGTTGATGCTACTCTACTTTATTTGAATGAGGCAGGGTGGAGTAGGGCAGGAGTTCTATCAGACATTTGAAAACTCAGAAGATTATCAAAGAATAAAATTAATACAGAGAAAAGTAAAATGCTAAATGTTAACTGGGATTGAAATTCAATTGAACAGAGAACTCAGAATTGTCCTTTTAAGATACTTTGGTGTGAGTATTTCTTATGAAATGGATGGGGTTATGTAAATTGAATTATTCCCTTCTGCTGAGCAGCGGGCATAAAAAACTTTAAGAGCAGAAAAGGTTACAAACTTACAACACTGATTAAAATGAATATATTACTACATTTCCCATCTCTGTTCCTGTGCATCCCATGTAATTTGTTTATCTTGTTTCATAAAAACAATTACCTTCCATGCTATTTTCTCCCACTGAAAGCATTCGTGTTTAACAGCTAATTATGTAGTTGCTTTAGTACAATGCACTTAAATGTAGTTTGTCGATGGATGATGTCATATTAATAATCATACATAACTGTCTATGTCTGATTTATTTTGTTTACATTGAGTTCCATTTAGTAATAGTAGCATTGCTTTGGCCTTAAAACACTGTGGTGTCTTGCTTAAGTTAATGATTGCTTACAAATATCGAGCACTGACTTACACCCATGCAATCACACTGAGGTCAGTGTGGCCTTACGGGTACAGCTTTCGTGAGAACAATATGGTGGTGGAGAACAGAGTGTGGAAAAAAGTACAATGGAATTTTTGCACAAGCTATACCACTGGGAATGAGAGCTTAGTTATACAGCCCTTTATCTGAAGAGATTGCCTCAAAGTATCCCAAAACTGTAAGATGTACTCTTCTAGTTAAATTTGATAAAGACCATCTCCCACCATTGCTTAAACAAACAATGTTTGCCAGTCACTTGACTAACTGCTTCAGACAAGTTTCACTGCCACCATACAAGATTAACCCTCTTAATTTTGTGTCCTTCACTTCTGTACAAGGGCCCAATCCTAAAAAATGCAGATCCTTGATCAATTCAGGTGCTAAGTGTGTCCTACATGACTTTACAACCTATTGACTCCAGGAAGAGTAGCAAAAGATCAGCTTCTTGTAAGAGCACCTCGCAGAATCAGACCCCTAATCAGCAAACATTAGAAGAGTGGAAGGGGGCAATTTTCTTCTCACACGTTTTGTGTCCATGAAACCTCAGTGGAGCTACTCCTGATTTACATTGTGGAAATGACAGAAGAATCAAGCCCCATTTCTCTGGTTGCATTGGTTTTGCAGATTATCAATAGCACCATAAAAACAAAGCTGACTAACTGACTTTAAGGAATGGAAGGGCTTTAGCGGTGGAAAATTGCAATAGTTTATTAGCATGTTAGATGAGCAACAATGATACAATCGTTCCTTAGGCTATGGCTGCACTACAGCCTAACTGACGTTGTTCAGCGGTGTGAAAAAACCACCCCAAGTGACATAAATTACACCGACATAAGCACAGTGCTATGTCAGAAGGAGAGCGTCTACCGTCGGCATAGAGTGTCTTCACCAGATGCGCTGCAGCAGCGTAGCTATCTCAGGACAGCTGCATTGCTGCAGTTCTGTACGCATAGACATGGCCTTAGGCTTGGCTAGGAAAAAGGGATAATTTACCATTTAATTATCAAAAAATGTTAGGGGGATTACTGTATGTGAGCAAGCTGAGTACAGTATGAACATTCTGATACAGTAGGATTAGTGCAACATAATGTGTAGTATTAATATTGGGTAATAAAAATGTGACAGAAGTAGTTGCATAATATTTTAAAAATTAAGCCAACCTCATGTGGACACACATGCATTTTTATTGGATTATCAGTGACATCTTTCAAAATTATGAAATACAAGTTGTATTCTCCAGTGCTGACGGCTGTTATAATTGCTAGAAGTACAGTAAATGTCCCCATCAGTCTCCGGGTTTAATCTCAGCATAATTAGCTCCCTGCACAATAGAGTGTTTAATTTGAATGGCTGCCAAGGCTCATTAGGTTAGAGAAGTAGTTCCTGAGATCTGTGTTGTTAAAAGTAGGACTTTGGTATGAGAGAATTTTCACTAGATGTGTCAGTTCTTTTTAATATTCTGGCATTGTGAACACCAAACTAAATATTTAAAGTTTAAAGAGATATTAATGTAGCTTCTGCTTGATACTAGAAGCTGAAATGCACAACTTGTTCAGAAATGCACGTGCTGCTTAGTAGATCTTACAAAGCTGAATAGGACGCAAATAATGTGCAATTAGTATTGCTTTGAGCTCCTTAAAGGAATATTTTTCTGGGGGGTGGTGTGAACATATAAGAACATTATTTGTACCTGCCTTTTTGCTGTTGGTGGGGATCACAATGGAATAGTGGCATCTTGTAGCTGTGAGAATAGGAATCCTTCCTAATTACTAATGTAACTGTGATTCATCTGTCATGGTGAAATTCTTGCATCAGGGAGATGCTCATTCTGAACTCTGCTTTTAAAGGGAATTCCTGAGCCTTATTATCTCTTTTACTTCTGCCAATCTCTTTCCTATTGCAGACAGCCATTTCCAATATACTGATCTGGCTGTGGGAGTGGTTTGCTGATCTACATTGCCTCTGTTGCTACTCTCTCAATATCATCAAAAGTCTTAAAGCCCTACCTCCAGGAGTTGGGTGATTACATGAGAGTCATGTTTGTGGACATGACAAGGTCATTTATACCAGTGCAAAGTGGCACCATTATGATTTTGTGTGTCTTGGCCCCACTCTGCATGGATATAAAATAGTTATACAAAAGGCAAAGCAGTGCAAAAAACCTCCACAAAACGTGGAACTGGTGTGACGTCTACAGACTATCACATCTGCATGTTATTTGCCTTTCCCCCATCCTTGTCTGTTTAGATTTGTAGAACTCCAGGGCAGGGACGATCTCTTCCTCTGTATGTGCACAGTGCCTAATACAGTAGGGTCCCAGTCTTGATTGGGGTCCCAAGCAGGTACTACTATAATATAAAGAAAAATGATTATAAAAGGCAATGGAGAATCAGGTCCATAGTGTAAAACACATACAGAAAACCTGTACCTATTTTGTTCATCTTTAAACTCTGAAATTTGAAAAGACTTATACCAAATTATTTCACGTATATACCTTGTACTTTATTCCTACTGACTTGTTTCCTAACTTCTGAGATTTCACGCCGCTGGTCTGAAACTAATGGGGACGGTTTCCATTTAAATAGCCTGAAACATAGAGGAGCAACAGTGTGGCTATCGCACATTTATATGTAGATACACATAAAAATGTTTGTGGAATCAAATTCCTCCCGAGATTGTGGCAAAATCTACATGAGATTCTTAAACATTGTGTTTGCATTGGGATATCTATATTAGCTAGTATGTATGTACTGAGACCACTGGATGAGTTGGTCGCTCCCTATTGATGCTCCACTGTGAGGCAGTATGGTCAGTGGATACTGCATTAGACTGGGTTTTAGGATTAATTGGATTCAGTTCCTGGCTCTGCAAGTGACCTGGTGCGTGGTTCTGGGCAAGTTGCATCACTTTTTGGTGCCCGTTTCCCCTTTTAATCCTCTGTCTTCTCTATTTAGACTGCAAGCTCTTTGGCCAGGGAATGTCTCTTACTATGCAGGTGTGCAGTGCTAGAACCATAGGCCGTAACAGCAGCTGCACATTGGTGAAGGGTGAAATATTTGTTCATTTAAGAAAAACGTGAATGGATTTTTGCATGGTAAAAACTGCACAAGTTGCATGTTGTGCTGAAGATGGCCCTTTTCATGCTTAAAACATTGTAGACATGATCAAAATATAGACTTAAGCATGGAAGAATCCAATAAGATCACAATTAAGGGTCTCTCAGAACAAGTCTACATGAGAATTTTGCACTAATGTAACTTAATATGTGAATTTAAACCCATTTAGCTGAACCAGTGCAAACTAGTGGACTCTGATTTCAGTTAAGAATGACTTATTTTGCTGTCACTTAAATCAACTGGGAACAACTTTGAACTAAGTTTTAGTAGGAGTGTCCACACAAGGACACTGATTTAGGTTAAACTGGTGCAGCTTTCCCAATGTAGCCTACAAAGGAGATAAGCATATGTGGATCTGATCCCAGCATTTCATTCTAAATGTGCAAAAAATCAGTAGCTCTAATTTTTTTAAGGCAGCTATTTAATATATTAAGTTACAAGTCTGAATTTATACCCTCCAGATTTGTCTGAGTCACTAATTCAGCTAAATATTTCAGAATTTAATACAGTCTCCCAATATATTATTTCTGTGGGAACAGAAGGAAATCTCTATGCCTTTGGCAAGTAACCAAAGATGATGAACTGGAGACCCCAGTTTTAAAGGCACGATAGTATTGACCAGTTTTAAAGGCACGATAGTATTGACCAATTTTAAACTGTCATAGAAAACGTCTTCTCGAGAAAGGATGGAATCTACCATTGTCCAAATCTAAGAGAAGGCTTCATATCTTTGGTCTTTGGAGCATATTGGGTATGAAAGGAGAGGAGGGATGTGGCGGGGGGTGAGTGGGGACGGGGTAAGGGCTGCAGAGAAAAATAAAGGTTTGTGTTGAAACTACAGAAATAGGATTGTTTGGGAGACTGGTAATGAGATGGCTTTCACCTCTAGGTAACAAGCTAAAATCCAGCCCAAGTTAAGAGTGACTGAAAGGTAAAATCTAGTGGCTGTTTGGCCCAGATCTTCAAAGGTATTTAGATGTCTGACTCCCATTGATTTTACTTTTGAGGCGCTGTGCCTTTGTTCTCTGCAAAGTGAGTTTAGATCTTTGTTCAATTTGCAGTGTCCACATGTCCACCTAACAACCCACACAGCTGGCAGTCTCAATAGAGAGGTCAAAGACTGAATGGGCAGGAAGGAAGGAAGGAAGGAAGCCATTCTCCCCAGAGGCTGTCTGTTCAATTCCATCGCCCAAGTATAAATCTTGGGAGGCAAGCTTCTTGAGGGGGAGAGAAGGAAACCTATTTTTGTGTTACTTGGTGTTTAAACATTTTCTTTATGGATATTTGAAAGTTGCTCAGAGTTTTAGGATGTTAGAAGTAGTCCTGTCCAGAGCTGGATCTAGGGACAGGGGGGCAGGATGTTTGCCCTGGACCCCAGTTTTCAGAGGGTGCAGTACTGCTATGCTACTTTGCTATATTTTCCCCTTCCTCTGTTGATTGACGTGCTATGTGGGATTTTGAAGGGTATTTTTGGCAGGGACAGGGAGCGTAGAAAACATGGCAGAAATGATTTGGGGTCAGACTACAAAGCTTTTACTCATATTAGTGAGCATGTACTCATGTGAGTAGACTTACTGACTTCAGGGGGACTACTCATGTTAGTACTTGCTCACCATTGTTCACAACCTGGGCCTCCATGGGCTGAAAGTTGCTCTAGTTGTGAGTAGGCAAGAAAAGAATTGCACAGCCAGGTGAGAGACTGGATTTGTTATAGTTGTCATTCCTTGTATAGAGCATGGGCATGTCTGTGAGTTAAACTATATTTTTGAAGGGTTCGATACGGAAGATGGGCCTGCGGCCAATCCAAATGTGAAAATTCAATTTGTAAGTTGTGGTGTTCATACAGAATACAAGTGCTTTTTTACATTATGTAAAAATACAGGTGAACTGAGATTCAATACAGCTGATCCTATTCTTCTGGGAGATAAGCTAGAATTATTCTCACAAACACCTGGAGATATTCTATCACCGGCCCAGAAGAAGGTCAATATTCTGTTTTTGTAAATGTCTGCTCATAAAAGGGAAAGCATGGCCCATAGTTCTGCTAATACACTTCAATCCTCAGTTATAAACCCCCTGCCACTCCAGTGCTAATGGCTGAATTTTGACCTCAGCCATGTCAGTTCAGTTTGAGACTTCAGCCCAAGTCTGGCCCTCATATAATTAATGCGACTGGAGCTGCTTAGACCATCCTTTCATGTCCAGTGAGAGTGGGAGTTGACAGCAGAGGGCAGGATTTGGCTGTATACCTCCATGCTTTAGAGATGGCCGAAAGTATGAAAATACGATTTTGGTTTTTTTTAGCTTAAACACCTCCCCACCCCACCCCCGCTCCCCACCACCACCACCCATTACTGGAAACGTGATGCATGAATAGACAGGTCTTTTTAAACAAGTGAAGGTTTGATCAAGGTTGTAGTCAATCCATGCATGCAGTTCATGGGGATCAAGTAAATAATGAAGTGTTATGTGTACCCTGCCAATAACAGATGAAAAATGGTTCTGATTTTCTAATTTCTCCCTTGGAATTATGCATTTGGAAGTCAACTCACTCTTTTTTCTTTTAATCTTTAACTTTTTTTTTTAAAACTGAGTTCTAAAGTGCTTTAACCAAAAGGACGCAGAAATGCTTGACAAATTGGATGAATGCAAGCCTGCCCTGGGCTAAATTAGTGGGAGCGCAATTTTAACTATATTGTGAGCTGAATGTATCTACTGGAGATTTCACTGGATAGTGTGAACTGTATTGGCCACACACCATTTAACTCCAAAAGGTATTGCATATGTTTGAGATTTATTCAGGAACTGGAGTCTGTAAAGAGATTAACAGAGAAGTTACAGTACAAATCATAGACCTCCTCACTGCTCTGTGTTTTTAGATGCTATTTTATCATTTTTTTTAAACAACAAAAATTTTGAATTTTAGAGAATAGCTTTATAAAATATTGAGTTCAATCCAGTATTGCTTAGGAACATGCTTTGTTTAGAAAAAACATATCAAAAGAGATTTACTGACCTATGTTACTGAAAATACCTTGGATTATTAAAACTAAACATTTGTGGGGTTTTTAAATAATTTATTTTTCCTCTTTATGCCCTTTCACTTAATTTTTGCATTTGCATCCTTGGACAACTGATGGTAGGTTAGTCCATTCCGCTTTGTTCCACAGACTCGACCCTGCAAAGAGACTAGTGTAGCCCAACCCTTGCACATACATGCAGCCCTCCTGTGAAAGTTTTCCCAGCTCTCACTATTTTATCATGAGTCTCACAATCGTTGTTGTGTATCCTTAAAGGCCCAGCTATGGGAGCCAAGTGAATACATGGGAATCTTATGTTTCATTTAGAGGAAAAAGGAATTTTCTAGCCCCAGTATTTGTGGAGAAGAGCTGGGAGACATTACCCAGTTCCACACTAAGGGCCTAAGAACAAAAAGCAAACAGAAAGAACCTAAAGTTTGTTGCTTTTATTTTTTAAATCTCATGATTTTCAAGGTAGTCTCATTATTTTCAGAGGCCTGAGTCATTAATTGTCAATGCTTGGGATGGCAAAACTAGAATTTCATAGCAGCACTTCTGTTGGGTTTTTGACATCTTAGGTTAGGTGAAATGGTTATTTTTATAAAATGTAAATTTTAAGCCAAATCGAACCCAGCACTGTTAATTTAACAAATTGTATTGCATTGTGTTGTTAAAAATTAATGGTAGTGTGCTGTCATGGAAAAGTTAGTATCTGCTATATGAGAGTTTTTACAGGACTGAAGTTCAGTCTCCAACAATTATGACAATTGTTCGAGCAGTGTTAGTAAAAGCTTGTTTGAACAAGGGATAGGGAGGAGGGATAGCTCTGTGGTTTGAGCATTGGCCTGCTAAACTCAGGATTGTGAGTTCAATCCTTGAGGGGGCCACTTTGGGATCTGGGGCAAAAATTGGTCCTGCTAGTGAAGGCAGGGGGCTGGACTTGATGACCTTTCAAGGTCCCTTCCAGTTCTAGGAGATTGGTATATCTCCCATTCTTATTTTTATTATATTTAACATATTTCAAGATACTTCGTACTTGGGACCTCTAAGGCTGTATAAATGAAGTTTCCTTTGTTACATTACCCATGGCAGAGCCATTGCATTGTAATGGACATTACAAAGCCCTGCAGAGTGGCAGAGGCTTCAGCAGTCGGTGATAACTGTTTTCATTGAGCATTGTGCAATTGTACTTGGTAGCCATGAAATGGTTTTTCTAGTAAATCACCTGGGATTAGGTTCTATAAAATGGTTCTTTCTCCCTCACTTTCAAACTAAGCAAAGTAAAGTGAGAGGCTTGGAAAAAGTTTTAGAAATCACAGTCTAGTACGCAGTCAGACAATGAGACACCGTCTAGATAGAGTTGCTATTGTCTGTACACGAAGAAAAGGTTAATATTGATTTTATTGCAAACGCTTTTTTTTTTTTTTAAGTATGAGGCAAGTAAAAGGCACTGTCGAAGTTTTTTACTTTCTATTTCAAATGAGCTTGTTGTAGTGGATTTAAGCTCTCGAGTTCTAATTCTGCTCAGTGTGTGATCTTAATCAAGTTGGTGATGGAAGAGTGATCCGAGGGTTGGGCCAGTAGCCAGAGATTCTGAAGACCTGGGTTCAGTTCCCAGTTCTACCACACACCCTATGTGACATATACAAGTTATGTAGCCTCTCTGTGTGTCAGTCCTGCATCTATAAAATGGGGATAATAGCACTACCTTGCCTTGCAGAGATTCTGTGAAGATAAATACACTAAAGATTGTGAGGTGCTCACATTGTAGGGTGGCAAGGGCCCTGTGAGTAGGAAGATGGATTTCACCTCGCTGAGGCAGTTGTTTTCCAGTCTATAGAATGGAACTAATGTTTGCCTACTCCTGGCAGTGCTGATTGATTAGTGAGTGCATGGCACTTTGGAAACAGGAAATGCTATATTTGTGTCTTATTTATTATTGGCATTTTTAATATTTCTTTACAGATGTTTTGCTAAAGACTTTTTATCCCATAAGCCCATATTGTCCATGTTCACGCTTTGTGCTAAATCAGCTGTCTTCTGCTTCTTCATTGAATAATGAGTTTTTCTTGATTAAAAGCTGCAGAGTTTGGCCCTGTGCGTTTACTGGTACCTGTTTCAAAGATAATATTGCATCAGTGAAAAGTATGTTGTTGCACTGGCAGCCCCTAACACCCTGACTTATGTGTTCTCACCTTTAATGATAGGGAAGAGGTAACCACAAGCTCAGTAAATCTGTGGTGGTAGAAGTCAAATCTTTTGTGAAGTTTTAAAATAAGACTGAGTAGAGCACTTGAAAATATGCTATAAGGAATGATCCTGCATTGGCAGGAACATGAAGCAAATAACTTAGATCTTTTCAACAGCTGAAAAATCTCAAGATTGCATTTGTAACTTTAAATTCATTTAAATAAGATGTTATTTTCCTGTGCTATCGATGAAGCATTCCTTTGTGAGAGCAGATGGGGAAAGTGAGGAAAACATTTGGTAGGATAACTAGTTGATTCTTTTTAAATTAGGATGGGCATACTGCAGTTATGAACAGAAAGATCAGTCGTGGTAAAAAGCAATGGATGATAACTGGCTGAAAGTAATTATATAAAGTACAGCTCTTCCTGATACATGTACCACTGGTTTAGTTATGTGCCTAGTTAATATGTTGCCAAAAGATGTCTTGTTTAATTAAATAAAACATAAAAAGTTAACCTACATTATTTAAATTACTGGAGTGTGCTAGTATTTAAATTATGGCAATTAAAATTTAGTACACTTAGTCCAATTATATTTAACTCTTTGACCTGAGGTAGTGTATATGATTTCTTTCTAATATAATGCTGCAACAGGACAATTCATTACAACTGGACTCCAGAATTATGAAAGAGAATATTAATTGTCAGGTAGATATGACTGTACATGAAAAATCCTTTCTCTGTTTCACTCGTATGGAGACATTTAACTTCATAGGAATGAGTTTTATTGTTCTTAATACTTGAAATGACCTTATGGGTTAATGCTGGCGAATATCTGAACAGAAGGTGTAATAGGGTAATTAAAAGTCAAATTTGATGTGTTCAGAAACTATGTTCCCAGTTTCCTAACACAGGAATGTAACAGATGTTATTACATCCAGACTGTTATCTTGATAGGTGACACATCATTATCAACAACTGTTGATGAAGTGCATATTAATGCCCTAGGAACAAGATGTTGTACAGGTGAAGAAGCCATAATTGGAATACGCTTCTATCTGTGTGTGTTAAAAATTTAAAAGCTGTTATCTGGGTTATTAGAACCAGTGTATTTTGGGAAAAAGAATATTTCTGTAGTTACAGAAAGCTTTAGCACTAGAAAATGTTATGTAGTGACAGCTGATCTATGCAAGTTTCGCAAAATCAAATGCCCCATTTATTTTCCTGTACCCACTATGAAATCTTCTATTTTTCTGCAAGGAAATTTGAACTTGGAAATTTCTCCATGTATTGTATATTGAGCACATTCTTCTTGCAGCCATTAAACGTAGCGCACCTCCAATGGCTTCATTTTGTCTTCAGATACATAAACGTGAATCACCGTGTGCTTCATAAAATTAGATACAATGTTGAGTAATGTTGTACTGTAGCTAATTTTGTAAATTAAGCACCAGCATATTCCCATGCATTTTAATACAGGAAAGAGCCCTAGATCTGGAGAATTTAGAATATTTTATTTTAAGAGCTGATTCACTTTAGTAGAGAGTTACGGTAACCATATGGACTCACCCCTGCGGTGCCTCCTGCTGGTCTCTCAGGGAATTAGCTCGATTTCCAGCATGGAGCGCCCTCTGCAGGCCGGTGATCCACCTCAACTGAGCCCCGTGTCCCGCCCGCCCTGGACCCTGGTGCCCGTTCTCTCTGAGGTGCTGCCTCCTGGCAATATCCCAACAATCTCTGTGGATCTCTCATCCCTGGGGAGCCCCCACACACTACTCCCACCTTGTCTCAGTCTGGGCTCCTGCCAGTCCTCACCTAGCCCATTCACTGGGGCAGACTGCAGTGTAAAAGCCACTCATCACAGGCAAGGGGGTTTGACCTGCTGCCGCCTTCTACCACCCAGTACCTCTATGGGTCTGGAACCAGGCCCTGCAGCCTGAGGAGTTGGCAGCCTGGAGCTCCTCTGCTCCTCTGGCTCTTCCCCAGCCTTGCTTCACTGCCAGGTATCCTCTTACTCCCCTGCAGCCAGGCTGGTCTCTCTCCGCAGCTAGAGGAGAGAGACTTGCTCAGCTTCTGGCTTCCCTGGCCGCCTTATAAGGCCCAGCTGCCCAGACTGGGGTGTGGCCCAGGTGTAGCTCCTTCCCCAGTCAGCTTGGGCTTTTCTCCTAGCCCTGAGCCCTCTCCCAGGACTGGCTTCTACCTGGTCAGAGCTGGAGCGGGTAACCACCCATCTACAGTTACCATGGTACATTATTGGCAGAAATTCATGCCCAGAAAGTTCAGTCCAGTTCCTTTTAATGGCAGGTCCATAATGGATAGCAGGATATCGGGGGGGAGAGATAGCTCAGTGGTTTGAGCATTGGCCTGCTAAACCCAGGGTTGTGCAGTCAATCCTTGAGGGGGCCACTTTAGGGATCTGGGGCAAAGTCAGTACTTGGTCCTGCTAGTGAAGGAGGGGGCTGGAC
The DNA here is from genome assembly GCF_007399415.2 of Gopherus evgoodei. NCBI lineage: Eukaryota > Metazoa > Chordata > Testudines > Testudinidae > Gopherus > Gopherus evgoodei. The sequence continues at coordinate 127,138,012 of NC_044328.1, read as the reverse complement.
TTGATGACCTTTCAGGGTCCCTTCCAGTTCTGAGATAGGTATATCTCCATATTTTTAATTTTTTTTAAATATACAGCAGAAGTACAGAGGCTATCCAAAGCAGAGCTTTACTTTGATCATCTTCTTTTATCACTGAAAATGTAGTTTATTTACCAAGTCTCCTCTTTTGAAAAGTTCCTTTATAAATTTTATGCTTTTATAAAGAGTGGTGTATCGGTAAGTTGAACTTTCCATAGCCCAGCTGTGCATTTTTGCTTATGTAAGACATTTAAGAAAGTAATGTATGACATGGCTGCTGCCTATAAATTCAAATAAATTCTCGGCTGGGCTATTCAGGGATAGACTTTTTGGGAAGCAGAGCTTCATTACATTCCTGCACACATCCAGATACATTCAGACAGTGTTAAAGGTTTTGTTTAAGGTGACAAATGCTAGTAAATCCCAGAGTCAAAGCAGCAATTACAGCAAACAGACTGTACAGCCATAAATCTAAATCCCTCTGTATTCAGATAAAGCCAGTTCCGTGACCCCATACACAGACATACAATTATCTGACCCCTTGTGCCAGCAAAAAGTAATGTTCGGGGTTTCGGTTCAGTTAGTGCAGGTTTTCTGCCTTTCTTATTGTAGTCTTCACTGTGAGAGTGTTGTGCCCAGGGGTTAGAGTGTAAGTAGCAGGAAAGTCAGGCTAGGAGAAGATGCCTCTCTCCTTAACCCTGGTACCTGTGTGTGTGTGTGTGTGTGTGTGTGTGTGTGTGTGTGTGTGTGTGTGTGTGTGTGTGTGTGTGTGTGTGTGTGTGTGAGAGAGAGAGAGAAATGACCATTTGTCATCCATGGATCTCTGAGTACTTGATAAAGGCAAGCACTGTTATGAATGACAGAGCAGCCACTGGGATGGAAATAGATATTTAGATTTTGGCCAAATGGCCACAACTTTATTAAGCCTTGTAGCTTTAAGCTAGATACTTTCTGGAAGGCAGTATGCTCTGGCAGCAGCAGAAGTGGGGAAGGAAACAGCTGCATCAAGCTATCACTGGCCCTTTCCCCCCCCATTTTGATGCTTGAATCCAAAGCAACCTATGTGTTGTGGGCTTAACCTGCCCACTTAAAGCCTGGAGTCTAGCAGGCCTATCTTATTACAAGCCCTAACTGTAACAAAACAGCCTCTGGCGGGACACAACTGAGAGTATCAATTCAGGACAAATTGCTTAGAGCAGGGCAGTCACAGTCCAAGGCTGGGCTCCTTCACTACTAAGGTACCAAATCAGCCAAACAGAGAGGACTTTGGTTTCACCCCACTGGCCAACCAGAAGTCACACAAGCAGTCCCCTCCGACCCTCCAGTTTCCCATATCACCACCAGCACCACTCCTTTTGGGGATGAATGATTATGAAAACTAATACCCCAGTAAAAGAGAGAAGGTTCTCCCGCTCCCAAGGGACCAAGCCCCAGACCCAGGTCAATATACAAGTTAGGTTTTACTCAGAAATCACGCTGCTGCCAGTCATTTAGAATCTAAAATCTAAAGGTTGATTCATAAAAAGAAATAAATATACATGAGAGTTAAAATTGGTTAAATGGAATTAATTACATACAATAATGGCAACGTTCTTGATTCAGGCTTGTAGCAGTGATGGAATAAACTGCTAGCTTAAGTCAAGTCTCTGGAGTACATCCAAAGCTTGGATGGGTCATTCAGTCCATTGTTCAGTGCTTCAATTTATAGCAAAGTTCCTGCAGAGATAAGAAGCAATATTGAAGACAAAATAGAGGGGTTCCCAGGCCTTTTATATCCTCTGCCAGGTGGAAGGACCCCTTTGTTCTTACTGTGGAAAATTACAGCAGCAAGATGGAGTTTGGGGTCGCATTGGCAACTCACATGTCCATACATGACTCAGTTTGCAGATGGCAACCATTGCTTACATGCTACCCTGAATGTTCCCAGGAAGGCTCCTCAGAAATTGATTGGAGTCTCCCAAGGTTCATAGTCAATTAAGTGTTTCTTGATTGGGCACTTACTTAGAATAGTCCTTTCTCAAGAAGCTGGCCAAATGCTTCACTGATGCTACTTAGAATCAATCACATTGAGAAACAAGTACATAGCCAATATTCATAACTTCAAATACAAAACTGATACACATATACAGACAGCATACTCATAACTAGCAAATTACAACCTTTTTATGGACACCTTACTTGACCTCCTTTGTACAGGATTTGGTGCAACTATATGACCTTGGTTGCAACTATGATCTATACGGTCACAGTTCATGTCAATAACGTTACACTAGCCAAGTCCTGCAGCCCTGTTCAGGCTATTGGATTTCTTACTGATTTCTCCTCCAACTACTTTCTCTCCTACCACTACCGCCCGTGTACTGTGTCCCCAGGCGCCCTCTCCCTCAACCCCTTCTGGGTTTCTCAGAAGCTCCATCCTTTCCCTTCCTCACCTGACCCACCCTGGCATTTATTTAGTATGTGTGTGTATAGACACATGGTCACTTATTCACTTATGCGACTGTTAACTGTGACTCCTTCACCAGTCAATCCATAATTTAAGTAGCATCATGTAGAGGGCCAAATATCTAGTCTGTAGCCCATTTCTTCTGCCACCATAGCTGTTGGTCACTGAACTATTTAATGCACAATAGGACGGTATTGCCAGCCTCTAGCATTCAAAGTCAGGGCCCAAAGAATCAGGAGATTTAAAAAATAACCAATTTGTGGTTCTTTTTATTTGCCTCCTGGCTTTTGAGCCTTGTTTGTACACTCAGCTCATGTTCTCGAGTTTTTTCTGCAACCATGAGGGCTAAAAATGTACGTACTTAAAAATAAATAAATAATGAAAGCTGAGCTTCTCACATAATCCCACGATTGTAGGAGCTGGGCCTTGAAGAAAAACACCAAATATTGTTTCAGGAACTGTCTGAAATGGGCCACTTTCATTACCACTTCAAAAGCTATTTTTCCTCCCTTGGTATCCTGCTGTCAATTGAATTATCTCATTAGACTGACCTCATACTTGGTCAGGCAACTCCCATCCTTTCATGTATTTATACCCTGTTCCTGTATTTTCCACTCCAGGCATCCGATGAAGTGGGTTCTAGCCCACGAAAACTTATGCCCAAATAAATTTGTTAGTTTCTAAGGTGCCACAAGGACTCCTTGTTTTTACCAAATATTGAGAGACTTGTGATAAAATACTGAGAGTTGGCAACAATGTTAAAAAGGCCAGCTTCCCTTTTGCATAAGCTCATACTTGCAGTCACATTTTGTAGTTACAAACGCTGCTGGTTGTTGCATATGCTGTAAGAATATTATCTAACATTTGTGTGCACACTTTAAATAGCACCCGGGCTTGCCAGTGTTTCAGTTGGCACCCACTGGACTCACCGAATTACCATAATAGAGCATACGATGATTAATTTTATAGGGTATTGGTATAAAAGTATCAATGGGAGCACTTCATTGAGTCTTTATCAATGATTCTCAGCCTTTTCAGGCTAGTGCCCCTGTATTTGAAGTCGAAATTGAATATGATCCCCTTACATTTACTATATAAAGCAAGAGGAAAAAATGTGTGGATAATGCTAAGCTTCCATAATTTATCTGTGTTGGTGTTTTCAGAGCTTGAAGAGAGTAATTGACCCTGCAGGTGAGGTGAGGATATACGAGGAGTCGGGGAGCCAGATTTTCTTGGCTTTAGCGTGTAAGACAATTCTCAATGTCTTGCAGCTCGCCTGATTTCCTGTCAGGAGCCCCCTGCGCATTGCAACCCACTGGTAGAGAAACTGGTCTCGTTGGATTTGCGGGTGAAATGTTAACTTCACAGGCATGTGTTCAAGCGAAAGTGCATATGTAGCTGTTAGGACTTTTTATAGCGCTAGCACAGGTGTCTGCATTTGTAATGTGTAGAAGTAGGTATTTGTGCCTGCCAATTTACACACTCATGCAAGAGTAGTTTAGAGTCTAAACTGAAAATGTATCATAATGTCGCCTAACAAACATTACTCCTAGCTCTTTGAATAGTTCTGCCCAGCATTCAGTAAGGAGGGGAATGCTCACTAACAGGAAATATGTTATTAAATGTGTTGTTAAATTCTTACTTTTCCTCCATTGTTTTCTATCTCCGTCAATCCGATCTTTACATGTTGCTGAGACAGCTTAAACTTGTCACATTAGAAAGACGAATCTGAGCCTTTTGGCAGCAAGCAAGATTCATCTGTTTAGGTTTCTCCTGCCTCTTCTTCAAGTGAATTTGACAAACATAGCAATTAAAATTTTTGTTAAAGCTAATGTTAAAATTATACAATACACAGTTTAAGAAAAGACAGGTTTCAGAGTAGCAGCCGTGTTAATCTGTACCCGCAAAAAGAACAGGAGTACTTGTGGCACCTTAGAGACTAACATATTTATTTGAGCATAAGCTTTTGTGGGCTACAGCCCACTTCATTGGATGCATAGACTGGAACATACAGCAAGAAGATATTTATACATACAGAGAACATACATACTTCCACCTTTTCATGTTCTCTGAATGTATAAATATCTTCTTGCTGTATATTCCAGTCTATGCATCCGATGAAGTGGGCTGTAGCCCGCAAAAGCTTATGCTCAAATAAATGTGTTAGTCTCTAAGGTGCCACAAGTACTCTTGTTCTTTTTAAGAAAAGAGTGTCTGGAAGTCTGGACATCTGGATATAATGCTTAAATTATCCAAATGTACAAATTTTGGTTTGAAAGTCATAAAATACACATAGTACATAATCTACAGTATCCCAAATTAAGATGAATAAATTCAGTGATACAGTTAAAGTATTAGCAACGCGTTAGTCAGGTATATACAGTGCTGGTGTAGCCAGATTGATCCCCATATATTAGAGACAAGGTGGGCAAGATAATATCTTTTATTGGACCAATTTTTGTTGGAGAGAGAGACAAGCTGCTGATTTTACACAGAGCTGTTCTTCAGGTCTGGGAAATGTACCAGCGTCACAGCTAAATACAAGGTGCAACAGATTGTTTAGCCTAAGTAGTTAACACACATTTCAAGGATCCCTTCTAGGTGAAGTGGCCCATTTAATACTTTTCCAGTCATGGTGGGGGAAGGGGTTTAGGGTGTTATCAGTTGTTCTAATAAGACATAAATAAATCCAGTGTCTAGTCAATCCATGAATTTTAGTATCTAGCGAAGTTATGAATTTTTTCCTTCCCCCCCTCCCTTTGTATGATGGGAGGGGTGTTAATGGGCCATTTCACCTTGAATGGTTTCTTGAAATATGTGTTAACTACTTATGCTAAACAAGCAGTTCTACCTTGTATTTAGCTGTGAAATTCCAAGTACATTTCCCAGACCTGAAAGCTTGTGTCTCTCCCTGTAGAAGTTGGCCCAATACAAGATATTACCTTGATCCCTCCCCCTTGTCTTGCAAGCATAGGAATTGTCATAATCGGAACAGATTCCATGTGTCGTTGCTTCTTCTGCTGCGTGACTAGCCTTGCCCTTGTTCTTCTTCTGAAGCCTTTGAGCCAGCTGAGTGCCCCTAGCTGGTGCAGGGGTTGCTAAGATTTACCACTCCAGCTGGGCTGGAAGACCATCACAGTCTCGAATAAAAGGAAAGTTTCCCTACAAAAACGGGAGGAGAAAGTGCAAAGGCTCTTTGTTCTCTTCCTCTGAGCCAGTGTTACTTGCATGTTCGGGCTGTATTGCCTGAAAGTTGTTCTGCCATCCAGCCAATTTGTCCCATTGGGAGAAGGCGGATTTGTTCCAGCATTGTGTCACAGCAAGAATTCTTTGGAAAGCCTACTTCACTTTCCTTTAATTGTCTCTTCAGATCTGTGGCATGGTTATTGGGAAGAGTTAAACACAAAGCTCTCCCGCCTTATTCATCTCCTTATGTGTCTCCCCTGTGGAGTGGTCAGCTCTGCATCTCTAAACCCTAAAGTATCTTTTGGCACATTTCATTGCTCTTAAATGTTGGTTAACATTTAGTGCATAGTATTAAATATTACTACACCCAGGGTAGGTTAAAAATTGATAAACCTGTCAAAGGAAACGCAGGGCAGGTGAACTTTTAAATTACAATGAATTACGATCTCAGAAACATTAAATTGATTTTGTATACACTGGAGAACATTTCTTCCACATGATAAAATTGACCCTAATGGTTTGGTTAACAGATACTGTGTTAGTTAAAAGCCCACATTTTATTAATTATTCCAAACTCCAGTTAAAAGATCTGAATGGGAAGAGAAGGCAAAAATAAATAAATAAAACAATATATTCAAAAAGCAAAAAAAAAAAAAAATCTCCCTACAACTAGCCAACACCTCTACCCATCTACCCTCACTTTTAAAAGACATTCTGAAATTTTCCTTCACTGTATTTATTCATTCAGTTCATTTTTCACTCTTGGCCAATATGAAGGAAATACATTTTTTTCAGATATGACTAATAGTTTTTCATAAAATCATGGAATAAGCTTACAATATATTTAAGCACCATACTGTAAAAATATTTAACTTTTTAAAAAAAAAAGACTGTCCTCTATTTATCTGTTTCTGTGGTTCTTTTGTCATATTCAAGAGTTAAAGAAAAGAGATTAGAGAAAACCCTTTTGTTTGAGCTGAAAAAAAATCTTTTTTTTTAACTCCTACATTGGTTACTGAAGTTAGAAAAAGGAAATTAGCTGAATCCTCTAATCTGCATTAAAGAATTGATGTTAATGTTCGTTGCTTTGTTCAATATTTTTGGAAAGTTCAATTTCCAACTGATTGCCTTAGTGTATAGTACAGATATTAACCTCTTATTTATCAAGGGGCAGATTTTAAAAGGTATTTAGGCACAGAGTGGGATTTTCAAAAGTACGTAGGCCCCTAACACCCATTCAAATCAGTCCTCAAGAGCCATACCAGTTGAAAGAATTCAAGAATTAAGGGTTTAGTATGTAAGAGTTGTATCCTGGGATAAATAACATACAACATATATACTAATTTCTGTGACAGCACTCTTATGGATCAGTGTCAGGCCGTGGTCCTGAGGGTAAATAACATACTTGTGTTTCCCCTAAGTCTAAGCATTCTTTGGTGATCTAAGAGCTCCCCTGTCAGCTTACTGATTCCCTACTGGGAATTGTGGTGACTTCCCATAATCTAATAAACTTTCAGAAAAATAAAAATACAGTGGAACTTCAGTAATCCAATCTTTGCTGAGCCATAAACCCCATAATTCACACACAGGGATGGTCTCCCTCCCCCACTCCGCTTCTCAGCACAGATGTAAATGAAGGTGCTGAATGTCGTGAGATCTCATTACTATGACTGATACTTTTACAGCAGAATATTTGCTAGTAATACTGTGAAGTATCATAAATAATTAGTATCAATGAACACAGTGTATTTTGTAATGCAGTTAGCATTGCCGTTTTTAGGGTTGTTCACTCAGGGTTGGTCCGGTACTTATTTTATGCCGCAGCGTGTGAGGTTATGCCACTGATGGGTACTTGGACTGCTTGATAGAGATCAGACCCTTACTTGCTAATAAACAAAATTCCACAGACTTCATTTCATCTCCCAGTCACTAGAGCAAATGAACTTCCCTAGAAGACAGTTTCATTAACCTCTTACTGATATCTTACTTGAAGATGTTGAACTAATAAATAAGACAAGATACGTTTTAAAGAACTCTATGGACCTAATCAACTTAACCCTCCCTTTGAAGTGTTTTAATTGGTTGTAAACAGGGTGCTGGAACAATTTCTGTAGTGGGGTGTTGCGACCACTTCAATCCAGGAGGTGCTGCAGCACCCCCATCACCACTAGTTCCAGCACCTATGATTGCAAATGACCTTTGGGATTTAATTGAATTTGTTTAATTTACTACTCGAAAGTCAAGAAGTAACAACTACAATTTCAGAGGGGGTTATGATCTTGCAGTTCAGGGATAGAATGGAATTGTATAAATGAGTATCAGTAACATGCCTTCCAGTCATGAGGTAATGGGAGTGGTGTGTTGAGAAAGAGAAGCTGCAAATACTGGAGCATGGAAGATATGAAGCACTGCACTTTCATGGGGAACATGCAGCTGAATCTGCAGTGAGAGGCCATGGGATTTGGAAACACGAAGCAAATTCTTTTAGTCTCTTGCAGCCTGTGCTGAGACTTAGAGCATAGCCTGAAGGCCAGAAGATCTGGTTTAAGATTCTGGATTAAGGATGATAATGGTGTTGGCAGAGAAGGTTTCCAAAGGAAATGGTCTCTTTTTAAGGAGAAAGCTCAGCCAGTGATATTTTTTTATATAGAGTGAGGATTCCAGCTCAAGAGCATATCACAGACTACAAATTGTAGGCTTCTTGGAAGTGAATTTTGCGGTAATTAAGCTAACAAGCTTTGGTATAGAAATCACACACCCACCCCTGTGAAGCCAACCAGAGGAGTATATGGGCTCACAGAGAGACTACTCTTTTCTAGCTAGTCCTTTTTTTCTGACAGAGTCCAGCAATGAGCCCTAAGCATAGATCACATAGTGCAAATAGGAAACAATTATGTTGTATGAGGTTAAATGACCGTTAAGGAAAAGTCTGTTGATAAGGCACATATTTATTATCATTAATCTACATAAAATAAATATTAATATAAAAATAATGTTAGTAATATTGGTGTGACATGAAGATTGAAGCCCCAGACTGAGGTCATACCATTGTATCCCCTCACTTTGGTGGGAACAGGGCGGGGAAGAAACACAGCAGGTATAAAGTTTATTTACAGAGTGTGAGCTGGGTCTCTGGAATTACTCAGGGTATGGCTACATTTGGAATTTCAAAGCGCTGCCACGGCAGTGCTGCGGGAGCGCTTTGAAGTGTGAGTGTAGTCAGAGCGGCAGCGCTGGGAGAGAGCTCTCCCAGCGCTGCATGTAAACCACATCCCTTACGGGTGTAGCATGCCCTGATTACACTGACGCTTTACAGCGCTGTATCTTGCAGCGCTCGGGGGTGTTTTTTCACACCCCAATTGCAGCGCTGTAAAGTGTGAGTGTAGCCAAGCCCTTAGTGTTCCATTGCTGCATTCTGCAGCATCGATACAAGAATTCTGTGGGAAACTTCAGTGAATTCTACAGCGTTCACTATCCACAAAACAATATGAAAACATCCTGATGGAAAGAAGATATCTTTGATTCCAGCAAAGCTTTGCGGGGTATGAGTTACAACATTCTAATTGCTCGACGGAATATGAAATCTGTTCTTTAATTGCATTTTTGCTTTGCTCATGTAACATCTTCTACCAGTTCCAAAATTCTTCTGTTTAAGTGCAAGTGGCCTGATGTTCAAAGGTGTTGGGTACTTCTAACTTACACTGATTTCAGTAATATTTGTGGGTGATTTAGGTTACTGAAAATCAAGCCATGTATTTGCAGAATTACAGGTTCCATGCAACTAAGAGCTTAAGCACATTGGGAGAATTTACACAAGGCTTTTTTTGTAATGAGAAACATATCCTCTCAGACCAAGTTCACCCTTTGCTTGTTGATTTACATGAATCGTTGACATGTCATCTCCATTTTTCTTGCCAAAAGGTGTAATAAGGAAGCTGGTATGGCAGCGTTGCTTTTGGGAATAAAAGATAAATATTTTAAATGTTACAATTAGGGCTGTTGATTAATCGCAGTTAACTCACGCAATTAACTCAAAAATTAATTACGCTTAAAAAATCAGTTGTGATTATCACCGTTTTTATACATTTTCAAATTTTCAATTACAATACAGAATACAAAGTGTACAGTGCTCACTTTATATTTTAATTATAAATATTTGCACTGTAAAAATGATAAACAAAAGAAATAGGGTTTTTCAATTCACCTCATACAAGTACTGCAGTACAATCTCTTTATTGTGATTTTTTTAATGTAGATTTTTTTTGTTTGTTTTTGTTTTTTTTTTTTACAAAATTGCACTCAAAAACAAAACATGAAGCAGGGAGGGACATATGAATGTTTAGCGCATCTGGCATGTAAATATCTTGCAATGCCGGCTACAACAGTGCCATGCAAACACCTGTTCTCACGTTCAGATGTCGCTGTAAATAAGAAGCGTTCTCTCCTTCAAATGTAAACAAACTCTTTTGCCTGAGTGATTGGCTGAACAAGAAGTGAGACTGAGTTTTACATTGTTTTACATTTTTATTTTTCAATGCAGTTAGTTTTTGTACTTAATTCTACATATGTAAGTTCGACTTTCATGATAAAGAGATTGCACTACAGTACTTAGGTGAATTGAAAAATATGATTTCTTTTGTTGTTTACCGTGCACAAACTTGTAACTGAAAGTAAATATAGAATGAGCCCTGTACACTTTGTATTCTATGTTGTAACTGAAATCAATATATTTGAAAATGTAGAAAACATCCAAAATATTTAAATAAATGGTATTGTATTATTGTTTAACAGTGATTAATTTTTTTTAATTGCTTGGCAGCCCTCATTAGAATTTTTAGTCTACAAAATATAAGTAACACCAGTAAGTCATTACAGTAAATGACCGTTGGAAACAGAACTTTCCACAAGAGTATGGTCATTGGACTTCATAAATTACAGAAAAGCAAAACAAAACAATGATGTTAATAATATATTAAGGCATCCCTCATGATACATGAGTCTTCTGCTGTTCATGGAATGTGTAAATAGTAATGTTTTTAAAGGGGTTTCTTTAAGGATTAAAGGTAACATCTTCAATGGGGGAGTGGGGTGGTTTTTGTCTTAATGAGAGAGAAAAACACACATTGCAGAATTTCCTGAAACGGCTAACTACCTTCTAGATAACCATTATATTTAAATGCTGCTGTTTCTACACTGCAGAGCAATATAAATATTTAATTTTCCTTGTTTAAAACAATGTGTTTGAAAAGCAAATTGATACATTATAGATAGTATTTCCTTGGTTCTGTTTTTTAAATTAAAATTTAATTATGGATCTATATTCCACAGTCAGTCATTTTTAAGAATTAGGTTTTGCTTACTGAACTGAAACCTCAAATTCACTTAAGCACAAAACAATTACCCTTTAATGTCAAATAAAGGATTTTGTCCTTATGATTGATTTTTATACATTAAAGACCAGTGAGATTTCAAGAGACTTTGATGTTTGTGTTTTGATCTCTTGACTTTTCTTTTTGTATGGTACATTTGGTATGTTGTTCTCATTCTTTCGTTCATACCCTTCACTTTAAATCAAGGCTAGAAATTATAAAAGAAAAATAGAAAATTCATAATTATGCATATTTCTAGTTAAAAAATCCTCTCTGCTCTGCAGAATTTTGAATGATTGCAGAAATCTGCAGAATATGAATTCAGTGCTGTTTTCACAAACGTGGAACATAACTTGGGTTCAAAAACAAGCTCCTTAGGCTGACATGGAAGGGCTACATTGATCTGATTCTTGTTTGAATGATAGTTAGCTACGCTCTACCTCGTTTTATCATTTACTCAATAAATGCCTTTTATTCAAATTGGCTTTTCAATTACTCTGCTGCCTCTGTTGGCTGTTGTAGTTTCTTCTCAAATATAGTATGTGTGGGGGTTGTTGACAATTGCGTTGTCACCCAAACAGAGGGTCTAAGGGTATCCCTGACATGTGGGCTTAGTAAACCGGTTTCTTGGGAGTGCACTCAAAATCTGAATCTCCATCTGCTTCGTCATTCACTCTGTATCCTGCTTTCTTCATTCCTTTGCTCCCTAAAGTAGGCATTTAGTTTTGCCCTAATCAATTCCGCCTAGAGTGACCAGACAGCAAATGTGAAAAATCAGGACTGGGGGTGGGGGGTAATAGGAGCCTATATAAGAAAAAGATCCAAAAATCGGGGCTGTCCCTCTAAAATCAGTACATCTGGTCACTGTAATTCAACCCCCTCTGCAGTGGAGTTGTCACTACGCACTAAAAGCATTAACCCTCTTTTGCCTAGTGATTTTGTTGATGCCCATCATTGCTTACCTCTCGATGTGCATATTGTGACAGATCCTGCAATCACATGCAATATCTCTGGGGACCAGAGATTAATAAAACTTGGCCAGAAGGGACCATTGTGATCTAGTCTGACCACCTGTATAAACAGGCCATAGAACTTCTCCTAAACAATTACTGTAGCAGATCTTTTAGAAAAAAGATAGAGTAATCTTGATTTTAAAAGTAGTGATGGAGAATCCACCACAGCCTTTGGTAACTTGTTCCAATTTAATTACCCTCACTGTTAAAAATTAACGTCTTATTTACACTTCAGCTGGACACAGACCTGAGGGATAATGATTCCCCGTTTACAGTTACATTTTGAGTCTATTAGTTAGCCAGGTTTTAATCCATTTAAAGTGTGCCATGTTAATTATATATTCTAATTTTTTAATCCGCATACCTTGTGTAAGTATATTATGTCAACATTTTTACCTTTTATCAACCGAACTTGTAATCTCATAAAAAAAATTTCAGGTTAGTTTGTCAGGATCTATTTTCCATAAACCCACGTTCATTTGAATTAATTACATTACCATCCTTTAAGTCTCTATTAATCGAGTCCTGTAGCAGCTGCTCCATTATTTTGCCCGGGATCAATGTCAGACTGACGGTCCTATAATTACACAGATCATCTCGTTTACACTTCTTAATAAGTGGCACAACATGAGCCTTTTTCTAGACTTCTGGAACTTCCCCTGTGCTCCAGGCCTCCTTGAAATCAATATTAACAGTCCAGTAAGCTCTACAGCCAGCTGTTTTAAAACTCTTGGATGCAAGTTATATGGTCCTGCTGATTTAAAAGTGTCTAACTTCAGTAGTAGCTCCTTGTGTTGTCTTCCTTTATCAATTTTCTACAATTGCTACTTTCTGATTTACATTAATTACCGTCAACTTCCCCTTTCTTCTATTTGTTATACCTTATTATTATTTACAGCTTCCTTCACTTCCTTTTAGACCAGTACGGCCATCATCTTCAATTGTGGGATTCTGGCTTTTGGGCATCTAGTAGGGTGTTTGTGAATGATTCCCAATGATCATTCATGTTTTTCTGATTAAATTCTTCCTCCCAGCTGATTTGGCTCATAATTGTTTTCTGCTTTGTGAAATTGGCCCTGTTAAAGCACCAAGAATAATATATATTATTTCTCTGGACTTTATTCTGCTTGTATGTCATAAATGTTTTCAAACTGTGATCACTTGTACTTAAATTATCGTTAATTTTTAGTTCTATCATCAATTACTTTTTTATCTAAGAGAAGTACTAATATAGAATTCCCCCATGTTGGCTGCTACACTTTTTGAGTTAGGAAATTTGTCTTCTATAATGTAAAGAAGTTCAAAGGATGTTTTAGTACTGGCAGCAGGAGACCTCAGTCATATCTCACTCAGATTGAAGTTCCTCATGATCATGCAGGTTTTTTTCTTTTCTTGTAGATAGGTGCATAAGGAAGTAGTCATCCTGTTTGCTAGTGTGATTTGGTGGTAAATAGCAGAAACCAACTAATATCCCATCTTGTGCTTTATCAGTTAGGAAATTGATCCATAAACATTCATGATCACTTTCTTCCAAGTTATCAGTGACTCGGAAAACAGGAAATGCCATTGCTGACATAGTGTCATTTCCCCTCCACTTTTGCCCAGTCAATCCTTCCAAATAGGTTATACCATTGATTTTTAATATTCTAGTCATGTGAGTCTTCCCACCAGATTTCAATAATACCAGCTAGACTGAATTTATGCTCATAAATGAGCAATTCCAATTCCTCTTGTTTGTTACCCAGGCTCTTAACATTGGCGTATAGTAATTCAGTAATTTCTTTTCTTCACATCCTTTGGTTCCTTGATTCATTGTTTTTCTCAACATTTCAGTTTTATACTACATTAGTGCTTATTCTTCCCTCTCTTTACCCCTCCCACCCTTTTGTTATTAGTTTGACCCCCTCCTGACTTCTCTAGCCAGCCTATCCTGAAGAGATTGCTTCCCCCTCACATCTACTGAGGTGGAGGCCAACCAAACTGTACAGACCCCTCTCCCCATAGAAGTTGCAACAATGTTCTACAGAATCCAAACCCTCCACCTTACACCACTTACCTCGTCAGAGATTCACTTCCAGAATCTTCTGCTTTCTGTCTTCCTTTGCTCATGAAACAGTCATCCTGCGACGTAGTGTCATTAGTGCCAATATGAAGCATCTGTGATAGATTCTTGCCTGTCAGCTTCAGAAGGAAAGCCAGCCTTTGAGTGACATCTCATGTCTTGGCTCTGAGAAGGCAGAACGCGGTCCTGTTGTCTACCTGTCCCTTGTAGAATGTTGTTTTGATTCTTCTGAGGATTGACTCTCCAGCAAGGATTGTCCTTCTTCCTTGGACAGTTGGAGAACTCTTAACGAGCAAGCTTGATTTTTCTCACAGGTTGGGCTGAGTTGCCCATCTCTCTGTTCCGTAGTGTGTTACATTTGTGAATGCTGTATTGCTGTGGGCCAGGGATTGTCTACAACTCTAGTGTGAGGGTTACCACAAATCCTACAGCAAAATCTGGGCAGGGTGATTAAAGTGAATCACTCATGTAGCAAACACCTCCAGAGAGGTACCACCCCCGAGAAAGCATGCATATACTGGTGGATGTCTCCTGGTATGTTTAGTGATTTTTTCAAGCTGTTCATTGTTTTTATGATGTTTTCTCTGTAACGCTTTTACCTAAGAATAAATGTGCTTGCTTAGAAAGAGCTGTGTGGTAACTTGTTACTGCTGACAATACACTGTTCATAGTCCTCTGAGAGAAAATAAAGCTCAAACTCTGGTTGTTAGGCAAACTGGCTCGATGGGGACATGGCAATATATGATGGGCACTCCTGGAGTGGACCGCGGACAGGGCGATACAGGTGCAGTTACCCGGAAACTGAGACACACGTGTCTTCCTTTGGAGACCATTACAAGTCTACAAGGGCATGCGGAAGAAAACACCTCTCGGTGGAAAGGCATTGTACAGCTTTCTAATCACTAGGCTGGAGAATTTGTTTTAATGAAATGCTTTGGATGGAGAGAACAACCTAACTGGCATGTGGGTTCTGTTATTACTCATGACAGTCTCTCCCCCTTACGTCAGCACATCCTTCGTCAGTTCAGTGGCATAGCAGAACTCCGTCAGCTTTAGGACTCTGCAGCATCTTCAGAGCTCTGACTTATTTCTCTTCTGCCTTGACTCTGCTCTTGGATTCTGCTCTTGTTATTGGATTATCTGTGGGTGACAGTAAAGTTCACCTGAATCCAAGGCACATGTAGGGCTAGATAGTGCCAGATAGAGCTCCACAGGGCCCCAGGGGTAGCTCAGGCAGTGGTTGGCCTTGTCTGTCTCTAGTGCTCTGGAGCGAGGTGCGCAAGTGTCTCTGTCTGGCACAGCCTGCTCCTGTCGCTCATACAGCCTGGTCCAGGCTGTACTTTGGAGGATGAGCCATGGCCGTGGCTGACTCCTTTCCTGTGTTGTTTTGCAAAGGTGTCCGCTCTGCCAGGTGGGTGGAAGGGAGCGGTACTGGTATACAGTGGCAATGGGATTGTCCCTGACCCTCACATGGTGTGTGCGCATGGGGAGTATAAACCTCCTCATATTCCCCCAGTACCAGTCTCCAACTGACCCTCAATGTTTGATGTTTTAAAATAAAAAACAGCAGCAGCAGCAACCAGGAGTTCAAAGCAGCCTGGATAGCATTGAAGTTTTATTGAAGGCATTAGCTTGCCCTGCAGTATTGCACTGGAAAATAACTACCAGGGAGAGAGAAACAGACAGCCAGGCCGTGATTCTCAATTGTACTATGTGGCTTTTCATCTTCTAGTCAAACAGCTAGATTGGTGCATTAAAATATAAACTTTAATTTTACAAAGTGGGTTAGTTGCAGCTAAATAGCCACTGAAGGTCACTAGTGAAGGGTTAAAAAGGGTAGGAATCATCACCCAGCACCATCAAGATGTCACACTCTTCAGGCTGTAAAATTAGAGGCATTTTAAAGTAGTGTAAACAGAATCTTACTCTTTGGGGACCTCTTTCAAGCTAGGATGCTTGATTCATCCCCATGAAGCTCATTACCTCTGGAGTGTGCTCATTTTTACATTGGTTTATCTTTTACAGTGGTGATGTATATTATAGTGGGCTCACTGGCAATGTGGCCTACTCAAATAACATCCAGTCTGTTGCACAAAATCATGGCATGTTCTTTTCCCACCACTATTCATCTGATAACCTATGGTTACGTTTAGTCTCATGCACACAGAGAAAGTGATAAAAACATAAAATACTCTTGCTGGAAGGTTGCATTTTAACAATATTTCTGAGAATTCAGAACATCACACACAAGAACCCAAAAATAGGCTGCTCCCTAATATAGAGAGGCACAGTTCATCTCACCTTGCTATAAACTGGTGTCCTCAAACTGATTCTGCTCCTACACATTGCTGTAGAACCTCCTACTCTGTAAGCAGGACCAGGGATCCTTAACAGGCAGGCTTGCCTCCATGGACTGGATTGCCTCAGGCTAAGCCAACCCTGATTACAGAACGATCCCAACCCATGGGGAATCAGGCAATTCCCTATAAAGAGCAGAAGGTGGCTGCAGTAAAACAGAGAAGGAAGCCCAGGGAGCTGCAGCTAAGCTGGTGGACATTGCAGGGAGAAGGACTATGTCACCAGGGAGCTTGGAGGATAAAGTCCAATGAGCAGGAGGCTCCTGGGGGCAGGCAATCTGACTGTGTTTGGGACTGGACACCAGAGCTCCAGTGAGGGAGAGCTGGGAGGACTAGCTGGGAGATCAGACTGGGATAGAAAAAAGTCCTTGGAGTGAAAGAAAATGCCAGAGTCAAGTATGGACTTTCTTTGTGCTATAGGAATGGATTTTAGCTTAGGGCTCTGGGCTGTTATAAAGAGGTGCTGGCATTAAACTACCCCTGCAAAGGTATTGTTAACCAGAGAGCGCCTATGTTAATTCTTAAAGGGCCCCGTAGAGAGGAAAACTGGAAGTGGGGATCCTGTAGTGACACCCTTGGCCAGCAGGGGGGTACTCAGTAAGATGCAGCTCCCCCGCCCGGCCCCTTAAAGTGATATCCTGCAATTCTGGCATGGTCCTCAGTACGTCACTCCTATGGCTGTGACATATTCTTTAAAAGTACAGAGTGAATTGCACAACCAGGAGATGTAAAAACCATTACCTGAGGCATCCCAAAGGGAGGAGGAGGGACGTTTTATGTGGGCAAGCTTCCTCAGAGTGTTTCTAATCCCACTCTTTCCTTCTTTAATTCTTCCTGGTGTTTTTTTTTTAAAGTAAAAGGTGGCTTCCAAGTCTCAGAGGTATTGTGGCAATGCCTCTCTTTTGTCCATGGGTCCTGTCAAGAGCTTTGGGAAGAAAATTGGTATTTTTAGTTTCATTTGTAGTAAAGGGAGAGCCTGGGTAATGTCTGCTCAGTCTCTGTATTGTCTCCCACATAGTTTGCTCCTTGAAGAGAAACTTTTAGGTAATGAACAGCAGTAACATCAGTTCTGCAAATAATCCATTTGAAGGCAGTGGCAATAGCCGTGTACAGCTTGGCATTTCTTTTACAAGACAAAACCACAACCCATAACTGACACATTCGGAAGAATGGAGCCTGCCCTCCCTATGGCTGAGCTTGCTAGTCTTAGTTTAGAAGTTATAACATGAGCTTCAGATGAAAGATGGGCAGCTGAGACATTTGCCTCCTGACATTTTGGTAAGGGATGGAGTGGTTTTAATTCTATTATTTCTTGATCATTTTTAGGTACTTTTAAGAAAACTAATTTTCCAGCAAGACGAGAGAACCTTTAGGGGGAAACCATTACAAATTGCATGGTATGGTCACTATTTTGAGTTACATTACCCACTCTCGCATCTGCATCTAAGGGAACAATAGAGAAAAGCCCATGCAATGACACTGAATTCCAGCCAGTTCTGTTTGTGTTTACTGCTCCTAGCTGAATAGCAAAACTAATTGCTGCCAATTTCTGAATTCATGTGCCTTTGCTTATATGGATTAGAAAATGTGTGGGGAAATAAAGTACAATAAACTACTCATCCACTGATGTTAATTCTTACAAATTGAGGACCCAAGGACTAAAGTCAAGTCAACCTGGAACATCAGAGGAGCTTAATTCCTAAACCTCCATGGCGTTTGCACTCAAACCCTAAGTCACAGACACAGTCTGACAGTCTCCTATGGCTGTCATACAAGGAAACGATATTTGTTTTGAAACCATATCCAATCCTGGATTATTTTATTTGTTCTTCATTTCAGTTTTGTGGCTCACTGCAGTAGTCTCGACGAAGATATCAAAACATAGCCATAAAGTTCAGCCTACGTACTGCAGATATGGAAACATACAAACTGTATGTTAACTACTGAGCATTGATACAGTAACTCTAAAATACGCATTGTCGGCTGAACTGTGTATTGTACAAAAATGAGCAAGAACAGAAAAATCTTTAATTTGCATTTGTAATGTGGGGTTACTGGAGCTGCGCGTGAATAAAAATGTAAAATGTTTGAACATCACTTGCCTATCAGTGGTTGTGTAAATCTGTTAGAAATAATGCTGGTATTCTTACCGTGACCACAAAAATACCAACTGGGTTAACTTAGAATAATATTTATGGCTTGTAGTTAGATCAGATATTTCACAAATCCATATAAATCTACATTATAGCATCGTAAGCACCTAGCCTTCTGTAAAGCCAGTAATTACAGTGAGATGCGCCTTAAAGGGGCATTGTTCAGCAAATCGTATTTTAATCAGGTGCTTGCTGACAGTGGTTGCATTCTAGGTCAGAGCCCTAACTAATGCTTTGTGGACACACTGCAGCTGTTGAAACAATATGAGTTTGGTTAGTGGATTCTGGCCAAGTAAGACTTGCATCTTCTCAGTACGCTTCAGGAACTGTAGCTTTCAACAAGCTTCCTGCCCTGCAGAGGCTCAGCTCATTGCATTGCTATATCATGCTGAATAATTCGCAGCATTTAGCACTTAAAATGGCTCATTGCAGACAATCCAATTAGAATAAAGTCTATTATCGTTTTGGTACCTTGGAATGAAATGGAGTATTTAAGTGATGAGCATGCCATGCAGGCAGTTGCGTTTCTTATAACGTCCCTCTAGTCTTGCAGGTTTCTTGCATTGCGTTGAAATGGTGCTTGATGTGACAAGTTCCCATTATACAGGGAGAGTCGCTTCTTTATAACCTTCCAGTGTGAGTTCCCTTTTCAATTGTCAAGGTTTGGAAATGCTACAAGAACAAGAGAGAACTGAGGTGGTTTGTCTCTTTGCCGGTTCATATGTAAAATTTCATTATAGCTGTTCCTTTGAGTAAGGTCAGCTGCATTAAAACATCTTGCATCTGTTGACTTGAATGGAGTTGTGCTGATTTTTGCACCAGCTGAAGAGTTGGCTCAGGATCAGGAAACAGAAGCCGTGGCTCCTAGTCTCAGCTCTGCTACAGGCCTCCCATGTGACCTTGGGCAAGTCACCTAGGCCTTGTCTCTCAGATTCTCAGAGCTATTTAGATGCTGTAACATGAGAGCTGGCCTATTAAATGAAACTGGTCTCTACTCTCCCGTTCCAGACCAGATCCTCCCAGCTTGGTCAATTAAGTGGGTGGGCAGCACCTGGGGGCTGTAATAGGTCAGTCAGGAGTCAGGTAGGAGAAGAAAAGGAGATCTGACAGAAGGCAGGCAAGCAGAAGGAAGGGTTTTCTGGGGTGTGGTGAGAACAAGGACTGTATGGACTGTGTTTTGGGACATCTGTTACAGACTGCTGGCACAAGATTTTGGTAACAAACTGGCCCCAGGAGGGGTACCGTTTAAGTAAGAGCCTGAAGTGTAGTCCTTTGGGTTATCCAAGAGGGAAACTGAGGCAAAGGGCCACTTGCAGGACTGCCCTGAGACCATGAGGGGCCACTGGGGAGGAGGCGACCTGTTTACAGGCACTGAAAGATAGATGTGTAGTGGGATTTTCAAAAGCGCCTGAGTTAGACACTGAACTCCCAGTGATTTCCATGGGAACTAGGTGCCTAAATACTTTTGAAAGTCTGATCCTTCACTTCTTTGTATTTCAGTTTTCCCATCTTTTCTACCTCGTGGGGATGAAGGATTAATTTACTAACCTTTTAAGCACCTTGAGATCCTCAAATGTAAGGTACTTTAAAAATGCTAAATATTATCATAGCATGTGGCTCTTGTAATGCAGTGAAAAAAATCTAAGCTTTCCACACGATACAGAAAGTGCACATGAGCTGAAAGGCTAGGGAAAAAGTATTGCTTGGATGGTGTCCGGTATTGATAAAATATATCATCAAAGACATAGCGCACAGGACAAAGTTAGACTAAAAGGATGAAAGGAAAATAAAACAATAGATTGTGAGGATATTAGTAATTACTGTTGTTTATGTAGTATGCTAGGTGTCCATGATGCTTTCAAAGATGGAGATAAGGGCAGAATCCATTGACTTCAGTGGGGGCTGGATTGATTTATGTCCAAGTTCCTTGATGTGACAGCTTAAGTTTTAAACTTAACACATCCCAGTGAATAGCATGACTCCAGCCAGAAGGGGACAGTGCAGTGGGGAGATACAGGTCTGTCGCATCTTACGCGCATTTAACATGCGCGATTTCAGCTTTACGCAGTCGGCAAAAACAAAAATAAGAGAGAGAAAAATAACAATTTTAATACTGTACCTGTAGTGCGGGCGATTCCGCCCACCATTACACTCAATGTAATCTTGGCTATACACGATTTTCGCTTTACGCACTGACTGCGGAACGTAACTCCAGCGTAAGATGCGACAGACCTGTAATAGCAAACACAGGGAAATGACTGCAGTGATGCTCCTGGAAAAAAGCCATTTATGCTGTGAGCAGGGACCTCCTAAGTTTTGTGTCATGTGATATTTGCGTTATTGAAATACTTTTTTCTCCTAACTAAATCTGAGTATATAATGCACACATAAAATAACCGTATCACAGTTCTTAAACATATGGGCCCAGATCCTGCCACAACTTAAGCATGTGCTGAACTTCACATATGGTGAGTAGCCCCAAGCCAGGTCTGCACTATAGAACTATATCGGTATAAATGCGTCACAAAGGGGTGTGAAAAATCCACACCCCATGGCAACATAATGACATCAACCATATGTAGACAACGCTGTGTCGATGGGAGAGTTTGTCCCTTCGACATAGCTGCTGCCTCTAAGGGAGGTGGATTAACTACGCCAATGGCTGACGCTTTCCTGTCGGCGTAGGTGAATCTTCACTTAAACGCTACTGCAGTACAGGGGGATTCCAAATGTATTAGTAACAGTGTGTACATTGAAGCATGAATATCAGCCTTTGTAGGCTTGGGACCTTACATTATATTAGTTACATGCATGTACTCTGTGTGTGAGAGAAGAAAGAGAAATTAGATGTAGTTAAGAACAGCTTGGTAATAAAATCCTTCTTTTAAAAAGGCCAAGTAGAAGCTGTATTTACTGTGTGGCATATATAATTTGTGGTGTTGCAGTTTAGATTTCTCTGAAAGTGACATTTTAATATACTAGTAAGAACAATGACAGTGCATATTGGAGTAACGGTTGCATCTCGCATTATATATAGTGTCTCTCAGATTGAATGTTAAAATGCGCAGATATTTCAGGGTATCTCACCACAGCCCAACTGTGCCTGAGAGAATGTGTTGTTTTATCAATTGCAAAGATTTGTTCCTTAACACACACAGACTTTTTAACTCAACAGAAACACTTTTAAACTATATGAATTAATTTATAACATTTTTATTGCTCTATTATCTAGAGACCACAACCTGGTTGGGCCCCATTGCGCAAGGTGCTGTACAAACACACACAAAATGGCAGTCCCTACCCCAAACACCTTACAGTTTAAAATCCACTTGCTTACTTCTTGTTCAAATAAAAAAACCACTGTGTGGAGAGGTGTTAGGTCCCAGGAGTTGCAGGAATATCTATGACATGATTGGCCTTGGCCTTGGCACAGTAGTGAGCAATGCACCAAAGTGATAGTTAACATTAACACACAAATCAGTTTAGTAATTCAGCTCCCTTAAAAACACTGTTTTGCCACTCATCGATATAACAGCCTGGCAGAGATTTCATTTGATCTAATGTTGCATAGCTTGTGTTCAGAGTTTCTCAAGCTGACTCTCCAGGTAGGATATAGCATTGTCGTAACTGGGAGAAGGAAATGGGAAAAAGCTATCCATCATTTTCTGTGTACTCCTTACCATAAAACGAAGGAAGGAAATGGAGTTTACATGAAATAGAAAGAAGTCTGTTTATTCAGTAGTGATTAACTTTAAAGCAAAAGATTTTTTCTTTTGTATATTCTGGGGTGTCTCACATACTATAGCCAATTAAAGGAACACACATAAAGAACATTTAGTTTAAAAGAGCTAAAATAAGGGCTTAGAATGGACGGGCTTTCTCAATTTTTAACTACCCTGAAGCATTGCCACTGCAGAGCTATAATAATGTGGTAATAGCTAGAGTTGATGCAGCAGGTAATGAATCTTCAGTTGGGTATGAACTTTATTATCGAATGTAGGGTTTCAGCTTGAGCTTGTTTCTTGTTGTCACAAGAGCAGTATTTGCATAATTAAATAAATGATCTTAAAACTGTCTGCTCCTGTGTGGCTGTGAAATACCACACTTTCCTGTCAGTACTCAAGCTCACAGTCATGGATTATTGGAAAATGCATCACAGAAAATTACCATCAAACCTTTGGTCTTTATGGTACGCACAGTAAGCAGATGACTTACTGAACCAAGATTCTGGGTTCTATTTCTCTTCTTGTCTCACTTAATTGATCTCTGTTGTAACTTTTCATTTAAAAGACAGAAGCACAAAGGGTGTTTTGAGGACTTTTTCTTGCTGACTAAAACAGATGTCAAGCTGTAAATAAGACCAACGCTAACGGATATTAGCAGAAGGTGGGTGAAGATAAGGTTTGGTGGCCTTGATTTTTATTTACTTCTAATATTTTCATCCAGCAGATTATACTAAGACTCATTGCAACATATAAACATTAAAAGACATTTCAAGGGCAGAGCTTCCATTTTTTCTTCATATTTTCATCACAGGTATGCTCTAATTGATGGCTACTACTTTTAATGGAAATATTTAGTGTAACCCAGTGGTCAGCGTGTGTTATGTGTCCCTGTCTATTCCTGATCCATAGAGGATGTTAGTAGTGTAGTATCTGTTCTTATCAGTTTAATATCTGATATGTTCTCGATATGAGAACTGTTATAAACCTTACCTAGAAACCCTGGTTCTTTAGCTGAGCCTGTAACGAGTCATACTTTTTAACGCTGGTAGTCACCAGTTCAGTTCCTGATGCCAGTCAAAATGGTGACCATCACATAAGCAAGAAAGATTTGGGGCGTAAACATGAGGAAAACCATTCATGGTCCGTTGAAGTTGATTCTGAGTGGCTTTTGTGGAAACAGAATATGGGCCCTCCATTTAAAAAAAAAAAAAAGGAGATTTTGGCACACAATCTTGTGCCATTTTTTAATTCCAGTTTCCATTCACTGCCCTGGGAATGGTGCGTGCAGAACCGTGGCAGAATAGGTATCTTTGAGTGAGCAGTACTTGCTGATCATACAAGCCTATAGTGCCCAATGGGAAGAGCATCCTACATGGTTTTTGGATAACCATGTTCAGTAGTGTAACAAATAGATATTAAAGCTGAAACAAATTTTACCAAGGAGAGGTCTGCAGAAGTACAACTGGTCCTGCGCTCCCTCTTTCCCCCCCAAAAAAATCTTGTGGGGACTGAGAATACAAATACAAGAGTTCTGCAGCTGTTCAGTGGGAGGACATCAGAAAGATAGTTAAAACTTGGGGGCATTGGAGTATGTACCTAGACTTCAGAACGGGGCGTCTCAAATGATTGTGCCTGATAAGTGTGTGTTACAGGTCCCCTTGCATGCCTGATCTGCACAACATATGTGTCTGTTACAACCCAAGTTAGAGTGCTTTAGCTCAAGCTGTAACAACTGTTGCTTTTAGCTCTGGAGGTTTCTGGTTCACTTCCAGTGTATTGGCCAACATAGTGGCTATATTTATACCCACGGTTATAATGCATGACACTCACTAATGAATGGCAATGAGAGTTGACTAACAGGTAATTAGTAAATATTTTGATAATAGTGGCAGTGTAAAATGAGATTTGTACTCATGTTCTGGGAGGTTTTTCATCTGCATGGGAAGGTGAAGCAAATACAGCATATCACTAGGTAATACTGACTCTTTTGTCAATGGTTTAGGTCTAGCAATGGTGTGACATTAGTTTAATACAGCTGACAATTTTCCAGCTAAAGGTTTAAAAAATTTCATAAGACTGGTGGGTAGACTTTTCAAAACCACCTTCGTAACTTATGACACAAACCTGCTGAAAATCAATGGCACTAGTGCTCTTAAATCACTTAGGAGATTTTGAAAATCCTACAAGGGGTCTTGTTTTCAGTTGAAATAATTTGTTTCCACTGTCGATCTCTTGTCCCACATGTTTTAGCACAGAAGATGAGTTGCAACTTAAACATATGAACATAGAATAAATATGAAAACCACTGGCTCCCAATCAGTTCAAGACTTTGGTCCTGGTCTCCTAAGTTATCCCTAGATGACCAGCAGCCAGGTACATCAATATCCATATTCCACAGTTAGTAGGGACAACTGTGCTTCTCTAGGGCTAATGCAACTGACAAAGCACACATGTAGTGAGTGAAAGCTGGAAGTGAAGCTGAATTTCCAGAGACAGAAGGCTAATTTAGAGCCTGACCACCTGTAGGGTATACTAGAATACCCCCCTCTTTGAGGCACGGCTGTGCATTGGGCTGGATTTTGCGTTTCACTTTGAGTTCCTCCTGTGAGCAAAGCCAAACCAGGGAAGGGGTTAGTTCTGACCCACCGCAGCCCACGTGGATGGTGTTTGTCAGGGTTGTGGAAACCACCTGCTTTACAGTACACAATGTTCTCTCTTCATCTTGAAGGCTCCGACAGCACGTCACAAATTTAACACGCATACGTGCAAACTGTAGACAGAGGTCACTCCACCAGCCCCCTGAAGCATGAAACATGACAACTGTTTTATCAGCAGCACTATACCCACGGCTGTTCAGGAGAAGAAGCAATATTTATGGTGATCTGGGCAAAACCAAATCAAATAAACAGAAGAAAGAACCTAGGCTGACATGAAATGAAATGCCTCCTCTAGGGCCTCATCCACGGAAGTCAATGGGAAGAATTCAGTGAGAGCTTGATCTGGCCAAGTGCTGCCAAGTGGCTCGGCATTGTTGCGGGGGCACTGTCATATCTCATAGAAAAAGAAAAAAATGGAAATTCCATATATCTTTTCAAGCTTTATACATTTCTGTAAAGGTATCAACTGTACCATGACATTTCCCAGATATAATACAATGTCATTTCTACCAAAACCTCCATGACTGATTGCCACTATAATCAAAGCCAATGTACACTGATGTACACATTTTAGAACTATTTCTGCTGTGATGCTTTTACTTGTTTAACCTGACACTTTCTGTTACCATATCTAGACACCTAAATATGTCAAATATTTCTAGTGTGGAAAGAGCTCTATTTCTTGGAACTAACACAAATCAAATGTGAACTTTGTACAAAACTGTTGCTGGAGGTTATTCACGATGGTCGGGCATTGTTGGAAAATATTGATTGGAAAAACATTTTTCTTCTTTCAGTGGTGGTCCGTGTTGTATTCACTGAGGGTTATGCACAAGCACCTAGAGCAGGAGCTTTTGAAAGTAATAGCGTTTGGCAGTCTGTGCATGTGCCCTGTGCCGTGTCTTGGTTTCGCCCGAGGCGATAATCCGGGCCGCTGGCGTAGTTCCTTCTCGCTGCCGCATGGAAAAAAAATGTTGTGGAAAATATATTGGTTGTGAAAGGAAAGGGACTGAGTTTATAAGGGAATTCAGTCCTCTCCTAATCCACTGACTCAATTCAGTACAGTTTGAGTCTAAATTTATTTCCCAGAACTAGACCAAACAGTTATTTGAAAAGCGAGCAGCTTGTTCCATCTCCATATGTGTTTAATTGTTCACTTCCTTTGAGAAAAGGCCATTAATTGAGCCAAATTGTCCTTTGGATGTGAGTTTTTCCACGTGGATCGCTGCCCAAAAGGTGATAAATTGGGTGTTAGGCTCACTTTCATAGTGACCTGCAAAACTATTTTGAAGACAAAAGTGAAGGCTCTTGGCTGACAGTCTATGACTGTCCCTCTAGAGCAGTAGTTCTTAACCTGGGGTGCACGCACCCCCTGGGGGTGCAAGATGCCCTTTCTGGGGGTGCGAGACATGCCAGATTTTTTTAGAAGGTAAATCATCGAAAACACAAATTAAGCACAAGCACTTAAGTACAACTACTTTGTTTCATCAAACCTATGTATGTATTAACATTATACATTTTTAACGGTTACTGTAATATATAAACAAAAATATATCTAGGTTTAAGGGGTGCAAGAACATATTTTTTGGGTTTAAGGGATGAGAACATATTTTGATAACCAAAGGTGTGCAGGGTGCAGTAAAGGTTAGGAACCACTGCTCTAGAGTACAGTAAAGTCAATCAGTACCCGTCCTGTTTGAAATGATTAACAGGAAACCAGCAGTTCCAAGTGTGCTGCAATGTTAGCTCTTTGACGTTCCCATGTTTCTTACATTAAGCCTGAGCAGCATTAATGTTGTAATCATCAGGCTATCAGAGGCGGTCTTCAGACCTCTATATTTTACTGCTTCAATTTTGGCACCTTTTAGTTTTACAAGAGCATATGGAAACCAGGTGGGAATGTATGCAAGGCGCTGTACTTGTCATGCTGGGGCTTCAAGTTTCAAATAAAGCAATAACGGAATAAGTACATTTCAAATTCTTAGTAATTCTTATGCTTGTTTTCTGATTTTATGCATCAGCAGAACCTTATTGCATTGACAGTGAGCAGGGCTTTTACTCAACCAGTTTTAAGATCACCAGCTAACTGAGAAGAAGCAGGGCATGTTTCGCGCATCTGTGCACGATATGGTTTACACACATATGTGCTAGTTGTATTGGCCAAAAGCAGGAGAATATGTGTGTTCCTGTAATTTTGTTGCTGCTATAAAACCACTAGATAAATGTTAGCCTTTTTAGGCTCACTTTTGATAGTTGATGGTGAACTTTGAGAAGTGTTCCAGTTTCCTTGCATTACTGGGCAGCCAATCAATATACGCTGTTGTATGGCACAGTATTTCACTGCCTCAGTGTGGTAGCAGTTCATTTTATAGTTCATCATTGACTGCAGAGATTCTAGAGGCAGCTGATCTTGGGCTCCTAGTGCTTGTGCCACCAGTAAGGAAAGGTAAGAATAGTGTATGACGACCAATAGATCTATGTCTTATTTCCCAGGATGGAGCGCTGGGGCATTTGATTCCTCACGAACCTCCGTTCTGCTCTGTTCTACACCCTTTCCCCTCCCACTTGGATGCACAGTGAAAGTTTTTGAAGAGAAGCTGGAGACAGGGCATCAGGCAGGCTGGATCATCTTTTACAACTGTCTTTTTTTAGACAGACTGTTGGGGGTGAGGCAAGAGTCTGGGAAGCCAGAGAAGAGGATATGGCTGTGGTCAGGGCCTGTGTGAGTGTTTTCCCAGTGATAATGAAGAGGACAGAAGGATTCTGGAGATTACCCTGCAGGATTTAGTGACCACGTGGACAGGCCTAGTTTGTGGAGATGATTCAGCTGTGAGAAGAGCTTTGATTTCTTTTATTGAAGGCAATCCTCAGGCTAGTGATAACTAATGCTGTTTGATGGTTGGTTTGTGTAAATGAATTACAAGATTTCTCCTCGTTCATTCTGGAATGACTTGATGCAACGAGAGCATTGAGCAGTGAAATAGTAAACCTCTTATTTCTAGAGGAACAATGGCCTGGTGCACTTAGTTTTCAACCCTTTTCATTCCAAAGCCCAATCACCACCCATTTTGTCAATCTGACCCAGACATATCCCAGAGTTCTGTGAGCTGGCTTTTCCAGTGACACACAGGAGGTGCTGAATTCCTAAGGCCAGGGTGCATAGGAAATTGTGGGTGTCTGAGGACAGCAGAAAGTCACTGAGAAGGACCCTGGAGACAGGTCATGGGAAGAGCCTGGTAACCTCCTTCTTTGACAGCTATTGCTCCTAGGCTCCTTGGCGGTTACTGTCAACAGACTAGGAATCACAGCTCTGTTGCACTAAAAGAGAATCATTTATTGTTCAAAGTGGGGTCATTGGGATACAAGTTGCCTTGTTTTACAACACTCACTGCATTAGTTCCGTACCTTTTAAACATATTATTAGCACCAGCCTTTATAAGGTTCAGTATCATAGTCAAATATGTATCCCGCAGATTGACTGGTTCCAAAGTGGTGCGCTCAATAGCAGGCAAAAAATAATGCAAAATTCAATGCCAGCGTGAGTCTCAAAAGTTAGAAATTTTAGTCTTCATATAGCTGAATGGGACAAAGTCTTCATATTTTTATGCAGCTTGTATCTTAGTTTTCTAACTAAATATGTTTTCCTTTCAGAGAAATAGGTTAACTGAGTTTAAAATGTTCTATTAGCTCCTGTGTAGAAGCACCATAGAGCTATACTAAGTAGCTAGATTGTTTTTGACATTGCCAGAATAGGATTAGGCAGCTGATTTTAAAATTCATTTTACTTAGGAAACGTCTCTTTGCTACAGTATATCACACAAATACTGCCCAGCAAATAAGAGAAACTTTTCTTGTGCCATAACCACAATCACCTGGGGAATTTTACCTCCTCCTCCTGTTCGGTTGATGTCCTGCTCAGTATAGTTGCAGGATTCTTGCATTTTCATTCTATCTTTTCTTATGTGATCGTACCTCTGTTTCCTGTTTGTTGCCTTAGGCAAAGCCCCTTGTTTGAATGGTATCACCGGTGAAGTCTCCATAAAGAAATATAATTATAATTGCATACAAACATAAAACATATCTAAAAATACACACATGGTAATAGTTGTACTACAAGGAAACCATGTTTAATGCATGCAAAATAGCTTGAATCAAGTGGACAGATAAAGAAGTTGCACTAGAATTGCTGTTCGCCAATGTCTAACTAAAACGGGGAGCAGTATTCTCAGAATGCAAGTAGCATTGCTGTCCATTCCGTTCAAATAAGAGAAAGAGAGTCTAGTGGGAAAGGCTTATGGCCCCTTTATATAAGCAGCGCTCCATTCAGCTGTGAAAGGTCTTTCAGTGGAGTATTTGACTCTTAAGAAAGCAAAAGAATCATATCAGACCTAAACGTTTTTTTTTCCCCTCACGAGCCAATTCACAGCAGCCAGATGTAGTAATGCAGGCTGAACAGAAGCAGCTAAAATCCCTACAAGCTGTCACTATTGTTGATCTGTTTTATTGTGTGGCTCCTTCTTGTACTTTTTCACAGTTTTAACAACCCATCATCTGTGTTGCTGAAAGTCATTTTTAATCTAGAAGGGGCTTCTTTTGGACTGTCTGCATACATTTCCACTTTCAGCTTTGGTGAGGAACTTGTCACATAATTGATAGAACTCGTAAACATTGTAAATTACAGCTCTTCTTGAGACTACAGCTGAATTTTAGTGCTGAATATATTTATCAGATTGACTTTTGCCATGGCATTCACCAAAATCTTCTTGTTCTATAATGTATAAATGATCAAATGGATGTGATGCTAAATTTCACACCGCTTCTGACCACTAATATCATTGCCTTGCGAACTCCATTTGTAAAGTTAGTCACCTGAAAAAGTTTCAACAGCTAGAATTTTCTCTCTAATAGTTGATTCAGGAAAATCAATTTGTATCCAGCGTGCTATCAAATAGCAGTTAACTGAATGCACTGTTGCTTGTTTGTGACAGTAGTGGGCTTGAATGAATTTTCCTCTTCCAAACTCCCCAGTGTTTTTATTAGCAATCTCCAAAACCATTGCAATTACCTGTTAAACACTTTATTTTTCATTTTTACCCAAATTGCTGGTGCTGCTGAGAAACTTTTAGACAATGCAATAAAAGAAAAACAATCACCCTGGATCTTAATTTTGAGCAACAATTGAGCAAGGGGTTTATGATGAACTAATATACCCTTTCTTCCTACTTACCATATTGGTTTTCTGCTTAAATCAGGATTTACAACTTGCACAGGACGAGGGACTGTTCAGCTTAGAAAAGAGATGACTAAGGAGGAATATAACAGAGATCTATAAAATCATGAGTGGTGTGGAGAAAGTGACTAGGGAAGTGTTGTTTGCCCCTTTCACATAACACAAGAACCAGGGATCAGCCAATGAAATTACTAGGAAGCAGGTTTAAAACAAATATAAGGAAGTAGTTTTCACATAGACACAATCATCCTCTGGAGCTCATTGCAAAGGATGTTGAGAGTCACAAGTATAACCGGGTTCAAAAAGAATTTGATAAATTCATGGAGGATAGATCATGTAATGGTGATTAGCCAAGATGGTCAGGGATGCAACACAATGCTTTTGAGTGTCTCTAGACTTCTGACTGTCAGAAGTTGGGCCTGGGCAAGTGGGGACGGTCCTGTTGTGATGTCACAGGTCTTAAACCCAGGCCTGGAAATCCCCTGTCAGCTGCCCCATCCTGGGCTCCAGTCCAGTGCCCTGTGACTAACCTGTACTAGCTGTCATGCATGTCACTGCTTGTGGTAATGTTCTGTCAGAGATGTCCCTGGAGCATTGTCAGGTAATTGCTCGACTGGTTTCAAAGTGTTCTCATACAGAATAAAATAAAATAATTACAGTGGGGTTCTGTATCGCTCTAGTTTGTCACCCAAACTGCCGGGGGAGATGGGGCAGAGGGGCGGCAGTGTTGGCTATATTTGGACACCGCACAGCTCAGTATCCCTTTGTCAGGCCCCTGATGGTGCAGTCTTTCTCCTTTCCCACCGCTGGGGTGGGCATGAGTGAGAGTGAGCAGTCTGAAACACAGTTCACAGAAGGTGGTGCTGGTAGCTACAGGGTACCAGGAGGTGCAGTGGCTGTCTGCCCCGCTATTGATAGCGTGCCCACAGGTTGTCAAGTAGGTTTGAAGTCTGGGGACACTTCTGTGTATCCCAGGTACCAGTAGTGAAGTGGAATCCTTGTTTCCACCATCATTTTTCTAGAAAGTCCCAATCGTGTCCCTTTTTGCTGTGGACCCCACCATATGTATCCTTGCATTTATGACCTGCAGAAAGGACCACGGCGATATGGTCTAAATGGGGCTACCCTTAAAGAGGGTACAAAGCCACAGTTAGTGCAGAATGCAGCTGCCTGCTTGCTTAGGGGTGTTAGGCATCGGGAGCGTACTCTGTTCATTCTGCAAAGGCTACCCTGGCTTCCTCTGCATTCCAAGGTACAATTCAAGGTGTTGATATTGATCTATAATGTCCTTTGTGGCTTAGCTCCCAGCTGGCTGAGAGACGGCTTCTCTTGTGATGCTGTGAGGACAGAGGAGATCAATGGGGGGGCCTTTTGCTACAATTATGTGCGGGACTGAGGGTCCATTCCCTGAAGGGGCCTTGGCTTGGAATTAACTTCCGTTGTCTGTTTGTCTGCAGCCGAAGCTGCTTGCTTTCAGGACACCGTGGCAGTCTCATCTATCACTCAGGCTTATGCTCAAGGGGCTGATTGAGGAGATTGTGATAACTTTAATCTGGGAAGGGAAGTCTGTTGTGCTTGGCATTTGTCAATAAACCATACATATTCTTGTACATGAGCCTGGAGACCACATGCTAAACTCAATTCACAAATCCCCAAATAGATGGATACTGGTAATAACTTGTGACTGTTGTTTTTATGCGTTGTGGTAGCAGCCAGGGACACTGGTCAGGGTAGCCACACCCTGTGGCCCACATCAGATGATGCATTTCTTAGATGTTTCCCAGTATGGGGTTGGCTAGAGGCAGTTTCTTTAGGAAAAAAACGAATAAACCCGAGACTAGAGACTGTATAGTCACCAAAAAAAAAAAAAAAGAAAAGAAAAATCTAACCACCATCTTGCTCCCACTGCAAGTAACCCCACAGATTGTGCTGAACTGCTAATTCCTACATGGATAAGAATTGTGGTTACGGATTGCTACTGATAGTCCAGAAGCGGGGTTGGCCCAGGTGTGGTATCTCTGATAATCAGTTCCCCCTGCCGGAGTCTTGCCCATCTAGCCGGGCTGTACAGGGACAGCAGTGATTCCTCAGTGTTTTCACATCCTGGTGGCTGCAGAATGCTGTAGGGCTTTGTATTCAGTCAGCTGTGACCCCTCCTCTGCCTCTGCTCCCTCATTGCAACCAGCTAGCATGGAGGTGGCATCAGGCAGCTTCAGTCCCCTGCTGATGGGGATCCAGGGGTGGAAGACAGAACAGGGGTTGTAGAGGCCTTGGAAATCATATATGGGATGGGAAGTGGGGAGGTCTAGAAGGGGGTATAGGATGAAGGAGTAAGGAAGAGCTGAAGGGAGAGGGACATCAAGGTTGCACCAGGTTCCCCAACCCTCCTAAATAGTCACTTGGCTGGCAGGATCATTCCGCCAGGCTTTCTCGTGGCCCACAAAGTTCTCCCATTGCTTTTCCCAGTATTGCTTGTAAATCCCAATTCCCTTCTGGCTTCCTCCAGCTGCCCTGGTGTCTTTGTCCCTCCATCACCTACCTTACTACTCCTCCCTCCCTCCACTGCTCTGCTCTTATTGCCAGGAGGACAGCAAACACAAAACCAAAAACTTGTCCTCACCAGCGAGAAATGTCATGCATGGATCTGCGCCAAGCTTGGCAGCTATATAATGCAGAGAGTCAGTTTTAACATACAGGTGCCCTGCCAGGGGACTCAACTGCCCGAAGTTGCTTAAATAAATCCTCTCCATCCACTCATCAGCTGTTTTGTGAATGCAGAGTGATGTGGGCACTGCTGTGCCAAATGCAACTGGTGAGCTAATGGGGTGCGATCACTGTCTGTAAATTTGTACCTTCTGGACAGAATGGCAACTTCCTCCTCTTTGTGGTGGGGAGGGGAGGAATATTTAATGCTGTGAAAGACAGAGTTCTGTTCCACAGAAATGTCTCCAATTATCAAAAGGAAATTGCTTAGACACCGGGCTTGGGTTGTCTGCACGGGTCCAGATCTCACGTTAGGCACCCACCGAGTCTATTGATGGCATGGCTCTTCCAGCAGCCAGCTGGCCATTTCCAAAGTGTTGGCATAACTGTAAAAGCAGCTTTCGCTCCTGAGAGAAGGATGCATTGGCAAGGTGTCTGATTAGCAGTGTGTAGTAACTGGAAAAGGGAAATAAACCATCCCTAGCATTTTGTCTACACTGGAAATGGGCATTTATTAAATCTGGTAAATGCATACATGCACAGGTCATACACATACACAGATGTTCATATATCTGTTTTACATGTCTTTAAAGAGACATTCTACTTTATGGTGAAGGTCCTGGACTTTAATACTACAGCTCCATGGTGACATGCTTTGTGGATTATTGAAAAATTGTGATCTGGCACTTTAAAGTCTCAGGGTTTTCCTGAGCTTGCTTGCAGACTAGTGGGCTCTGTAGGGAAGCACACAAGCTGGGCCTAGCAGCAGTCAGGTTGCAGCCAGTCAGATTAGCATAAGGTGGGTTGAGTTGCATCTCTCTGTTTTAGGGAGCAGCCTGCTTTGTTTCCCTCTGTTCTGGGATTCTTGTGTGCTATCATTTTGAATTCTTAGAAATAATGTAGTGTTACATTGCCACATTCCTGGAAGAGCACTTTGTTTTTAACCTAACTTCTCTGTGTTTATGCTTTAAAACATAACATGCTTGCCTTTCTTGATTTCAAAAGATCATAAAGTAAGAGGGAAATGAAAGTGGACTTTCAATGAGAAAAGAATAGCTCTTAAAGTGGCAGTTAATGTGGATTTCTGAGCACAGATTGTGTGACCTGTTGAGCACGAAAAATATTCTGAGATGTTTTTCTCCTGCTATATCGCTGCCTCTTTGGCTTTGGAAATAATTGTTCGTGATGAATTGAGGTATTATTGGCACAAACAATTATGACTGCCAATCAGAGGTCGAAAAGTAAATAAAGTTCTGTCAACATGAAGGGTTTTTTTCCCCTTCTCCTCCTCCCACCAATTTTGTGCAAACATAGTTGAAGGAGCAGCACTATTGACAGGATTATCGTTTTTCTCAGGACCATAGATAGAGTGAATTCAGCTTTCTAAAAGCCCTCAGAAAGGTTGTCATAGCATCTGTGTAGTGGAAAAAAGACCTAATCCTGCCTCATTGAAACCTAACTCTAAAAGCAATGCCTTTCTGCCTTGATAAACGAGATGAAAATGTAGGCTCCGGGACGGATGAGAGAATCATTGCGCTAGAAGTAAATTCAGAGTGGGGGGTGGGAGCGGAAGGCTGGAATGATCATCTGAAATATGGCTTATAAATGAAAGTAAAACTCTTAAGAAGCAAAATGGAATCTATTGAAAACCAATGAAGAATTGAAAATAAGTGAAGAGTTTAAACAGATGAGAAATCAGAATCTGAGAACACAGAAATATTTCACTTAAAGTGACTGCCAGAAGCTTGAAGAGCTCAGAAGTTTTCCCTGTTACTGGGAGATTGGGTGTCTTCTGGGAAAGCAGTGGGCCAAAAAGAACTTGCAGTGGTTTAAACACTGTGGATGTGATGCTAACAGGCGAGAGAAATTAGTAGCTACTAGGAATCCAGGAACCTAGCATGTATGGATTATTGTTTAGCATTGTTTAAGATGGGGTGGAACATTTTTTTTTCTGTCAGGGGCCAATGACCCTTAGGAAAAATCAGTCATGGGTCACACAGCCCCGTGGGGGCGCAGAGGCTCGGGGGTTATCATAGGCTCTGGGGTGGGGCCAGAAATGAGAGGTTTAGGCTGTGGGAGGGGGCTTGGACAAGGCAGGGCATTAGGTTGAGGGCTCTGGCTGAGGGTGCAGGCTCTGGGGTGGGGCTGGGGAAGAGGAGTTTGGGGTGCAGGAGGATTGGGCTGGGGTCAAGGGGTTTTGGCGTGTGAGAGCGGGCTCAGGACTGGGGCTGGGGCTTGGGGTGTGGGGGGGTGTAGGGTCTGGGAGGGAATTAGGATGCACGAGGGGGCTCAGGGTTGGGCTGTGGGAGGGAATTAGGATGCAGGAGGGGGTTCTGACCTGGGGCTGGGGGTTTGGGGTGTGGGTTCCAGCTGGGTGGCACTTACCTCAGGCGGCTCCCGGTCAGCGATGCAGCAGGGATAAGGCAGGCTCCCTGCCGGCCCTGGCTCCGCGCTGCTCCCAGAAGCAGCTAGTATGTGCCTGTGGCAGCAAGGCGGAGGCATGGCCAGGCGGTTCTGTCCAGTGCCCATGTCCACAGGGGCCACCCCCACAGCTCCCATTGACCGCAGTTCCCAGCCAATGGGAGCGGCGGAGGCGGCTCTCAGGGCGGGGCAGCGTGTGGAGCTTCCCTCATTGCACCTGTGCCCAGGGGCCACTGGGACATGCTGGTCAGTTCTGGAAGCTGCGCAGATCTGACTGGACTTCTAATGGCCTGGCAACCCCAGCTTCCGCCCTGCAGCAGGGTGAGCTTGTGCTCACGACTGCAGCCCTGCAGATGTGGGGCGGGGGGGCACCAAGCGTTGGGGCTTCTGGACCGCTGTACGGAGACTTGCTGCGGGCTGGATCAAGTTAGAGAGTGGGTTGAATCCGGCCTGCTGACCGTAGGTTCCCTACCACTGGTTTAAGAAGAGGAAAATGTAACAAGTGTGGGCTGAAAGCACATTCTGATTTTCAAGCAAAGTTGTAAAGTGTCCCTGTAGTTCATAGTTCTCTATCTGATGATTTTTGCACAGTGATAGAATCAGATGAAGCTGTTATGTGGCTCATTAGCAAAGAAGAAAGGATCAGTCAGAGCTGGAGACACCATTGACTGGTTTTCCCACGGTTGTGGCCTTGTGACATTATTGGAGTTTCACCAGAAAGCTGACTTGTGTGGAACTTTTCAGGTGGTGGTGGTGGTGTGATCTGTAATTAACATGCGCCTTTTGGCGGATTAGGTGGCTGCTTGGCAGCATGCGCTACTGCATTGTCAGGTTAGAAAGCTGAAAGTCTCTGTTTGCTTGGACTCATTTAGTGGGGTGGAGGAAAGACTTGGATCCTGTGTAGCCAAATGTGAGAGGCGAATTTGTTAAATCATTCCTGGACATCTTCTCCCTCCCTCCCTTTGCAGTCAGTTGTAGAAGTATTTAAAATGAGTGAAACATAATATAGTATTTAAGTATAAGGCAGATTTTGGATGACAAAAGATTGCTCTTAATGGAGTAAAATATACACTGCTGAGTGACTCAGCTGAAGGCTGCACGCGGATTTCAGCGGGGCTGTCATGCGCAGCCTGTGAAACTGATCTGACTCCAGGGAAACTAAGATTCTGTGTCTAATTATTTGGGGGCGGGGGGGCTGGAGTAAGAGCTCTAGGGTCTCCTGTGTTCAGGGGAAAAGGTGTTCTGGCTCCCCGGACACTGCTAATGTACCTCCCCTCCAGGTGAGAGAAGCAGGCATGGAATATTCCCGGTTTATGGTCAGCGATGACTCTTTGGGTGATATGCGGGACTGAGGTAATACTGTGTGCCGTAGCCAGTGTAGATTAAAAATGACTGGTGAGCTTGGTTTTTGTATTTTTGTTTTGTTAAATGTTTAATGTTTTGTCTTGTGTCAAAAGAACTAGATAAATTCATGGAGGACAGGTCCATCAATGGCTATTAGTCAGGATGGGCAGGGATGGTGTCCCGAGCCTCTGTTTGCCAGAAGCTGGGAATCGGCGACAGGGAATGGATCACTTGATGATTACCTGTTCTGTTCATTCCCTCTGGGGCACCTGGCATTGGCCACTATCAGAAGACAGGATACTGGGCTAGATGGACCTTTGATCTGACCCAGTATGGCCGTTCTTATGTACATCAGAATTCTGTTGTACAGTTTCTTTTGAATTACTTACCTTACGTTTCACTGAAGACATGGGTAGCATTTAATGGGGTGAGTAAATAATATGCTGGACAAGAGCAGGGAAAAGTTAGTGAGTTTTGCTGGATATAAGTAATACCTCACAACCCCAGTCAGAATTATCAAGCCTAGAGAGAAGATTTCATATTTCCTTCTTCCTGCAGGGAATGAAAAAAAAAAGGAAACAGATTTCAGGGGGGCTTCTGTAACAGAGGGATATTGGTCTGCAAGAGTGGATTGAACAGTCCTGATCATGTGTGAGCCCTACCATGAGCTAACTGGGAAAAGCGGATGGAAGTTTGTAAAATAGTTTAGTCACCTGTTGTAACACATGTTGGCGGGAGAAAGGTACCAAAAGTCCAACTCAGACTTGCATAAGGTTGTTTAAAAAAAATGAATAAAAGTGAAGAAGAGACTGAGTTAGTCTAAACAAAAGGGCTTTACCAATGTAACTCAAGGGCTTTGTTGAGACCGGACTTGGTAAACAAGGAAGTTAGTGAACTAACCTTGGCATGCAGGAAGTTAGGCCAGAGTGTTGATCAAAATAACAAAAGGATTGTAGATTATCAGAGTTGGAAGGGACCTCAGGAGGTCACCTAGTCCAACCCCCTGCTCAAAGCAGAACCAATCCCCAGACAGATTTTTACCCCACTTCCCTAAATGGCCCCCTCAAGGATTGAACTCACAACCCTGAGTTTAGCAGGCCAAGGCTCAAACCACTGAGTTATCCCTCCTCCCATGGGCTATTCCCTCCACTGCCCCTCTTTGGGTCCTTAAAAGAAGCTTTTGGGGCTGGAGGCTGGTGAACTGATTGGGGGAATTCCTGGAGGAGGAGTAGGAGGAAGGCCATTAGGCCTCCATCCTGCTCCATTACAGGGGCCTACTCTTTCCCCACACCTTGAAATCCAGACCTTGACACGCCAGCGGGGACAGCTGGCCAGCAGCTGGGGATGCGAGATCACGCTTTGTCTCGCTTTCCTCTGCGTGTTCCTTTCTGCCCCTCCTGTTCATTTCTCTGTCTGCTTTCCATCCTGTCTGATCCTGAGGTCAGCTGTACACACAGCACCAGCACAGTAAGAAAAAGCATTCCATCCAGCTCTGCCTAGCCTGAGAGCCACTGGTAAAGAAGAGGGACCAGACTAACCCAATGATGTCCCAAACCAGGAAATGAGCCAGAACTCAGAGTGCTGCTGTAGTGGCTGATCTGCCAACACAAAGCATCTGTCTGTGGCTGACCTGCCACCTGGAATCTCAAGAACATCAACAGATGGTGTATTTCCTCTGCCTTTACTATCCTATCTCATCTCCCCCTCGCACCCGTCTGTTTGTCAGAAACAGAAAAAATAACCATCCTTCACATCTCAGAACTCAGCAACAAAACTAACCCTTTTCTCACCACTGAGAAGCACTGTCCATCTAAATAAGGGAATCTAACTGATTTCCTCCCTTTAAAAGGGACTTAGAGAGGCGTTGGTTACGTTTGTCTAATATAATTTAATTTAAATTTTAAACTTTCTGCCCTTTTTTTTTTTTTTTTTTTTTTGGTATCTTAGGGTACGTCTACACTACAGGATTATTCTCATTTTACATAAACTGGTTTTGTAAAACAGATTGTATAAAGTCGAGTGCATGCGGGCACACAAAGCAGAGTAATTCGGTGGTGTGCGTCTATGTACCGAGGCTTGCGTCGATTTCTGGAGCGTTGCATTGTGGGTAGCTATCCCATAGTTCTCGCAGTCTCCCCCACCCATTAGAATTCTGGTTTGAGATCCCAATGCATGATGGTGCAAAAACTGTCGCGGGTGATTCTGGGTAAATGTTGTCACTCATTCCTTCCTCCGTGAAAGCAACGGCAGACAATCATTTCGCGCCCTTTTCCCCTGGATTGCCCTGGCAGAAGCCATAGCATGGCAGCCATGGAGCTCGTTTTGCCTTTTGTCACTCTCACCGTATGTGTACTGTATGCCACTGACAGAGGCGGTACTGCAGCGCTACACAGCAGCATTCATTTGCCTTTGCAAGGTAGCAGAGACGGTTACCAGTCGTTCTGTACCATCTGCTGTGCCATTGTAGATTGGCACTGAGATGATGGTTACCAGTTTTTCTGTACTGTCTGCTGCTGTCATGGGTGCTCCTGGCTGACCTTCACTGAGGTCGGCCGGGGTGCAAAGACAAAAATGGGAATGACCCCCCGAGTCATTCCCTCCTTTCTGTTGTATCTAAAAATAGAGTTAGTCCTGCCTAGAATATGGGGCAAGTATACTAGAGAGCCAGTGTACCAGAGAGCACAGCCGCTCCGTGTCAGATCCCACAGAAATGATGAGCTACATGCCATTCTGGGGGGTGCCCCTGCAACAACCTCACCTGTTGCTTCCCTCCTCCCCCAATCTTCCTGGGCTACCGTGGCAGTGTCCCCCCATTTGTGTGATGGAGTAATAAAAAGTGCAGGAATAAGAAACACTGAGTTTTTAGTGAGATAAAATGAGGGAAAGGCAGCTTCCTGGTGCTATGATAGTCCAGGCAGGACATTAAACGGTGTGGGGGAGAGGATCCCAGGATCCCGCTGCTATGATAGTCCAGGCAGTACAGAATCTTTTCTTTACACTGGAAAGGGAGGGGGCTGATGGAGCTCAGCCCCCAGTTGCTGTGATGAGGATGGTTACCAGCCGTTCTGTACCATCTACCGGGAATCATTCCTATTTTTACCCAGGTGCCCCTGGCCGACCTCACCTGAGGCCAGCCAGGAGCACTCACGGGATGATGACGAGGACAGCTATCAGTCGTTTTGTATGGTACCGTGTGCCACCGGGGAGGGGAGGGGAGAGGATGCTGGTATTCAGTGTCACAGCACCGCATCTACCAGCAGCATGCAGTAGACATAGGGTGACATATAAAAAAGTCAAACCATTTTTTTTCCTTTTCTTTCACGGGGGGGAGGGGTGGTAAATTGACGAGCTATACCCTGAACCACCCTGGACAATGTGTTTGACCCTACAGGCACTGGGAGCTCAGTCAAGAATGCAAATGCTTTTCGGAGACTTCGGGAACTGTGGGATAGCTGGAGTCCTCAGTACCCCCTTCCTAGCCTGGAGATTTTTTTCAAATGCTTTCTCATTTCATCTTCTGTAACGGAGCTGTGATAGAACAGATTTGTCTCCCCATACAGCGATCAGATCCAGTATCTCCCGTATGGTCCATGCTGGAGCTCTTTTTGGATTTGGGACTGCATCGCCACCCTTGCTGATCAGAGCTCCACGCTGGGCAAACAGGAAATGAAATTCAAAAGTTCACGGGGCTTTTCCTATCTACCTGGCCAGTGCATCCGAGTTCGGATTGCTGTCCACAGCGGTCACAATGGTGCACTGTGGGATACCACCCAGAGGCCAATACCGTCGATTTGCGGCCACACTAACCCTAATCCGATATGGTAATACCGATTTCAGCGCTACTCCTCTCTTTGGGAAGGAGTACAGAAACCGGTTTAAAGAGCCCTTTGTATCGATATAAAAGGCCTCGCTGTGTGGATGGGTGCATCGTTAAATCAGTTTAACGCTGCTAAAATCGGTTTAAACGTGTAATGTAGACCAGGCTTCAGTTAATAAATTCCTAAACTTTGGTGTGAGTTTCTTAGAGTGTTTTGCCACGAAACTAACAAACTGAGGTCTCAGTGTATCAAATGCCAACCTTGTTTAAAGTGTTTAATGTTGGATAGTTTCCGGATCATTTTGGGGCCCATTTAGTCAATCTAAATTAATACAACAGGACACTAACCCTAATCTTTAATAATTTAAAAGGCTGCTAAGATTGCAAGACCCATGCCTTAAACTTGGAAATAGCTTCCATACTCAAGTAGTGGAAACCACCAAAACCCCAGTCCTGCAAGAACTTAATTTGATGCACATGGAATTAGTCCTATAGATTTTAATGGAATTGCTTGTGATTCGTAAAGATCAACCCATACGTAAATCATGCAGGATTAGGGGCTAATTGAGTCATTTAGAACTGGATTAGACAAAACTGTGGATTGAATAATCCTGATCAGATGCTTGGGGATGCACTAGGTGCTTTAATAGTGAAGTAGGTTAAAAAGTCCAATTTTATTTCCCTGAAAATTTTTAAATGAAACAATTTTTTTTCAAAAAAATTCACAATTGATATTTTTAATTTCAAATTGAACAAAACAAATTTTGTTTTGAATTTTATAAAAAAAAATTCTCTATTGTTTTCACAATATATATTGATTTTAGTGAGACTGCACTATAACTTTTGTAAAATTTCAACCATGTCGCTATAATAGGATGTTTCTGTCTGATTTCTATGAAGGGACAGTTTTACAGATATCTTTGCGGTGTCACTTTTTGATCAGAAATCTTTATTCTGCCTCCTTCTCTTGCTGGTAGGTATTAACTAAGTGAACTGAGTAACGCACAAGCTGCTCATTACACAGAGGTCTCTTGCTGAAAGTCAGATTGTTTCTCAAAAGTGCTATTATTTCTACTCATCAACAATATCAAAGTTTCTCCCATGTTTCTATAGAAGATTGCGAGGAAGTTGTGATTCGGTTGCTGTGTATTGTTGTATATTGGGGAATAGTATGTTATCAAAGTAGGTATTTCCTCTTTGGTCTTGTAGGTGTATCATGAAGTCCTTTACTAATAAAATTAATAGTTATCAGAAAGACATTTAGTGCAACTATCATCTCTCAACATTCAGACTTTTCTGTCATTTAATTCTGACCTGCAAAACCTAATAAGTCTTTGAAAAGATTTTAAGGGAATAGTGATCATTCCAAATGTACTAAAAGGTAGTAATTTTCATAGATGATAGCTCCACTATAAAATTTGAGACAGCCTTCCATACATCATCTTCTTTGCCTCTCATTCTTGTCCCTCCTGGATTTGTCTGTTGAAAGAGGATCCTCTTCACCTTGATGTTACTTTATTCCTCATAAAGTCATTTGAATTAGACTAACAATAAAACCTATCAGCGTATTCATTGGAGATGTCTTGTGAAAAACAACCCAAAAAAACAAAACAAAAAAGAATAAATGTAATAGGCCAATGATCAAACAAGCTTTTTAAGCCTTGTCTAAAAGAGAATGAGAAGATATAGAAGTGAAAACACAAAATGGGGGAGGATGTTCAAAGCATGTTAGAAAATGTTGCTACCTATATGCAGTTGAGAGAGAGAGTTGGCTGTTTTCATACATATCACACGCACATGCTATATATTAAATTTCTGATTTGTTCAGCTAGAAGCCAGGCAGGGTATGGATTTTTTAAAATGCTTTTCACAGTAATATTTCTCCATTTGTCAAACTAAGTAGTCACTCTAAAAATAGTCTCCACTGGAATAATTAAAAGCAATTCATTCGATACATTTATAAATACTAAACTAAACTCTAGCAATTGTCCACTGAAAAATAATCTGCAGTGAAATCTGGTAGCCCTGCAGCGGAAAGTGTAGAGAGGATAAATACACAGGGGACCTACACTCAGCAAGATGTGGAGTCCGCAAGTATTTAACAAATCAGATGGCAAGGAGAGCTTTGAAAAGAAATCAATTTAAGTGAAAAGAATGCATTTATCAGAGGTTTGATTAAACAATACAGACATGTCAGAAGGAAGACTAGAGACTTCAGTAATAACTGAGTGACTCAACCTGCTACATACTGTGGTCACTGCAGCATGATTTGTATCCAGTAAAATCTGCTTTATGGCGATCATAGATTGAGGAAATGTTATATGCACCATCTCTGCTCTTGCGTATAAAATATTATTCCTATGGATTACAATAATAATGTTGCCTATCTGTGTCTCATAAAGATATATCCCCTGCAACCCTTGCTCATGTAAATTGCTCCCCAGAATTCAAGGCGACTGAGAAACTCACATGAGTAAGTGTTGCAGAACTGGGCCCATATGGCATATAAGTACTCCATGTGTTTTGGATATGCAGAGATGTAGATACTCTCACACATCATTAGCCTTCAGAAGAGAATATGTTATATGTAATTCTCGTCTGATTTGTGACCTCAAGAGTGCTTTATTGTTGCCAGGAAATTTTCCATTTGCCCCTCCCCCGCTCCTTATGAGAAGTAAATGTTAAATACATTGAATTTTAATGTTTATCGTTGTCCCAAAGGAAGGTAA
The DNA here is from genome assembly GCF_007399415.2 of Gopherus evgoodei. Taxonomy (NCBI): domain Eukaryota; kingdom Metazoa; phylum Chordata; order Testudines; family Testudinidae; genus Gopherus; species Gopherus evgoodei. The sequence continues at coordinate 127,094,782 of NC_044328.1, read as the reverse complement.
AACCATTAGCTAATGACTATAGCGATAAACAAATTGTATTTAAATTTGGAATAATATTTGATATGCTATGTCGTTAATGGAAATTTGGGTTTAAAAACAACTTTATAAATACAAAAAGATCAGTGTGACTTACGCATACAGTGCGACATTTGAAGGAAAATAAATGTTGAATCAGTTTTCCTCTGGAACTTCCTTATATGCAGGTTTGGATGCTGAATATAACACACGTAGTGAGAATACCATCCTGTTCAGTTGCAATGGAACATCAAATTACACTCCAGTTACCCATTCTTATAGAATATCCTCCTCTTAAATTTGCCTTAGCAGTAGAATGGGACTGGGAATTATGACTGAATGATATCCCAGGGATTAAAATTCATACTTCTAGCCATCAGAGCTTTAATTTTTATTGCAGGATTTGCAAATCTATATTATAAATGTCACTGGCGTGGTTATACTGCTCAATATTTATACATTTTCACAAAATAAAACTCTAAAGTTCCATGTTTTAAACATTTAATTTCATTTGTGTTTTTTTATTGAGAAAAATATGTCCACAGTGTGTTGATTTGTTTGAATATGCCACCTGAGTTTTATTTTTTTTAATGTCAATTATCAAAGAACATTTGGACAAATATTTGAAATAACCGGCCTTCCCTAACTGCCAAAAACCACACTCGGCTTATTCCACCAGCTGTTCCACTCAGGACAAAAGTCTGCATTAAAAGGTTGAGCCATGTCTGCAAGGTCAGCAATTTGGGTTTTGTTATAGAGACAGAAATGGATCTAGATTGTATGTCTCTGTGTTCACAAAGCCCTACCACAAGTGTCCTGTAGGAGTTTTTCCTGATCTGTTTGCATGGACGTGAATATGGCCCCATGTGAAGTATTCACAAAAGGCCCTCTGTGCTGCTAAAATCTTCCTTGATGCAGCGTTCTGCACTGGGGTGGATGTCACTCAAGGTGTCTAGATAGAAAAGAACTTGGATCTGAGCCTTATGGGGCTTTCAGAATCCTAGTCAACAGCTGGAATTGCTATTGGAAACAAATGATGAGCCAGTGCAGGCTCTGGAAAACAGACTATACATCACTTAAAGGGGCATTGTCCACTTGAAATCCAGTCTATTTAAGTAAACACTGAGCTAAAAGTTATTTCAGTTTCTGCACTTGACCTCTTGCCAATGTGGTTTTATAGGTCTATGAAATTAATGCTTTTCTCTCCTTGGTTTTGCCAGATCCGAATCATGGTTTTGGGTTCCTGCTATAGATTGCAAGGTCATTGGCTGATATAGTGTCAAACAGCCATGACGTATTAGAGGATGAGGCTCCCAATATGCATGTTTCCCCAAAACCTTCTTGCATGATACTGCAAGAGCTTGTTTTAGCATCATTGATTTCAGCTAGATATTGACCATAAACCTAAGAGAGGCCATGTAATAATTATTTTATGAAGATAATGCGTGGTAAACATTTATAAGCAAAAAAGGCAAACAGTGAGACCACAGTGGATAAATTACTATAAACGTATTGAAATCTAGTTTCAGAAATGTCTGCAGTGAAATTCTTCATTGTGATCAATGTCTTCCTACGCCATACTTCGCAGTTTTATATGTTCAGTTCCAGGTGGATGATATCTTATATGTGGGGCTAAATTTTTGTTTGATATCATGTATTATTTTTATGCAGTGCACAAAAACATAATCTCTAAATATAGATCTTTTTGGTGTAGTAATTACTGCTTCTTTGCCAACTTCAAGAGCAATTAAGCATCATCTAATGAACAGTTTTCTACATTATAGTTTATTCTGCTCTCTTAATAGGTCTTATCTCATTAAATAGATTTCTTCTATCAGAAAAGAAATGTCTAAATTCAGTACACATTTTACAACTAATGGCCAAAAGAGCTTAATCCTTTTCTCTTTAAGGCAATTTTGGGATTTTTTCAGGTGCATCTTTTTGTGAAAAAAAGCATTTCTATTTACATTTTATACCCATTTTAATTTAGTTTTGGCAGCCAGCTTCAGAGTATCTAATTGCTTTACCTGAAAGCCCATGATAAGGGCTTTCAGCTGAAACAATGGGACTTACACTACTTAACTAAGGCTCTACTCCAAAAGCAAATGTGCATTAAGTGTGAATTTCATACTTTGCATTGTTATCCGACAAATATAGAGAGACAGCTTTTCTGAAAGTTATGTTTGGCAGCCTTGTTTGGAGCACTTTTTCTAATGAATTTAAGCACTGTTTATTGAAACTTTTAAAGATTGTAGCTAATATTAAATTGATGAGGAGCATAATGTGCGTTGCACTATACAATGCACGAAGGAGCCAGTGAAAATGGAGAAGGCCTAGAGGGCTACAGGCAGTGTTGTCAATTCTTGCAATTTTATTGCAAATCTCTCAATATTTGGTGTTTTTTCCTTAAGTCCCAAGTGCTGGAATCCTGTGGTAAAATAAAAATTAATCAGATTTCATGTTTAAAAAAAAATAGCTCTGTGGCTGTAGCAAGCATATGAAAATGTGATCAACACATACCCTCAAGACTCATGAACCAAAAGTCTTGTTAAAAGGCCCCAAAATGATGTATCACATTTAAAAAAAATCAAATCTCATGATTTTGGAGAGCGAGATTTCTTATTTTTGAGCACTCAGGATTGACAATACTATAAGGATTGATAATACTGTAAGTAGGAGGGTTAAGTCTACACAGAAGCATCCCCCAACATCACTGCCTCTAGGCCCAATGTGGAAGCTCAGCTCCATATGGCAGGGATGTGACCTGAGAAGGGAAGAGCCTATAATGGGTTTTACTTAACATTCTGTTCACTCCCTTCACCATTTTAAGCTACTAAATCACCTAAGCTGAAAAGGCCTATGAGCTCTGATGAGTGGGAATTTAACCACACACACTCTTCTTTTAACCCCTTTCTGGCAGAATTCCAGGGTCAGTACATATCCATCATTTTGTGTTTGTAGTCAGTGGTAAATCAAGGTATTGGATATGCAAGAAATTAGAATGGACCCCTGTCAGCACTTTTATTTCCCCCATTAAAATGTCAACACTTTAGAGCTGAATTTGTATGTGCTGTGCTAAACTCCCCATCTGACTTTATGTTCCAGACTGAGCAAAGCCCTTAAAAATATGCTCAGCTGAAAGCATCTGAATAAACCTGTGCCAATTCAGCAAATTACCTCCGTCAACTTCAGGCATGTGAGTCGTCCCAGTTACTTGATGCTTAAAGTTAAGTAGCAAAGAATCCTGTGGCACCTTATAAACTAACAGACGTTTTGGAGCATGAGCTTTCGTGGGTGAATACCCACTTTGTCAGATGCATGTCATGTATTCACCCACGAAAGCTCATGCTCCAATACGTCTGTTAGTCTATAAGGTGCCACAGGACTCTCTGCTGCTTTTGCAGATCCAGACTAACACGGCTACCCCTCTGATACTTAAAGTTAAGTGTGTACTTAAGTGCTTTTGCTGAATCGGGGCCTAGAAAAAGAAGGATCCACTAAAACATGTGATCTCTGAACTTGAAAACAAATCTACAGTGAATTGACGTTCTCTCACAACCATAACAAAATTAAAGCCGTGTGCATGGCAGTGCTCTGATGTGGAAGTGGTGTGTGTTTCTAAGCAAAGCCCTATAATAAAAGTTTGTCTCTTGAATATTTGTGGAGGCTCCTGTGAGTGAGTGAAACTGGAATCTCTGCTAGCCCGTTGCATTGCTCAGTTTACAAGCCATCATACCATGAACATTACACTACATGGTGTGCATAATATATTGGAGGGTTGTTGTTTTTTTCCTGTGCCACTTAATCTAGGAATAAACTGAAACTGTGAAGTAAACTCTGGAGGCCAGGTATAAGTAAAGCGGATCTATAAGATCTGTCTTAGTAACTACTAATTTAATAAACATCTGCTTACTGATTTGCTAGGTTTTTCTGCTGTAGCATATTCCGAATATAAACAGTTAAATCCAAATTTACTTTAGAATGAACACAATTTGTTTTTTTCTTTTTTTCCCCACTGCCATGAAAAACTGATGGGACTGGGGAGACTGATTTACCTGTTATGTGGGGAGTTTTTTCCAGTGTCTATCATATACCTGTTGAAAATCTTTTTGCAACACGATTTTTTTAAATGGCATAATGAAATACAATCCAAACAATGAAACTCATCAATATTCAAAAAAAACCCAAACATCTTAACATCAGACCCTTCCCACTAAAGTTAACACATGACTTCAAATTGAGCACCAAGCCTCATTTGTGTGACCATGCATTTGTTTTGGCTTCATGGCCGCGACAGGAAAAACCTGTATGTGGTATATATATTTTTTATAAATCTAAAAAAGTGTGAATAAGATCCAAATAAAAGATCCAAACAAAAAGAAGTATTTCTTCACATAACGCACAGTCAACTTGTGGAACTCCTTGCCAGAGGATGTTGTGAAGGCCAAGACTGTAACAGGGTTCAAAAAATAACTAGCTAAATTAATGTAGGAAAGGTCCATCAATGGCTATTAGCCAGGATGGGCAGGGAGGTGTCCCTAGTCTCTGTTTGCCAGAAGCTGGAAATGGGCAACAGGGGATGAATCACTTGATGATTCCCTGTTCTGTTCATTCCCCCTGGGGCACCTGGCATTGGCCCCTGTCAGAGGATGGAATATTGGGCTAGATGGACCTTTTGGTCTGTTCTTAATAAATTGTATTTTATAAAATGTCCCTCTCCTAGATTAGACTGTGTAATGTATTGGGGTACCACTTGGAATAAACAGAGCATGGAGTAAAAACCAATCTACTGTAGTGCCTTCTAGGATAATAAGCGTCTGATCCAGTAGAAAATAGCTGCAGCCCTCCTGAGCAACAGGTGGTGGCTGGCCTTCAAAGCCTGGTGCGAGTCCCTTGCATTTGTTCAGGCCTTTGGTTGTGGGGAATGTCTTGAAGTTTTGTTTTTGTTTGTTCCTGGCACTAGCATCTGTTTGACATTTGTCAATAGTTAGGGACCTTGCAATATTGCCAACCCCAGCTGTTCAAAAATCCTGAGTCAGGACTCCCCCCGCCATCAAGACATTTGTAAATAAAAATTTGAGGGTTTTTTTTTTGTTTGCCTTTTAGCTTGAGCCATTCTCCATTCATATTTTTCAAGCTTGTCTGTGCAATCACGAGTGCTGGAAACTTATCTTTAAAAGTGTGATTCCTTCTCATGAATGAATTGTCATACAGCTTACATGAGATACTTGTCATACAGTCTCTTGATTCCAGCCACTGGGGCTTTAATAAAAACTTTAAATATTGTGAGACTGGCAATATAATCACAACAGCTGTTAACAATGACATGGTGTTTAGTTATTTCTCTTGGTACGTGCGCTCATAAACGGTGTCATGGATGTACTTTTAAAACTTAAAATAACTGAGTGGGTGTTGGCCCTCAACACCCAGCTCTTCCCAACCTGGGACAGAGGCCAACTTGGACAGAGTTATGATAATCTAGGAACCCTGTGAACAGGGGGAGATGCAGGGCAGCTTGAGGGAGTGGGGGGATGAATGTCCCTGCCTCACTTACTCCACTGCTCTGTTTTAAACACGATAGTTTTATTTCTCCGCATAGCTGGCATAACCCCTTGTGTGGCCTCTGTAGGGGAAGTGGGGTCCACCACAGCCTTTTGGGAGAAAATACTTTCTTCTTGGCTCTGGGAATGGAGTAGTGTATCCTTACTCAGCGTGGCCACGTAAGTGTAGCAGAGAACCTCCCTTGATCTCTGTCTGGAAAGGACGGCAATCTTCAGCCCAGTGCACTCCTGACTAAGCTCTAGAAAGGATCTGTCTGTCAGGGAGGACTCTGGACAACACCTTGAGCTAGTTCCATTTTGGTTCAGGTGGAGGCCATCCTTCCTGTTTACGCTCCTCCTTTCCCAAAAGGTTCCCCAGTTCCTCATAAACCTAAATCCCTCTTCCAAACGCCCTTGTCTCATCCACACATTGAGACCCTGCACTGCTGCTTGTCTATCTGGCCCTGCGTTTGGAGCCAGAAGCATTTCAGAACGTGCTACCATGGAGGACCTGGACTTCAATCTCTTACCTTGAAGCCTAATTTTTGGCCTTCAGGACCTCTCTCCTACCTTTCCCTGTGTAACTGGTACCTACATGTACCACAACCACTGGCTTCTCCTCAGCGCTACACATAAGTCTGTCTAGAAGTTTCAAGATGTCCCCTACTTTTGCACCCAGTGGGCAGTTCAACATGGGGTGAATTGTAGCTTCACAGAGAGAAAATTCTGGGTATTAAAGGGCCCTTTAATCTAGCCGAGAAAAGCACAACAAAAACCAATGCCTGGAAGCTGAAGCAAGACAAATTGCAATTAGATAGATGGCACAGCATTTTAACAGCAAAGGTGATTAATTATTGGAACAAACTACCAAGGGAAATTGTGGATTCTCCTGATATTTTCAGATCGAGATGGGATGCCTGTTGTAAGAGAATCAGTGGACCCACAGTCTTTTAAATCCAGCTAAGTGTTGTCAGAAAAAGAAAAGTCAAATGTATTTTGAGATAAGGAAAGAAAACACAAAACACTTTCTGGACAGAGTTGAACAACCTCTATGCTGGATGTGCCAGACTCAGGCAAAGGGGGGCGGGGGGTGGGAGAAGAGGACAAAAAGTCTGAATGTCCATGGATTCAAAGCAATTTTTTGTTTAGGAGGAATATCTACTTTGTAGAGACTGTCGCTTTCGTTATTGTAGGTCATCAGGACCATGTAGCCTTTCAAAATAGAATTCAGCAAGAGTTTTGTCTTGAAAAAGTGAACTTGTGGCCAGTAATATTAATGTTGTGAACAGGCCTTTATATTCTTGGTCAAGTTTCTGCTTTTAGTCTAATATTTTGAAATAGTGTTTTTTCCTGCCCCAACAAGAATTTTAAAAATAAAGGGAAGGGTGGTGTGAAGTAAATAACTGGACCATTCTTTCGTGTGTAATGTCCACACCGCTAGACATGTGTCTCTTATACCAGGTTCATAGATTCAAAGGCCAGACGGGGCCGTTGTGATCATCTACACAGGCCAGAGAATTTCCCCCAAATAATTCCTAGAGCAGACCTTTTAGCAGGCTGGTGCAATCTGCTGTATTTCCTAATGATTAAAAAGTTTCAAGTGCCAGTTTGGTACATGTCCTGATCAGAATGGAGATCTATGAATCTTCCAATAACCTTTGTACCCTTAGGGTGAAGTTCTGGCCTCATTGAAGCCAATGGGAGTTTTGTCATTGACTTTAGTGGGGTCAGAATTTCGCCCTTTGGTCTTCCCAACCTGTGATGGAGAGTATGCCAGGAGACTCCAAAGCCCATGAAGAACTCATTGGCTGAAATGGGTCTCTGTGCAGTCACATGAGTTCATCCATTTGCAACCCAGGCCATAGACTCTGATCCTACAAACAAATAGCACATAATGTCCCTTTACTCAAGTGAGTAGTCCCCTTGACTTCAGTGGCATTATGTACATACTTCAGGTGCATTAGTATTTATAGGATCTGGGTCTTAGTTAGTACATTTCTTTTTTTTTTTTTTTTTTTTTTGGTAAAGAAAGCTTAGTATCATCAAAAGACATTGTACTGCACTCTTGAGTTTAATATCTCAAATTACCCCTCATTTAAATAGAAAGTGATATGTCCTGTTCTTTGTCTCTCTCGACACCAATAAAATCAACAATTCTGCATTCAAGTGAGGCCCTTTCTTGTCTGCCTTGCTGTTAGTCCTTTTTCTTCTCTGTTCTGTAGATCTTGTGTCTGTCCTTACATCACATCTTTGTATGTGCAACTCAAGTCTGATTCCTATGTTTTCATCCTTTCAGTGATGTCTTTTTCACTCTTTGCCCATTTCCCCCCTCCCCGAACTAATTTATTGCATTTTGAGCAAAATTAATAATAAAGGTGACTTTATTCCACCAAGCAGTTCCTATTGGCACAGTTAGTGTGGCGCATGTTAACAAATCCCTCCATATTGTATCAGAAAGTGCTGCACTTTTCCTAAGTAGCATTTTGTTATGAAGTTCGTTTGACTGAAAATGTGTTGCATGCTTAACTACCTGCTGGTGAATTTTTCTATGCCAAGTAATGTGTCAGAAGCTAGTGGAGCGTAGTAAGTTAATTACTTGTGTGCGCACTGTGAAGCAAAAGCAAACAGCAAGGCATCAGTGATACGAAGAATGAGACTTCATTTCTCTCTCCAGAGATTGTGGTGTTAATGAATCCGCTCAATCAGCAGGGAATTGGTAGTGTGGATAAGACCAGGTATGGCTGTGTACTGATACGAGGATTACTCCCTCAACCAAAACATTGTTTTTAGCAAGGTTTTGCTAATATTCAGTAGTTTTTCAAAAGCACTGGTGAGATAATATGACAGCCTGAATAATTATGGCTGTCTTGAAAAGACATGATGATGATGATCTTTTAATGTGCTCTGCAAACACTATAGAAATCCAATATCTTACAGATTAAACACAAGCTCACTGATACACGATCGATTTCATCTGATAGTATAGCTCACTTGGGGCTGCCCTGATGGTGCCATGAATACACAGCATAAGAGTGGCATGTTCAAGGCTAACCCCCCAGCTTTTACACCTGAGGCCAGTAAGGGCAGGGAACACTGCGAGACCATGCTATTCGGTGCATGACTGTCCTCAGTGGCCAAGCCAGAAAGACCTTGCAATAGCAGAGGGCATTGCCAGCCCTTCGAACTGCAGGGTTTGCACTGCCCTTTCAGCCAGATGAGATGACCTGTTGTGGCTTTCAAGGGTGACTATCTTAAGGAGAAAATGTCTATTTAGTTATCCATTAAAAGTGTGGATCCTTGCCAGCGTTTGAATCTGCCTCTTCATAGGGGACGTGGTCTCCCCAGCCACCTTCCGCCGCTCCCCCTTCAAACCCCGGGGAAGCTAGGAGTCCTCCATCCAGCTGTGATCAGTTCCTTGCAGTGGCTGCTTAGCAGCTCCCCACATGGCCACCTCCTGCATTGCAGAAGAAGGAGGTGAGCGTAGCCCTGGGAACCCCATCACCTGCTTCCCTGCTGAACCAATAGGCTTCAGGGAGACCAAGGTAGGAGATAGGCAGGCAGAGCTTCAGAGTCTCAATGCGTGGATGAGACGATGGCGTAGAGAGGAGGGGTTTACGTTCATTAGGAACTGGGGAAACTTTTGGGATGGGGTAGCCTGTACAGGAGAGATGGGCTCCACTTAAACCAAAGTGGAACCAGGCTGCTGGCACTAAACATTAAAAAGGTTGTAGAGCAGTTTTTAAACTAAGAGATGGGGGAAAGCCAACTGCTGCAGAGGAGCATGTGGATCGGACACAGACTTCTCTTAGGGGACAGTCTGATGATAGAGAATCTCCAGGTTATAGTCAGGAGCAGAAGATGGAAGAGGATAATGTAAGGGCCGGATCAGATGATAAACAGTCACATAAAAAAAGAATCTGGCACATCAGATAAGGGCAGACAAATAAACAGGGGCAAGTTTTTGAAGTGCTTGTACACAAATGCTAGAAGTCTGAATAATAAGATGGGTGAACTAGAATGCCTTGTGATAAAGGAGGATATTGACGTAATAGGCATCTCAGAAACCTGGTGGACTGAGGACAATCAATGGAACACAATCATTCCGGGGTGCAAAATATATTGAAGGACAGAACAGGTCATGCAGGGGGAGGAGTGGCACTATATGTGAAAGAAAATGTAGATTCAAATGAAGTAAAAATCTTAAGCGAATCCACATATTCCATAGAATCGCTATGGATAGAAATTTCATGCTCTAATAAAAATATAACATTAGGGATCAATTATCGATCACCTGACCTGGACAGTAATAGTGATGAAATGCTAAGGGAAATTAGAGATGCTATCAAAATTAAGAACCCAATAATAGTGGGAGATTTCAATTATCTCCATATTGACTGGGAACATTTCAACCAGGACGAAATGCAGAGATGAAATTTCTCAATACTTTAAATGACTGCTTCATGGAGCAGCTGGTACAGGAACCCACAAGGGGAGAGGCAACTCAAGATTTAATCCTGAGTGGAGCACAGGAGCTTGGTCCTAGAGGTAAACTATAGCAAAACCGCTTGGAAATAGTGACCATAATACAATAGCATTCAACATCCCTGTGGGGGGAGACACACCTCAACAGCACAACACTGTGGCATTTCATTTCAAAAGATGGGAACTATACAAAAATGAGGGGGTTAGTTAAACAAAAGTTAAAAGGTACAGTGACTAAAGTGAAATCCCTGCAAGTTGCATGGGCCCTTTTTAAAGACACCATAATAGAGGCCCAACTTCAATGTATACCCCAAATTAAGAAACAAAGTAAAAGGACTGAAAAAGAGCCACCGTGGCTTAACAACCATGTAAAAGAAGCAGTGAGAGATAAAAAGACTTCCTTTAAAAAGTGGAAGTCAAATCCTATTGAGGCAAATAGAAAGGAGCACAAACACTGCCAGCTTAAGTGCAAGAGTGTAATAAGAAAAGCCAAAGAGGAGTTTGAAGAACGGCTAGCCAAAACTCCAAAGGTGGTAATAAAATGTTTTTTAAGTACATCAGAAGCAAGAAGCCTGCTAAACAACTGGTGGGGCTCCTTGACGATCGAAATACAAAAGGAGCGCTTAAAGACGATAAAGTCATTGCGGAGAAACTAAATGGATTCTTTGCTTCAGTCTTCACGGCTGAGGATGTTAGGGAGATTCCCAAACCTGAGCCGGCTTTTGTAGGTGACAGATCTGAGGAACTGTCACAGATTGAAGTGTCACTAGAGGAGGTTTTGGATTTAATTGATAAACGCAACATTAACAAGTCACCAGGACCAGATGGCATTCACCCAAGAGTTCTGAAAGAACTCAAATATGAAGTTGCGGAACTATTAACTAAGGTTTGTAACCTGTCCTTTAAATCGGCTTCGGTAGCCAATGACTGGAAATTAGCTAATGTAACACCAATATTTAAAAAGCGCGCTAGAGGTGATCCCGGCAATTACAGACCGGTAAGTCTAACGTCAGTACCGGGCAAATTAGTCGAAACAATAGTTAAGAATAAAATTGTCAGACACATAGAAAAACATAAACTGTTGAGCAATAGTCAACATGGTTTCCATAAAGGGAAATTGTGTCTTACTAATCTATTAGAGTTCTTTGAAGGCGTCAACAAACATGTGGACAAGGGAGATCCAGTGGACATAGTGTACTTAGATTTCCAGAAAGCCTTGACAGGTCCCTCACCAAAGGCTCTTACGTAAATTACGTTGTCATGGGATAAAAGGGAAGGTCCTTTCGTGGATTGAGATCTGGTTAAAAGACAAGCAACAAAGGGTAGAAATTAATGGTAAATTCTCAGAACGGAGAGGGGTAACTAGTGGTGTTCCCCAGGCATCAGTCCTAGGACCAATCCTATTCAATTTATTCATAAATGATCTGGAGAAAGGGGTAAACAGTGAGGTGGCAAAGTTTGCAGATGATACTAAACTACTCAAGATAGTTAAGACCAAAGCAGATTGTGAAGAACTTCAAAAAGATCTCACAAAACTGAGTGATTGGGCAACAAAATGGCAAATGAAATTTAATGTGAATAAATATAAAGTAATGCACACTGGAAAATATAACCCCAACTATACATACAATATGATGGGGGCTAATTTAGCTACAATGAGTCAGGAAAAAGATCTTGGCTTTTATCATCGTGGATAGTTCTCTGAAGATGTCCACGCAGTGCGCAGAAGGAGTCAAAAAAGCGAACAGGATGTTAGGAATCATTAAAAAGGGGATAGAGAATAAGACTGAGAATATCTTATTGCCCTTATAAATCCATGGTACGCCCACATCTCGAATACTGTGTACAGATGTGGTCTCCTCACCTCAAAAAAGATATTCTAGCACTAGTAAAGGTTCAGAAAAGGGCACTAAAATGATTAGGGGGTTGGAGAGGGTCCCATATGAGGAAAGATTAAAGAGGCTAGGCCTCTTCAGCTTGGAAAAGAGGAGACTAAGGAGGGATATGATAGAGGTATATAAAATCATGAGTGATGTGGAGAAAGTGGATAAGGAAAAGTTATTTACTTATTCCCATAATACAAGAACTAAGGGCCACCAAATGAAATTAATAGGTAGCAGGTTTAAATCAAATAAAAGGAAGTTCTTCTACTTCACACAGCGCACAGTCAACTTGTGGAACTCCTTACCTGAGGAAGTTGTGAAGGCTGGGACTATAACAATGTTTAAAAGGGAACTGGATAAATTCATGGTGGTTAAGTCCATAAATGGCTATTAGCCAGGAAGGGTAAAGAATGGTGTCCCTAGCCTCTGTTCATCAGAGGATGGAGATGGATGGCAGGAGAGAGATCACTTGATCATTGCCTGTTAGGTTCACTCCCTGTGGGGCACCTGGCATTTGCCACTGTCAGTAGACAGATACTGGGCTAGATGGACCTTTCGTCTGACCCAGTACGGCCGTTCTTATGTTCTTACGTTCTTATGACTGATTCTGCTTAATCTTTGGGGAGCTCCTAATATCGCATGGGTCCCCTTCCTCAGTCACCCAGAGCAGATGAAAGAAAAAAGATGCTGAGAACCGACAACTAATTATGGCTCCCTGATTCTCTGCCTCAGCCCAGGTTAGAGCAGCCTCCATGCTGCTTTAACTTGCACAAGCAGGCAAAGGTCCCCTAGGGACCATACACCATCTGGGGATAGCCAGAGTGCAGCAAACTCCAGCTATTCTCCCTCCTTGCCCATGCTGTGGAATCCCAAGCAGGGAAATTGCATATGGTTTCTGCTTGGTTTGCACTGTGTGAGTGGTGCGAAAGGAGAACGGGACAGGGGATCTGCCAATAAGTATTGATGGTGGCTGCTCAATCTGTTTTAAATACTGTATTGAGCCCTCAGGCTGAGAAGATTGAACCTCATTCCTCTAGAGCAGGGGTGGGCAAACTTTTTGGCCTGAGGGCCATGTCTGGATATGGAAGTTGTATGGCAGGCCATGAATGATCATGAAATTGGGGGTTGGGGTGCAGGAGGAGGGGAGGGCTCCAGCTGGGGGTACAGACACTGGGGTGGGCCCAGAAATGAGTTCAGGGCATAGGAAGGGACTCTGGATTGGGGCAGGGGGTCAGAGTGTGAGGGGGAATGAGGGCTCTGGCATGGGGCTAGGGATGAGCAGTTTGGAGTGCAGGAGGGTATTCTGGGCCACGATCAAGGGGTTCGGAGTGCAGAAGGGGGATCAGGGCTGGGGCAGAGGGTTAGGGCATGGGAGGAGGTCGGGGTGCAGGCTCTGGGCAGCGGTTGCCTCAAGCAGCTCCTGAACACAGTGGCATGTCGCCCCTCCAGCTCCTACATGGAGGTGTGGTGCTATCCAAGCTGGCTCTGCATGCTGCCCCATCCACAGGCACCGCTCCTGCAGCTTCCATTGGCCACTGCTCCTGGCCAATGGGAACTGCAGAGCCAGCAGTTGGTGTGGAGGCAGTGTGCGGAGCCACCTGGCTGCCCCATGCATAGGAGCCGGAGAGGGTGACATGCTGCTGCTTCTGGGAGCAGGCACATGTGAAGCAGGGCAAGCCCCTGACCTTTCTCCCAGATGGAGTGCTGGAGGGGGGCAATCCCCTGACCCTGCTCCCCGGCAGGAGGTTGAGGGCCAGATTAAAAGGTTTGATGGGCTGGATGCGGCCTGCAGGCTGTAGTTTGCCCACCCCAGCTCTAGAGCGAGTCACTACTGGTGTAAACTGAAATCAGTGGAGTTTCCTCCAGATTTAGACAAGTGTTGCTGAGAGATACATTTAAACTAAGGGGTTCTAAAAATGGGACGTGGGCCCAGGCTGTTAAGATGGGTTGAAAGACTCAAATCCAGACCATGCATGAGTATTAAACCTGGGAACACTGAGGGTGCTTATGTTCCCCAGGCCATCTGTCCTGCAGGGATATGGTACATTGAGATAATGCCCTACATTTATGTAACACTTACTATCCACAGGCAGCCCAAATCACTTTACTGCTCTATATTTAGAAACCACTTCACCCACCACTGAGGACAAGAGTCTCAAACAAATTAATTAAAAGAGAAGAAAAAAGCTTTAACTCGCTTTTAATTCAAGCACTGGGTCATGTGGACATCTCTTCAAAACCAGTCCTGTGCAAAGACAAGACATTTTTACTATGGTGACCTTGTCCAAGAAGAGTGGACCTTGGCCATTTTTTTTAAATTTTCTGCTTGTCCTCAAGTGAGACTATTGATTTACTGAGTTTCCAGTTTATCAGTGCAATGTTTTAACAATCAATTTAGCGTTTTTTAAATTATCGCTATTTATTTGCATTACAGCTGTGCCTAGACAACCCAGCTGGTGATGAGGGCCCCACCGAGGCACTGTATTTAATAAAAGGACAGTTTCTGTCCCAAAGAGCTCACTGTCCGTACACATGATGAGGGATGAAACAAATAAATGGAGGGGAATTCTCTTCATGCACAAATTTGAACCATGGATTCTCATACTTCATAGTATGGAGCAGTATTTAGCAGAGAAATTGTCTCGCAAACACCTTCTCTCCTATTTATGATTGCTCAGGCTACCTCTGCTCCCACTGGATGTCGACTGAGCTCCTAGTCGTTGATGACAGGGAAAGGTAATCTTACTCACTGGTCAGCCTGTGAGACGTATGTCTCCCCCACTCCCCCTGTGGGAATTAGGCCAGTTTCAGCCCCAGCTATGGAGCCTGGCTGTTTAGACCAAACTGTAGAGATGAGTATTTTCGCTCTAAAGGTCATAAATCTTAGAAATGTAAGGTGGAAGGGATCTTCAAGAGGTCATCTAGTCCTGCCCCCTGCACTGAGGCAGGACCTGGATTCCACCCCCAATGTGTGGGCCAATATGGTAGCTGTTGCAAAAGTGGGAATTTATACAGGATTCAAACTGCTCTGGATTACAGGTGCAGCAGTTGCTAAAAACTGACATTTTATTAGTTTGTTTGATGACAACCTGAAAGATTTTTCTAAAGCAGACGTTTCCTGTGGAAGTTTCCATTTTGCTGAAAACGTTATTTCCACCAGCTCTCCCTTTATAGCTTTTTAAACACATTGGCCTAAATGTTCAAAAATGACTAATGATTATGGGTGCCTGACCTTAATTGACCTTTGAGTTTCAGAAAGTGCTAAGCACCGACTGTTTGAAAATCCAACCTTTTTAGGGGTCTTACTTTGGGCACTCAGAAATGGTGGCATCCCAAAAACACCTCTGAAAATATAGGTCTTTGAAAGTAGCATTTTGAAAATGGTAATTGTGAAACAGCTGAGGTATAAAACTATAAAATCATTTCTTTTACATCAGCTATAGATGTTACATCTCCTACATATGTCAGATTTGGGCTTTTTTTTTTTAAGGGTTTCTTTAAAGTGGGTATTGTGCTGTTGTCTTATTCCAAGTCCTGCTGCTGTTACAGTTATGTGGGAAAATAGATTGAATGTTCATGAAAGGTGGGTCTAGGGAGCATTCAGTATCATTAATTAAAAGCTGGCAATCATGTAAACCTTTTTGAGAACTATTTAATGTGCATATATTGAAGAGAGGACATCTGAATTGAATAACGGGTTGTTGCAGGGACAACATTAAGTCTATAGAGTGGGCAAAACTGTTCCTAACTTAGAAAAATAGGATTGCTGTTGAATCGGGGTTTGTCAAATACTAATTATTCAGGATACACAAGTGTTGCTTGTGATAGAGTTAAGGGCCAAATGTAGGGTGAAGCCCTTATCTAGTCAGATTAGGACCAGCCAGGGGTAATTCAGAGCCCAAGATAAGGCCAACATTTAACAAGCATTTGATCTTTTTCTCCGTTTTGTTTATTTTTTTAACCCACCTGCTACATGGATGATTTTTCTGGTTCTGTAAATGTAAAAGCTAAGAAGCCAAAGCAGCAACAAGATAAAAATCATTCTTTTTTTAAAGCAGGTTTCCTTAGAAATCATGAGGGTTCCCATTCCACCATTGCCTTCACCAGGGCTATATTGATGTAACTCCTCCCTGCCTGTGTTTATTCCCTTTATAGATTGGTCTGTGCTCTCAATCAGAGTTTTATTAATCTGTATCCTGCAAAAATTCAATACAATAGAAAGTTCTTGGAATGAAGTTTTTTAGTGCAGTTCCCAGAGCCAGGGCCCCAGGGAGGGAAAGGGCTTGAACTGGCTACTCATAAGTTGGCCAGGAGCCAACTGCAGCACTTTCTGTTCCCACAGCCCAGCCTGTATTGGAAATAATTTATTTACGGTGCGGTATCGTTTACATTAGCAGTTTTCATCATTGCGAGCAAGACTGCTAAGTGCACTCCTTAGAGAAAATAGGTTTTCAAAGCTATTGTTCCAACACTAGAAAAAATAATTACAGTGTTTGGTTTTTCTTATGTGTGCATATCTAGAGATTGCAGCCAAACCTATGAGGGAACTATGTTTTTGCACTAATACAGCATTTTTCAGCTTCAGAGTGCTTACAACGTTAGCCAGTCCTCACAACATCCCTCCATCTTATAGAAGGAGAGAGACACTGCGACTGAGTGACTTGCCCACAGTGCTAGCAAGGAGTCGGAGACAGAGGCAGGGTTAAATCACTGGGCGAGACCCCCTGATCCACACACTTGACTCCTCTCAGCAAGCCAATGAGGTGCTCCCCAGCCCAGCAAGGAGCAGAGCCACACCAGGATCTGTCCGAGGCCCTTGCCTCAGGGTGCAGTTTATTGGTTAAACAAAAACATAGGCAAAATAAAGTAATTTCTGTGGTCGGAATGTGCTACAATTCCCACAGGCTTTTCCCCTCTTCTCTCCCAGCCAGCGTCCTGATGCAGGGACTCCTGCAGGTAGCTTTCTACTCCCTGTAGTTCTCATTCCCCAGGCAATCTGCCCCAAGTCACTGAATAGCGGCATGCTTCTTCTGCTCCAGGACCCCACCATAAAAGCTCACTGCAGTTCCCTAGCTCAGCTGAGCTCTTTCTGGCCATAATAAGGACCGGGTGCTCTTCAGACCATTACCTGACCTTGAGTCCCACAGCATCAGGTGGGAGGCAGCTTTGGACCAATTGGTTATTTGTTTTTTGTAACTGTTTGTCTTGTGTTCTTCTACTCTGCACTCTTTGGGGCAGGAGCTCTCTGCTATTCTATATTGTTCAGTGCCTAGCACAAGGAGGCTGCCTGGCCAGGGCTTCTCCGCCACTACAGACACACAAATACTAATACATTTGCTTTCAAGGCCCAGCAACACAGCTATCATCCTTCCAGAGAAAGGGGACAAAATGGGGGACTCTGTTTGCTAGGGGTCATTGCTAGGTAGCCAATATGTCAGGCACTATCACCTTGCACGTACAGAGTATTCTATCCCCAGCACTTACCTACGCTGCCTGCTGAAGGAATACATGTCCAAACTCATCAGTTAAACTAGGTCTTCCCTGCAGCAATGCAAAGCATTGTCACTGAGCCGCTGCTCTGACTCACAATGCACCTTTTACATAGTCATTTTCATTAGATTTATGTTTAATCAGATTTTAAGAAAACGTATCTATGATGATATTTTTTAAAAGCATATAGGTCTTTTTTTTTCTACAGGCTTAATGGGTTTTTGCTGAACTTGCACAGAAGTAAATTTATACTTTCGCCATATAAATGAATCTTGTATTTTCTCCTTGTACTGTAACTTATCACCTCATTCATTAAATACAGCTCAGTGATGGGCAGTTTTTAAAAGGCCACAGAGACAGACAGTTATACAATGAACTGGGTGAGATGTCAGTTACTTGTGTTAAAAATTCAGCAAATTATGAAAAATAGAGGATGTCAATTTATGTATTCTCAGTCACTGGCTACCTATAGGCACATTCTATGCAATAACTTATTCTCCTACTCAATAAATTCTGGATATTCATTTTATTGGTGCTGTGTGTTACATACTATGCGAGTATTGCTGAAATGCTGCATAAAGTAAACCTGCAAAGACATTAGTCATCTCTTTCAGCAGTTTAATACAAGTCACTCCCCTTATCCACCCCACCTAAGCTAATGCCATTTTCCTGTTTATAGTGGTAAATTATTTAGATCATGAATACTGAATATTAGAATGTTTATATAAAAAGCTTGTTTCGCTAATTATGTTAATTCCACTTTACTACAAGCTTCCTGCATGATTTGTCTTAAGTTTTTGATGTTTTCTTATGTAGGCTATTTATCATACATTTGTGCCCTTGGCAGATGATCAGTACAATGGGAGCTTCATATAAGATTCATGAGAATTTCATACGACATTCAAGAACAAAATTAGAATTTTGAAATTATCTATGTATGTGACTATGCCTATATACACATACGTGTGTGTAAAAATATATATATATTTGTGTTGAGAGTACAAGGAAAGAGAAAATACATGTTAGCAAGTTTTCTGCCAAAAGCAGTTGTGAAACAGTTTAAGCTTGTCCTTAAAGAATGCAGCAACAATAATTCTTTGCAATTATGACTGAGAAAATACAAATTTTAGATGAACATTTCTGAGATGAATCACTCTGGCTTCAGGTTTAAAAGTTAGAAACAACCCAGGAAAACATGCGTCTAGGAGCGTGGCTTGAGGCTCTTATTTTTGCAAATATCTACTCATGATTAAACATGGCGGAAGCTGTATCATTGACAAAATAAATCTTTTTTTCGATATGCTTTGCTGCTGAAAAAGAAAATGTTTAGACATTCCCTCGAGGTGTGCTGGGAATAAATAGTTATGATTATTAACATTGTGACTGGTTAACGGTTGTTAAAGATGAATACTTCTCATGTGTCTGTTCATGAGTCCAAACCTTTCTTACTCTAGATGAAGGACCCTGCTAGAGTTTACATGCCAAGCACTGCAATTTCAAATACTTCTCCTTAGATTTTGTCCTTGGTAGATGTTTCGTTCAGCAGTGTTGTTCTCAAAGAACTGCCATCAATTGTTTGTTGTTCTTGCTCCTCATGAACCCCTTTCTGTACTCAACTTGCAAAACCAAAAAAAAATGATGCTTAAACCTTGTTTAGGCCTCTGAGTGCAACTCTCCAGCATCTTGCTCTTGGTATTAGGTCTCTCATTTTTCAAGCAGTAATTGGAATTTTTTGCAAGTGTGAGCCTCTCATGTTAAACAGAGTGATGACAGAGAATAATAAAATGAAAAGTCTTTTTCCCCTCAGGGTAGGAAATCCTCGGATCTTTCTTCAAACCAGCGTTGTGATATCTAACTACTTTGCTCTGTTTCGCCATCTCTTGGAGCTAGATACATTCTTTTTACAGGATAATTTCAGCAATTTCTCCCCCAGTATAATAATTCAAAGAACTCAACTGCTTCTTCTGGGATGGAAAGGCCTCTGAAAGATGCCACTGATTATATCAAGGTTTCTAGGGATTTTTATACTTTTTACCCCTGCACTCTCATGACAAATTACTTAGCAAGAGATGAATCAGTCTCGCAAAGTGTTCTTTCTTGCCTTATGTCTAAAGGCCATCTTCCTGATTCACCTTGACTGCTTTACTCTATTCCTTCTTCAGTGGAGAAACGCAGGATGCTATGAATCAACTGGTCTGGTTCTGAGGTGCACACAAAGAGTGGCCCTGTCTCCTCATTTAATCCTTTCAATTTGAGCTGCTCCTCCTTTAGGTGCCTTCCTAACTTTAGCATCACAATGGCTTTTAAATTGCTACATTTATGGGGAAGTCTTGAGTTACGGACTTAAGTAGTATGTTTGAACCCTTTCTCCCATGAAGTGTTAAGACTGGGATTTCCAAAGGAACTTAAAAGTCTGCAGCTTCCATTGATTTCGGTGGTGTTTGGGCACCTAACTCACTTATGTCCTTTTAAAAATTCCAGCCTCTGAGTAGAAAGTGTAACCGTGGAATTTAGAATTGGCGCCAACTTCTTCGTTATTTCTTATGGTTACAGGAGGGTGCAAAGTTTACTTGATGGTAGGTAAGATTCTGAATTGTATTTCATAAAGAGAACTGGTTCTTGCTGGGACAGGAGAATTATGACAAGGGCCCTGATGTGGAGCTTTGGTGATTTAAGCCGGCAGCCTTGTTCAACAAAACTTTAGTGTTCTTGAGCAGATCATATCTGCAAGTTTATGGGAAGGAACAGTGCCTCTTTATTCCTTGCCCTGCCAGACTAGCAAGAATCCTTCCTTACTTCTGTCCCTGAGACAGCCTTGAGTCTGAGTATGCTGCTGACACGCAGCCATGAGCTGGTAAACAGCATTTTTGTGGAGAGACTAGTTCTTGCCATCAATCCCTAGTAGTTGGTTTGGTGTTGACACTAAAAGAGACACCTGCTACCCTCACTTGGATTGGGAGCTATCATGCCTTCACACATCAAGGGTCCTGTTTTCAAAAGTACCTAAGTCATGTCAGAGCCTAGATCCTATTGACTTAGGCTCTTAATAGTCTCCTTAATCATCAACGCATTTCTGAAATTTGTACCCCTCTAGTGATTTAAGCAGGCTTAAATGTTGTAGGAGGACTACCCAATGCTAGATGCCACTAGCAGCCTGCCTCCAGCCCAGCGAGAACAGGAACCTGACCATTTGTACAAAGCTTGGGCATGCTAATTCTTGTAGACTGTGCCTTCGTATGACGACAGTCCAGCTTTGTTTTTTCTCTGCTCTGAAAAGCCAGACAAACTAGTTGAGCAATAAAAGTTGGATATGGGTCAATGAAGAGAAGGGCAGGTTGGGAGGAATGAGAGGTACATGTCTACCCCCCCGCCAGTTTTTGATGGCTCTGTTGATATCTGCCTTGTACAGCTGTATGTCTTATATGCTATCACTCCTGGTCTGTACTGTTACGATGAGCGGTCTCCCTTCAGGGATGGGATAGGTATCCCCAACATGTGACCAAAGTAATTGTGCCTCCATCGGGCTGCTGCAGAAGCCTAATTATAAAAATGTTAGGTCACTTCGCAAATGTCACTCCCATTTGCTATTGGGAGTCAAGGCAGTTGAGCGCTCTAAGGTTGTTGTGTAAATGGGATCAAAAAATGGCCCATCGTATGCCAGATCTGGGGCTCAGAGTGAGATGGCTCGTGTCAAAGTGCAAGGAAAGTGAACTCTAGAGAAATAAATTTTATATTCTATCTCTATTTCCAACTGGTACATGAATGGTCAGCATAAGATAGCTCGTACATGGTACCACGTGTCAAATTAAGTGTGTTATGTAAAGAAATATATGAAGACCACAACTTTACATAAAGATAACTGAGCCGGTAATTGGAAAGTTAATGGAAAATGAGGGAAATTTCAAAGTTGGAATACAAATGCAGTTTTAGAAAGTTATATTTTTAAACAATAGTTTCATGAAGGAAAAATAAATACATTTGAGTAAAAAAAAAAAAATCCTTGCAAGTTTATATCAGCTTTAATTAGATTTTGGCTGAATTCATTATTTTTAATGGTTTTTCATTAGTGAAGCCTAGACATTATTTGGAATGTACAGTAGCAGGAAGAAAAACAAGGTAATTTTTTATTCTATTTAAAGAACAGCTTATATATTAAAAGGCTATTAATAAAAATCCTGCAGTAGCTGACAGAAAATTTTAGCATAAGAAAAGATTTTAGGGCTGCCGGTTGAACAAGGAATATTTCCTCATCCTGCAGAAAACTTGATGTTCATTACGGACCTAGCTAGGAAGCGACAAGTAGTTTCCGATGAGCATAAATGAAAGAAACCCAGACTGTTACGTTCTGCTTAAGATGCCTGAATTCATATGATAAGAGACGGTTGCAATCCTAAGATTACTGACCTAGGCTCTGAGCCCATACCACTAAAGTCAACAGGAGTTTTGCCATTAACTTCAATAGGAGTGTGGTCAAGTCACTAGAGACCAATCATGCAAAATTAGATTCTGAGGCTTTTGACCCATGGAAGATCTGTAAACCTCTATAGCTCAGCAAACTCCTGAGCTGTCAGAGAGGAGTACTAACCACCACAGGATCCCAAATACGGCTATCCAGCCACAGGGGGTGGAAAACCACTCTGCGTGGGAGGCATTTCAAATCCAGGAGTTACTGGGCCTTCCGCAGGTAGCTGATCTGTTTTGAAGGTCAGCCAAGGAGAGGAAAACAGGGCTGGGAGGCCTGACAACTCTGTTTATAAGGCAATCAGTGGCCTCAGTGGGAAACTCTCAGTATGATGACTAGTAAGAAAGGGAAGCTTTCCCAATGATGCAAAGTAAATGGAGTGAGACCGTGCAAGTCTCTGTTCTTGATTCCTGTCTCCCCACCTCACCCAGTGGTCACCCATCTACTCCCTATGTGAACAGTTACCCAATCCTGATCCTCTTGTTCCTACTCCCCTTGACCCCGTTTCGATAGCCTGGGGGTAGATGCAGCCCTTGTACCATAGCACGTGCCATTAATCTGTTATGTTTGCAGTGTGTTGCTCATTGGATTTATTAGCACAATATAGTGTAAAAGGTTATTTAGGTTAGATGGAGAGCTCCTCAAAGCAGGAGCATTCTCTTTGAGTGCTTGGAAAGTGCTTAGCACAGAATGGGTGCTAACATTAATAACTAATGATGCTAACGGTCACCACCGTGCAGGTCTATAATATTTCTCTGCAGATATTCCTTCTGGCACTAGAACTCAAGGACAGGGTAGTTGACATTTTATTATAATTCACATGTATTCCTGGAGTTTCCTGTAGAAGCTTGTATTTGTTCATAAATAGAGGAGGGCTTCCAGAGTGTCAAGTTTTGAGCACTGAATTATTTGTTAGCCATTAAAAGCCCAAATCAAATTCAATCCAAATTTTATTTGATTAAAATTGTGATGCTTGTTGCAAATGAATTGCAAATAGTTTTATGTTTCTTTGTTTCAGACCAGTAAATGTTACACGGAAGATACAGGTTTTTTTTTTACTAGATTTAAATTAAATGCAATCTTTATTTCGTGTCATGTTTTTATTTAAAAGCATTTATTTAAAGTTCTAAAAAACAAAGAATTCAATATAGCAGGACAGGTGCAACTGCAAATGATTAATGATATAATTCTCAATACTTTATAAAGTGTCTAACACCGAAGAGATTTATACAGTGCAGAATGGCAATTGTGCTTTGATGTAGGGAATAGGTAATCAATACCTGCAAGCTTAGAAACTGTTCTATTTCCTCCACTAATGATGTAGGTTTTTTGCAAGGCAAGGGTGTCTGGAGCATAGACACTTAGAAGAAGAATTAATTTGAAATCTGTAGTGCAAGATCAGTTTCAATTAAAACTCCACTTGAATGTACATGATAAAAAGCAAGCTGTTACACTTAAACCTTCTGATGGTTATGAGCGAATAAAGAAATCTTTTTGGGCTAACCTCTTGATTACATTTTTACAGGGTGTTAAGCTAATTTTTCCTGAGTGTGAAGTATTATTTATTTACTTTATCAAAATCTAAGAGAAAAACGAATCCCCTTTCTTGTCTTTTCAAACTGTTCTGTAATAATAAGAGACACAGCTGCTAAAACTTGGTGTAGCTCCGTTGAAATCAATGGGATTATGCTCCTTTACACCAGCAGGGGGATCTGGCCCTACATTTCTCACTATCAACAATTGCTGGCATTATAGTGCCGATCATATTGTGTGTAACAATTTACATGCCACACTAGCATGCAGTGAAAATAGTCTGTTAGTGGAGCTAGAGCATTTCAAAAAGTTCTGAAAGAGAATTAATGGAAAATTCCCAGTTTAAAAAAATTCCATGGTGATTCTAAATAGCAAGTCTTAAACTTAGCCTTGTGACAGTGATATGAAATGGCAGGACTTGGAACCACAGCACAGCTTTCATTTGTGGGTTTGAATGGCTCAGAGTGTTATTGTGTTACTTTTTTTTTAATAATTCAGCACCAAAATGAAAGCATTTTATGCATATAACAATATTACTGTCACATAAAGATGCAGCTGTACTTCCATTAGTAAATCCTAGATTTAGATCCAAAGGCAGCTGGTAATTGTCTAGAAGGAGATTCTCAATTATTAAAGAAATACAGAGGGTATAATAATCAAAAGCATGTAAGTGATTTAGGAGCCCAAATCTTGTTTTCAGTAGTGACTTAGGTTCCTAACTCCCAGGAGAGTTAGGGACCTAAATATCTGTGAGCATCTGGGCTGTGGAAGCATGAATCTCACTGAAAGTCAATGGAACTTTATGCACCAAAGTGCCTAAGTCACTTTAAAAAATGGGACTTAATAATATTTGGAGGTATGCCTATCTCACAGAACTGGAAGGGACCCTGAAAGGTCATTGAGTCCAGGCCCCCGCCTTCACTAGCAGGACCAAGTACTGATTTTGCTCTAGATCCTTAAGTGGCCCCCTCAAGGACTGAACTCACAACCCTGGGTTTAGCAGGCCAATGCTCAAACCACTGAGCTGTCCCTACACTTCCCCCCTTTAGTTTTGCTGAGTCACTTAGCCAGTTTTGAAATTTTTACCTGTATGTCAAATCAAATTAACAAGTTATTTTCTCTGCAAATTGATCAACAGTTCTGATTTTCAAAAAGGTATGTGCCTTGCAAATGTCCATAAAGGAACAATCCTATAGTCCTTATTCAGCAAATCTCCTTCTGATTGCAGTGGTCACCAAAGCATTGTGGGTGGGTGCAATGCGATCGATCAGGCCTTCTCTGCCCCTAGCTGGAAGCATTGGCAACCTCACACCTACTCAGGCAAAGCTACCAATTCTCCAGAGCCAAGAAGGGCGAGGAGGAGACACTGACCAATTGGGATCCAGAAGGCCCATTAAGATGGCTTACATGCTTCTTCTCAAGAGCACTGAATGAGACTGTGATGGAGGAGGGATGCCTCAGAACTAGCCCAGAATCCCAGGGGCTTAGCTACAAGTATTCGCCTTTGATGTATATTTGCTTGTTTGTAGGAGCAGATAGGCAAATTCTGAGTTTTTTACTGTTTGACTCTTCAAAGACTGATACTGAACTTACACTGTGGGCTGCCACAACTGGTGAATTGAGACTGCAGGCACTTGCTGAGCCAAGCTTGGCCCAGAAGGGGGCACTGCATAGCAGCCCTGCTGGAGACGGTGGGGTTTTCAAAAAACGCTAGTTCCTGTTTGAGTGGTATAACTCCCATTGTCTTCATTGGAAGGACTATTAGGCCAGTGGTGAACACTTTGGAAATCCAGACCTTTGTCTGAATTCGTAACAATACCAACATGTGATAGCTTGAGAGTTATCTGCATTACTGTAGATGTAACAAATGTAACAAAAATTTTGAAATGTAACAAAAATTTCATTGCCATTCATTGACTTCACAAGTGTATTTCAAAAAGTTTTGGAAAATAAACTTGCTTGTAGGCTATCTAAGTGGCCAACTAATACGCCACAAAACAGTTATGCATTAAAACATTTTGGTAAGTAAAATCTGTCTAGAAACAGAACATGTTTAGGATTTAATAATTGGGTTCCCTTTAATCGGGAATTCATTTAAAGTGGCTTTTACTAAGAGTATAAACTGAATCGTGAGCTATGATAGTCTAAACAGAGCAGAGACCGTAGATGATTTTTAAAACACATTGCCATTTTGCCAGCTTGTAATTAACAAACAGGACACTTTTTTGTTCAGATTAATATGTAGCGTTTGTATATCATGAGTACCAAGCACAATATCAAGGTACCCACTAAAATGGCCTGCATTAGAACAACCCATTGGAAAATGAGTGCGATTTGTAGGGTGCCCTTCAGGGAGAAGAAGTTTAGAATTCCCTCTGCCAGGAGGATCAACCTGCACAACCTTCTCTGACCAAAATGACACTAAAATTGGAATAACTGTTATGCTTGATTGCCTTATGCTAGGTCAAGGGGAACAACGACAGTATGCAATCCAATATATTATGCCAGATATGTATTTTACTTATAGAATCATAGAATATCAGGGTTGGAAGAGACCTCAGGAGATCATCTAGTCCAACCCCCTGCTCAAAACAGGACCATCACTGACTAAATCATCCCAGCCAGGGCTTTGTCAAGCTGGTACTTAAAAACCTCTAAGGATGGAGATTCCACCACCTCTCTAGGTAACCCATTTGAGTCCTTCACCACCCTCCTAGTGAAATAGTGTTTCCTAATATCCAACCTAGACCTTTCCCACTGCAACTTGAGACCATTATGCCTTGTTCTGTCATTTGCCACCACTGAGAACAGCTAAGCTCCGTCCTCTTTGGAACCCCCCTTCACGTAATTATCTCACTTTATAAACTGTAAAAAAATGAACAACCTCCTCCCTACTGTATATAAATACAAAGGGAGGGGGGAGAGAATGGAGAAGTGTCAGTTTCTGGCACTGTTTCTTCGGTTGGCTAGCTATCTTATCTCAAGCAAACACCGCTGTGCTAGATGTACAGATACGTATGCAAAACATTGCTGATCTGTCCATGGTGCGTCACATTGCTACTATTTGACTTTTGGGGGGGAGATCTGGAAGAGTAATTTAATCAACTGAGAAATTAGGTGAAAACAGATTTGAGTAGTGAGAAAAATAAAAGCACAAAAAAGGATAAATGGTAGAAGAAAATGCTGTGCTGTCACTCGCCTCTACCAATTCTCCTTTCTGTAGTTTTTTTGTACTACCCAAGTTTGTTCACACTTAATTTCTCAGTTGATTTAAATTAAGTTCTTCCCCTGGTTGCCTGCTTTTAGAACCTAAAATAAAATAGCAGTTATTTAAGGTCACATTATCTTAACCTGTCACACAAACTAGAGTTAATGCATTATTAGTGTATTAATTATCTAATGCAAACAGGTAAACTCCATAACTTTCTACTATTTCTCCAGCTATTTGAAAGTTCCTGTAACACCATACTAACTTGTAATTCAGTCATGAAGGAATTGGCAAATTGCAAATAATTTTATAGAAGGGCAATTTAAAATAACAGTATTGTTTATTGCTAGAAGCAAAGTTTGAGTACTGTATAAAGTTAATGGATTTCAGTCTCTTCATAGGTTGCATGCAGGAAATGTAGCAGCAGCGTAGGTACCTTGGGAACTAAAATGCTTGCTGCCCTGACTTAAAGATAGTCTTGTAACTGTTGGCCCATCAGAACAATAAGTTGTTGGTCTTTTCTTTTAACAGGTACATATGGTCCTGAGCACTGGGTTACTTCAAGTGTGGACTGTGGAGGTACTCACCAGTCTCCAATAGACATCGTAGACCATCAAGCACGTGTGGGAGATGAATATCAAGAATTACAGCTTGATGGTTTCAACAGTGAATCCTCTAACAAGACATGGATGAAAAACACTGGGAAAACTGGTATGTTCTTTCCTGTTTTGTCTCCATGAGCCTGCCTTCAATCAATTAATAACTCAAGCCATAAATTAAAAAACAAAACAAAAAAACGAAACCCAACACATAGACATCCCATTGTTCTATTTAATCCTAACATGAGAACTTCCCAGTAATTGCCAGGTCGCTGTCTCTGCATTCTGTGCAGAATTAGTGCTGTAGATCAGTTTTTAACAGTTATTTGAAGTTCATCCCCAGTATAAACCATTTTCTTGGCAGCCAAGTGAGCATCGCAGTAAAGGCCTGTATGAGAATTAGAAGGTGTAACCTTGAATTACCCGCTAAGGGAAGCTATAGAGTCCAGTAGTGAAGAGTGCCAAAATGC